>NC_090415.1:26896624-27249576 GCF_036365525.1 Heterodontus francisci | reverse complement strand
TGTCTGAGAGTGTCTGAGAGTGATAGAGAGTGTCTGAGAGTGATAGAGATTGTCACAGAGTGATAGTGAGTGTCAGAGGGTGTCAGAGATTGATAGAGAGTGATAGAGAGTGATAGAGAGTGATAGAGAGTGTCTGAGAGTGTGAGACAGTGTCAGAGAGTGACAGAGAGTGTAAAGAGTGTCAGAATGGGTCAGAGTGTGATAGTGAGTGTCTGAGAGTGTCAGAGAGTGTCAGAGAGTGATAGAGAGTTTCAGAGAGTGTCAGAGAGTGATAGAGTGCCAGAGAGTGATAGTACGTGTCAGAGAGTATCAGAGAGTGATAGTGAGTATCAGTGAGTGTCAGAGAGTGATAGTGAGTGTCAGAGAGTATCAGAGAGTGATAGAGTGTGTCCGAGAGTGATAGAGAGTGTCAGAGAGTGATATTGAGTGTCTGAGAGTATCAGAGAGTGATAGTGAGTGTCAGAGAGTATCAGAGAGTGATAGTGAGTGTCTGAGAGTTTCTCAGAATGCAAGAGCGTGTCAGAGAGAGATAGAGAGTGTCAGAGAGTGATAGAGAGGGATAGAGAGTGTCAGAGAGCGTCAGAGAGTGATAGTGAGTGTCTGAGTGTGTCTGAGAGTGTCAGAGAGAGTCAGAGAGTGTCAGAGAGTGATAAAGAGTGTCAGAGAGAGTCAGAGATTGATAGTGAGTGTCTGAGAGTGTCTGAGAGTGTCAGAGAGTGTCAGAGAGTGTCAGTGAGTGATAGTGAGTGTCAGAGAGTGTCAGAGAGTGCCAGAGAGTGATAGTATGTGTCAGAGAGTATCAGAGAGTGATAGTGAGTGTCAGAGAGTATCAGAGAGTGATAGTGAGTGTCTGAGAGTGTCTGAGAGTGTCAGAGAGTGTCAGTGAGTGTCAGAGAGTGTCAGAGATTGATGTTGAGTGTCTGAGAGTGTCAGAGAGTGTCAGAGACAGATAGAGAGTTTCAGAGAGTGTCAGAGAGTGATAGTGAGTGTCAGAGAGTGTCAGAGATTGATGGTGAGTGTCTGAGAGTGTCAGAGAATGTCAGAGAGTGACAGAGAGTTTCAGAGAGTAATAGAGAGTGATAGACAGTGTCAGAGAGTGTCAGAGAGTGTCAGAGAGTGTCAGAGCGTGTCAGAGAGTGACTGAGAGTGATAGAGAGTGTCAGTGAGTGTCAGAGAGTGTCAGAGAGTGATAGTGAGTGTCAGAGTGTGTTAGAGAGTGATAGTGAGTGTCAGAGAGTGCCGAGAGTGATAGTATGAGTCAGAGAGTATCAGAGAGTGATAGTGAGTGTCAGAGAGTATCAGAGAAAGATAGTGAGTGTCTGAGAGTGTCTGATGGTGTCAGAGAGTGTCAGAGAGTGATAGAGAGTGTCAAAGAGCGATGGAGAGTTTCAGAGAGTGTCAGAGAGTGTGAGAGCGTGTCAGAGAGTGATCGTGAGTGTCAGAGAGTGATAGTGAGTGTCTGAGAGTGTCTCAGAGTGATAGAGAGTGTCTGAGAGTGATAGTGAGTGTCAGAGAGTGATAGTGAGTGTCTGAGAGTGTCTCAGAGTGATAGAGAGTGTCTGAGAGTGACAGAGAGTGTCTGAGCGTGATAGAGAGTGTCAGAGAGTGATAGTGAGTGTCTGAGAGTGTCTGAGAGTGATAGAGAGTGTCAGTGAGTGATCGAGAATGTCAGAGAGTGAGAGTGAGTGTCAGAGCGTGTCAGAGAGTGATAGAGAGTGTCCGAGAGTGATAGAGTGTGTCAGAGAGTGATAGTGAGTGTCTGAGAGTATCAGAGAGTGATAGTGAGTGTCAAAGAGTATCAGAGAGTGATAGTGAGTGTCTGAGAGTGTAAGAGAGTGTCAGAGAGTGATAGAGAGTGTCCGAGAGAGATAGAGACTGATAGAGATTGTCAGAGAGTGTCAGAGAGTGTCAGTGAGTGATCGAGAAAGTCAGAGAGTGATAGAGAGTGTCTGAGAGTGATAGAGAGTGCCAGAAAGTGATAGTGAGTGTCAGAGAGGATCAGAGAGTGATAGTGAGTGTCTGAGAGTGTCTGAGAGTGTCAGAGAGCGATAGAGAGTGTCAGAGAGTGATAGAGAGTGATAGAGAGTGTCAGAGAGTTTCAGAGAGTGATAGTGAGTGTCAGAGAGTGTCTGAGAGTGTCAGAGATTGTCAGAGAGTGTCAGAGAGTGATAGTGAGTGTCAGAGAGGATCAGAGAGTGATAGTGAGTGTCTGAGAGTGTCTGAGAGTGTCAGAGAGCGATAGAGAGTGTCAGAGAGTGATAGAGAGTGATAGAGAGTGTCAGAGAGTTTCAGAGAGTGATAGTGAGTGTCAGAGAGTGTCTGAGAGTGTCAGAGATTGTCAGAGAGTGTCAGAGAGTGATAGTGAGTGTCAGAGAGTGTCAGAGAGTGTCAGAGAGAGATAGAGTGCCAGAGAGTGATAGTATGTGTCAGAGAGTATCAGAGAGTGACTGTGAGTGTTAGAGAGTATCAGAGAGTGATAGTGAGTGTCTGAGAGTGTCTGAGAGTGACAGAGAGTGTCAGGGAGTGATAGAGAGTGTCAGAGAGTGTCAGAGAGTGATAGTGAGTGTCTGAGAGTGATAGAGACTTTCAGTGAGTGATCGAGAATGTCAGAGAGTGATAGAGAGTGTCCGAGAGTGATAGAGAGTGCCAGAGAGTGATAGTGAGGGTCTGAGAGTATCAGAGAGTGATAGTGAGTGTCAGAGAGGATGAGAGAGTGATAGTGAGTGTCTGAGAGTGTCTGAGAGTGTCAGAGAGTGTCAGAGAGTGATAAAGAGTGTCAGAGAGTGTTAGAGAGTGTCAGAGAGTGACAGTGAGTGTCAGAGAGTTTCAGAGAGTGTCAGAGAGTGATAGAGTGCCAGAGAGTGATAGTATGTGTCAGAGAGTATCAGAGAGTGATAGTGAGTGTCAGTGAGTGTCAGAGAGTGTCAGAGAGTGATAGTGAGTGTCTGAGAGTGTCTGAGAGTGATAGAGAGTGTCTGAGAGTGTCAGAGAGTGATAGAGATTGTCAGAGAGTGTCAGAGAGTTTCAGAGAGTGATAGAGAGTGATAGAGAGTGTCAGAGAGTGTCAGAGAGTGTCCGAGAGTGATAGAGAGTGATAGAGATTGTCAGAGAGTGTGAGAGAGTGTCAGAGAGTGATAGTGAGTGTCAGAGAGTGATAGTGAGTGACTGAGAGTGTCTCAGAGTGATAGAGAGTGTCTGAGAGCGTCAGAGAGTGATAGAAATTGTCAGAGAGTGTCAGAGTGTTTCAGATAGTGATAGAGAGTGATAGAGAGTGTCAGAGAGTGTCAGAGAGTGTGAGAGAGTTATAGAGAGTGATAGAGAGTGTCAGAGAGTGTCAGAGAGTGTCAGAGAGTGATAGTGAGTGTCTGAGAGTGATAGTGAGTGTCAGTGAGTGATCGAGAATGTCAGAGAGTGATAGAGAGTGTCCGAGAGTGATAGAGAGTGCCAGAGAGTGATAGTGAGCGACAGAGAGTATCAGAGAGTGATAGTGAGCAACAGAGAGTATCAGAGAGTGATAGTGAGTGTCTTAGAGTGTCAGAGAGTGTCAGAGAATGTCAGACAGTGATAGAGAGTGTCAGAGAGTGTCAGAGAGTGATAGAGAGATTCAGAGAGAGATAGAGAGTTTCAGAGAGTGTGAGAGAGTGTCAGAGAGTGATAGTGAGTGTCAGAGAGTGATAGTGAGTGTCTGAGAGTGTCTCAGAGTGATGGAGAGTGTCTGAGAGTGTCAGAGAGTGATAGAAATTGTCAGAGTTTTTCAGAGAGTGATAGAGAGTGATTGAGAGTGTCAGGGAGTGTCAGAGAGTGTGAGAGAGTTATAGAGAGTGATAGAGAGTGATAGAGAGTGTCAGAGAGTGTCAGAGAGTGTCAGAGAGTGATAGTGAGTGTCTGAGAGTGATAGAGAGTGTCAGTGAGTGATCGAGAATGTCAGAGAGTGATAGAGAGTGTCCGAGAGTGATAGAGAGTGCCAGAGAGTGATAGTGAGTGTCTGAGAGTATCAGAGAGTGATAGTGAGTGTCAGAGAGGATCAGAGAGTGATAGTGAGTGTCTGAGAGTGTCTGAGATTGTCTGAGAGTGTAAGAGAGTGTCAGAGAGTGATAGAGAGTGTCAGAGAGTGATAGAGAGTGTCAGAGAATGATAGAGAGTGTCAGAGAGCGTCAGAGAGTGATAGAGAGTGTCTGAGTGTGTCTGAGAGTGTCTGAGAGTGTGAGACAGTGTCAGAGAGTGACAGAGAGTGATAAAGATGTGTCAGAATGGGTCAGAGTGTGATAGTGAGTGTCTGAGAGTGTCAGAGAGTGTCAGAGAGTGATAGAGAGTGTCTGAGTGTGTCTGCGAGTGTCTGAGAGTGTGAGACAGTGTCAGAGAGTGACAGAGAGTGATAAAGATGTGTCAGAATGGGTCAGAGTGTGATAGTGAGTGTCTGAGAGTGTCAGAGAGTGTCTGAGAGTGATAGAGAGTTTCAGAGAGTGTCAGAGAGTGATAGAGTGCCAGAGAGTGATAGTACGTGTCAGAGAGTATCAGAGAGTGATAGTGAGTATCAGTGAGTGTCAGAGAGTGATAGTGAGTGTCAGAGAGTATCAGAGAGTGATAGAGTGTGTCCGAGAGTGGTAGAGAGTGTCAGAGAGTGATATTGAGTGTCTGAGAGTATCAGAGAGTGATAGTGAGTGTCAGAGAGTATCAGAGAGTTAAAGTGAGTGTCTGAGAGTTTCTCAGAATGCAAGAGCGTGTCAGAGAGTGATAGAGAGTGTCAGAGAGTGATAGAGAGGGATAGAGAGTGTCAGAGAGCGTCAGAGAGTGATAGTGAGTGTCTGAGTGTGTCTGAGAGTGTCAGAGAGAGTCAGAGAGTGTCAGAGAGTGATAAAGAGTGTCAGAGAGAGTCAGAGATTGATAGTGAGTGTCTGAGAGTGTCTGAGAGTGTCAGAGAGTGTCAGAGAGTGTCAGTGAGTGATAGAGAGTGATAGAGAGTTTCAGAGACGGTCAGAGAGTGTCAGAGAGTGATAGTGAGTGTCAGAGAGTGTCAGAGATTGATGGTGAGTGTCTGAGAGTGTCAGAGAGTGTCAGAGAGTGATAGAGAGTGTCAGAGAGTGTCAGAGAGTTTCAGAGAGTGATATAGAGTGATAGAGAGTGTCAGAGAGTGTCAGAGAGTGTCAGAGCGTGTCAGAGAGTGACTGAGAGTGATAGAGAGTGTCAGTGAGTGATCGAGAATGTCAGAGATGGGAGTGAGTGTCAGAGAGTGTCAGAGAGTGATGGAGAGTTTCCGAGAGTGTTAGAGAGTGCCAGAGAATGATAGTGGGTGTCTGAGAGAATCAGAGAGTGATAGTGAGTGTCAGAGAGGATCAGAGAGAGATTGTGAGTGTCTGAGAGTGTCAGAGTGTGTCAGATAGTGATAGTGAGTGTCAGAGAGTGTCTGAGAGTGTCAGAGAGTGATAGAGAGTGTCAAAGAGTGATGGTGAGTGTCAGAGAGTATCAGAGAGTGATAGTGAGCGTCAGAGAGTATCAGAGACTGATAGTCACTGTCCTAGAGTGTCAGAGAGTGTCAGAGAGTGTCAGAGAGTGATAGAGAGTTTCAGAGAGTGTCAGAGAGTGATAGAGATTTTCAGAGAGAGATAGAGAGTTTCAGAGAGTGTGACAGAGTGTCAGAGCGTGATAGTGAGTGTCAGGGAGTGATAGTGAGTGTCTGAGAGTGTCTCAGAGTGATAGAGAGTGTCTGAGAGTGTCAGAGAGTGATAGAAATTGTCAGAGAGTGTCAGAGAGTTTCAGAGAGTGATAGAGAGTGATAGAGAGTGTCAGAGAGTGTCAGAGTGTGAGAGAGTTATAGAGAGTGTCAGAGAGCGATAGAGAGTTTCAGAGAGTGTCAGAGAGAGTGAGAGCGTGTCAGAGAGTGATCGTGAGTGTCAGAGAGCGATAGTGAGTGTCTGAGAGTGTCTGAGACTGTACGAGAGTGTCAGAGAGTGATAGAGAGTGTCAGAGAGTGATAGAGAGTGTCAGAGAGCGTCAGAGAGTGATAGAGAGTGTCTCAGAGTGACAGAGAGTGTCTGAGCGTGATAGAGAGTGTCAGAGAGTGATAGTGAGTGTCTGAGAGTATCAGAGAGTGATAGTGAGTGTCAAAGAGTATCAGAGAGTGATAGTGAGTGTCTGAGAGTGTAAGAGAGTGTCAGAGAGTGATCGAGAGTGTCCGAGAGAGATAGAGACTGATAGAGATTGTCAGAGAGTGTCAGAGAGTTTCAGAGAGTGATAGAGATTGATAGAGAGTGATAGAGAGTGTCAGAGAGTGTCAGAGAGTGATAGAGAGTGATAGAGAGTGTCAGAGAGTGTCAGAGAGTGACAGAGAGTAACAGAGAGTGATAGTGAGTGTCTGCGTCTGTCTGAGAGTGTCAGAGAGAGTCAGAGAGTTTCAGAGAGAGACAGAGAGTGATAGAGAGCGAGAGAGAGTGATAGAGAGTGTCAGAGAGTGTCATTGACTGATAGAGAGTGTCAGAGAGTGTCAGACAGTGATAGAGAGTGTCAGAGAGTGATAGAGAGAGTCAGAGAGTGATAGAGAGTGATAGAGATGGTCAGAGAGGTAGAGAATGTCAGAGAGTGATAGAGATTGATGGAGCGTGTCTGAGAATTTCAGAGAGTGTCTGAGAGTGTCAGAGAGTTTCTGAGAGTGTCAGAGAGTGTCACAGAGTCATAGTGAGTGTCTGAGAGTATCAGAGAGTGATAGTGAGTGTCAGAGAGAATCAGAGAGAGATAGCGAGTGTCTGAGAGTGTCTGAGAGTGATAGAGAGTGTCTGAGAGTGATAGAGATTGTCAGAGAGTGATAGTGAGTGTCAGAGATTGATAGAGAGTGATAGAGATTGATAGAGAGTGTCAGTGAGAGATAGAGAATGTGAGAGAGTGATAGTGAGTGTCTGAGAGTGTCAGAGAGTGATAGAGAGTGTCACAGAGTGATAATGAGTGTCAGAGAGTGCCAGAGAGTGATAGTGAGTGTCAGAGAGTGCCAGAGAGTGTCAGAGAGTGATAGAGAGTGTCAGAGAGTGATAGTGAATGTCAGAGAGTATCAGAGAGTGATAGTGAGCGTCAGAGACTATCAGAGAGTGATATTGAGTGTCTGAGAGTGACTGAGAGTGTCAGAGAGTGTCAGAGAGTGTCAGAGGGTGTCAGAGAGAGATAGAGAGTGTCAGAGAGCGTCAGAGAGTGATAGAGAGTGTCACAGAGTGATAATGAGTGTCAGAGAGTGCCAGAGAGTGATAGTGAGTGTCAGAGAGTGTCATTGCGTGATAGAGAGTGTCAGAGAGTGTCAGAGAGTGATAGAGAGTGTCAGAGAGTGATAAGAGAGTCAGAGAGTGTCAGAGAGTGATAGAGAGTTTCAGAGAGTGTCATTGAGTGATAGAGAGTGTCAGAGAGTGTCAGAGAGTGATAGAGAGTGTCAGAGAGTGTCAGAGAGTGATCGAGAGTGATAGAGAGTGTCAGAGAGTGACACAGAGTATCTGAGAGTGTCAGACTGTGTCAGAGAGTGATAGAGAGTGTCAGAGAGTTTCAGGGTATGTCAGAGTGTTAGAGAGTGTCAGCGAGTGACACTGAGTGTCTGAGAGTGTCAGAGAGTGATAGTGAGAGTCAGAGAGTGCCAGAGAGTGTCAGAGAGTGATAGAGAGTGTCAGAGATTGATAGAGAGTGTCAGAGAGTGGTAGTGTGTGCAGAGTGTATCAGAGAGTGACAGTGAGTGTCTGAGAGTGACAGTGAGTGTCTGAGCGTGTCAGAGAGTGTCAGAGAGTGTCAGAGATTGATAGAGAGTGTCAGAGAGTGTCAGAGAGTGATAGTGAGTGTCAGAGAGCGTCAGAGATTGATAGTGATTGTCTGTTAGCGTCTGAGAGTGTCAGAGAATGTCAGAGAGTGATAGAGAGTGATAGAGCGTGATAGAGTGTCTCAGAGAGTGTCAGAGATTGATAGTGATTGTCTGAGAGTGTCAGAGAGTGTCAGAGAGTGACACTGAGTGTCTGAGAGTGTCAGAGTGTGTCAGAGAGTGATTGAGAGTGTCAGAGTGTGATAGAGAGTGTCAGAGAGTGTCAGAGAGTGATCGAGAGTGATAGAGAGTGTCAGAGAGTGACACAGAGTATCTGAGAGTGTCAGACTGTGTCAGAGAGTGATAGAGAGTGTCAGAGAGTTTCAGGGTATGTCAGAGTGTCAGAGAGTGTCAGCGAGTGACACTGAGTGTCTGAGAGTGTCAGAGAGTGATTGAGAGTCTCAGAGAGTGATAGAGTGTGTCAGAGAGTGTCAGAGAGATTCAGAGATTGTCAGAGAGTGATAGTGTGTGTCAGAGAGTGTCAGAGGTTGTCAGAGAGTGATGGAGAGTGTCAGAGAGTGTCAGAGAGGGTCAGAGATTGTCAGAGAGTGATAGTGAGTGTCTGAGAGTGTCAGAGTGTGTCAGAGAGTGATAGTGAGTGTCAGAGTGTATCAGAGAGTGATAGTGAGCGTCAGAGAGTATCAGAGAGTGATGGTGAGTGTCTTAGAGTGTCAGAGTGACTCAGAGAGTGATAGCGAGCGTCAGAGAGTTTCAGAGAGTGAGAGAGAGTGTCAGAGAGTGATAGTGAGTGTCAGAGAGTGATAGTGAGTGTCTGAGAGTGATAGAGAGTGTCTGAGAGTGATAGAGATTGTCAGAGAGTGATAGTGAGTGTCAGAGAGTGTGAGAGATTGATAGAGAGTGTCAGAGAATGATAGTGAGTGTCAGAGAGTATCAGAGAGTGATAGTCAGTGTCTGAGAGTGACAGTGAGTGTCTGAGAGTGTCTGAGAGTGTCAGAGAATGTCAGAGAGTGATAGAGAGTGTCACAGAGTGTCAGAGAGGGTCAGAGAGTGTTAGAGAGTGTCAGAGAGTGATCAAGAGTGTCAGAGAGTGATAGAGAGTGTCAGAGAGTGTCAGAGAGTGTCAGAGAGTGATAGAGAGTGTCAGAGAGTGTCAGAGAGTGTCGGAGTGTGTTAGAGAGTGTTAGAGAGTGTCAGAGAGTGCCAGAGAGTGATAGTGTGTGTCAGAGAGTGTCAGAGAATGTCAGAGAGTAATAGTGAGTGTCAGAGAGTGTCAGAGAGTGATCGTGAGTGTCTGAGAGTGTCAGAGAGTGTCAGAGAGTGATAGAGATTATCAGAGAGTGAGAGAGAGTGATAGAGAGTGTCACAGACTTTCAGAGAGTGTCAGAGTGTCAGAGAGTGTCAGAGAGTGACACTGAGTGTCTGAGAGTGTCAGAGAGTGATTGAGAGTGTCAGAGAGTGATAGAGTGTGTCAGAGAGTGTCAGAGAGATTCAGAGATTGTCAGAGAGTGATAGTGTGTGTCAGAGAGTGTCAGAGGGTGTCAGAGAGTGATGGAGAGTGTCAGAGAGTGTCAGAGAGGGTCAGAGATTGTCAGAGAGTGATAGTGAGTGTCTGAGAGTGTCAGAGTGTGTCAGAGAGTGATAGTGAGTGTCAGAGTGTATCAGAGAGTGATAGTGAGCGTCAGAGAGTATCAGAGAGTGATGGTGAGTGTCTTAGAGTGTCAGAGAGAGTCAGAGAGTGATAGCGAGTGTCAGAGATTTTCAGAGAGTGAGAGAGAGTGTCAGAGAAAGATAGTGAGTGTCAGAGAGTGTCTGAGAGTGATAGAGATTGTCAGAGAGTGATAGTGAGTGTCAGAGAGTGTGAGAGATTGATAGAGAGTGTCAGAGAATGATAGTGAGTGTCAGAGAGTATCAGAGAGTGATAGTCAGTGTCTGAGAGTGACAGTGAGTGTCTGAGAGTGTCTGAGAGTGTCAGAGTGTGTCAGATAGTGATAGTGAGTGTCAGAGAGTGTCTGAGAGTGTCTGAGAGTGATAGAGAGTGATAGGGAGTGTCAGAGTGTGTCAGAGAGTGCCAGAGAGTGATAGAATGTATCAGAGAGTATCAGAGAGTGATAGTGAGTGTCAGAGAGTATCAGAGAGTGATAGTGAGTGCCTGAGAGTGTCTGAGAGTGTCAGAGAGTGTCAGTGAGTGATAGAGAGTGTCAGAGACAGATAGAGAGTTTCAGAGTGTGTCAGAGAGTGTCAGAGAGTGATAGTGAGTGTCAGAGAGTGTCAGCGAGTGATGGCGAGTGTCTGATAGTGTCAGAGAGTGTCAGAGAGTGATAGAGAGTGTCAGAGAGTGTCAGAGAGTTTCAGCGAGTGATAGAGAGTGTCAGAGAGTGACAGAGAGTGTCAGAGCGTGTCAGAGAGTGATAGAGAGTGATCGAGAATGTCAGAGAGTGAGCGTGAGTGTCAGAGAGTGATAGAGAGTGTCCGAGAGTGATAGAGAGTGCCAGAAAGTGAGAGTGAGTGTCTGAGAGTATCAGAGAGTGATAGTGAGTGTCAGAGAGTATCAGAGAGTGACAGTGAGTGTCTGAGAGTGTCTGAGAGTGTAAGAGAGTGTCAGAGAGTGATAGAGAGTGTCAGAGAGTGATAGAGAGAGTCAGAGAGCGTCAGAGAGTGATAGTGACTGTCTGAGTGTGTCTGAGTGTGTCTGAGAGTGTCAGAGAGTGTCAGAGAGTGATAGAGAGTGATAGAGAGTGTCAGAGAGTTATAGTGAGTGCCTAAGAGTGTCTGAGAGTGTCAGAGAGTGTCAGAGAGTGTCAGAGAGTGATAGTGAGTGTCAGAGTGTGTTAGAGAGTGATAGTGAGTGTCAGAGAGTGCCGAGAGTGATAGTATGTGTCAGAGAGTATCAGAGAGCGATAGTGAGTGTCAGAGAGTATCAGAGAAAGATAGTGAGTGTCTGAGAGTGTCTGATGGTGTCAGAGAGTGTCAGAGAGTGATAGAGAGTGTCAAAGAGCGATAGAGAGTTTCAGAGAGTGTCAGAGAGTGTGAGAGCGTGTCAGAGAGTGATCGTGAGTGTCAGAGAGTGATAGTGAGTGTCTGAGAGTGTCTGAGAGTGATAGAGAGTGTCTGAGAGTGATAGTGAGTGTCAGAGAGTGATAGTGAGTGTCTGAGAGTGTCTCAGAGTGATAGAGAGTGTCTTAGAGTGACAGAGAGTGTCTGAGCGTGATAGAGAGTGTCAGAGAGTGATAGTGAGTGTCTGAGAGTGTCTGAGAGTGATAGAGAGTGTCAGTGAGTGATCGAGAATGTCAGAGTGTGAGAGTGAGTGTCAGAGCGTGTCAGAGAGTGATAGAGAGTGTCCGAGAGTGATAGAGTGTGTCAGAGAGTGATAGTGAGTGTCTGAGAGTATCAGAGAGTGATAGTGAGTGTCAAAGAGTATCAGAGAGTGATAGTGAGTGTCTGAGAGTGTAAGAGAGTGTCAGAGAGTGATAGAGAGTGTCCGAGAGAGATAGAGACTGATAGAGATTGTCAGAGAGTGTCAGAGAGTGTCAGTGAGTGATCGAGAAAGTCAGAGAGTGATAGAGAGTGTCCGAGAGTGATAGAGAGTGCCAGAGAGTGATAGTGAGTGTCTGAGAGTATCAGAGAGTGATAGAATGTGTCAGAGAGGATCAGAGAGTGATAGTGAGTGTCTGAGAGTGTCTGAGAGTGTCAGAGAGCGATAGAGAGTGTCAGAGAGTGATAGAGAGTGATAGAGTGTGTCAGAGAGTGTCAGAGAGTGATAGTGAGTGTCAGAGAGTGTCTGAGAGTGTCAGAGATTGTCAGAGAGTGTCAGAGAGTGATAGTGAGTGTCAGAGAGTGTCAGAGAGTGTCAGAGAGTGATAGAGTGCCAGAGAGTGATAGTATGTGTCAGAGAGTATCAGAGAGTGACTGTGAGTGTCAGAGAGTATCAGAGAGTGATAGTGAGTGTCTGAGAGTGTCTGAGAGTGACAGAGAGTGTCAGGGAGTGATAGAGAGTGTCAGAGAGCGATAGAGAGTTTCAGAGAGTGTCAGAGAGTGTGAGAGAGTGTCAGAGAGTGATATTGAGTGTCAGAGAGTGATAGTGAGTGTCTGAGAGTGTCTGAGAGTGATAGAGAGTGTCTGAGAGTGATAGAGATTGTCACAGAGTGATAGTGAGTGTCAGAGGGTGTCAGAGATTGATAGAGAGTGATAGAGAGTGATAGAGAGTGATAGGGAGTGTCAGAGAGAGATAGAGAGTGTCAGAGAGTGATAGTGAGTGTCTGAGAGTGGCTGAGAGTGATAGAGAGTGTCAGAGAGTGATAGAGAATGTCGGAAAGTGTGAGAGAGTGTCAGAGAGTGATAGTGAGTGTCTGAGAGTGTCAGAGAGTGATAGAGAGTGTCAAAGAGTGATGGTGAGTGTCAGAGAGTATCAGAGAGTGATAGTGAGCGTCAGAGAGTATCAGAGACTGATAGTCACTGTCTTAGAGTGTCAGAGAGTGTCAGAGAGTGTCAGAGAGTGATAGAGAGTTTCAGAGAGTGTCAGAGAGTGATAGAGATTTTCAGAGAGAGATAGAGAGTTTCAGAGAGTGTGACAGAGTGTCAGAGCATGATAGTGAGTGTCAGGGAGTGATAGTGACTGTCTGAGAGTGTCTCAGAGTGATAGAGAGTGTCTGAGAGTGTCAGAGAGTGATAGAAATTGTCAGAGAGTGTCAGAGAGTTTCAGAGAGTGATAGAGAGTGATAGAGAGTGTCAGAGAGTGTCAGAGTGTGAGAGAGTTATAGAGAGTGTCAGAGAGCGATAGAGAGTTTCAGAGAGTGTCAGAGAGTGTGAGAGCGTGTCAGAGAGTGATCGTGAGTGTCAGAGAGCGATAGTGAGTGTCTGAGAGTGTCTGAGACTGTAAGAGAGTGTCAGAGAGTGATAGAGAGTGTCAGAGAGTGATAGAGAGTGTCAGAGAGCGTCAGAGAGTGATAGAGAGTGTCTCAGAGTGACAGAGAGTGTCTGAGCGTGATAGAGAGTGTCAGAGAGTGATAGTGAGTGTCTTAGAGTATCAGAGAGTGATAGTGAGTGTCAAAGAGTATCAGAGAGTGATAGTGAGTGTCTGAGAGTGTAAGAGAGTGTCAGAGAGTGATCGAGAGTGTCCGAGAGAGATAGAGACTGATAGAGATTGTCAGAGAGTGTCAGAGAGTTTCAGAGAGTGATAGAGATTGATAGAGAGTGATAGAGAGTGTCAGAGAGTGTCAGAGAGTGATAGAGAGTGATAGAGAGTGTCAGAGAGTGTCAGAGAGTGTCAGAGAGTGACAGAGAGTGACAGAGAGTGATAGTGAGTGTCTGAGTCTGTCTGAGAGTGTCAGAGAGAGTCAGAGAGTTTCAGAGAGAGACAGAGAGTGATAGAGAGCGAGAGAGAGTGATAGAGAGTGTCAGAGAGTGTCATTGACTGATAGAGAGTGTCAGAGAGTGTCAGACAGTGATAGAGAGTGTCAGAGAGTGATAGAGAGAGTCAGAGAGTGATAGAGAGTGATAGAGATGGTCAGAGAGGTAGAGAATGTCAGAGAGTGATAGAGATTGATGGAGCGTGTCTGAGAATTTCAGAGAGTGTCTGAGAGTGTCAGAGTGTGTCAGAGAGTGTCAGAGAGTGATAGAGAGTTTCAGAGAGTGTCATTGAGTGATAGAGAGTGTCAGAGAGTGTCAGAGAGTGATAGAGAGTGTCAGCGAGTGTCAGAGAGTGATAGAGAGTGTCTGAGAGTGTCAGAGAGTGTCTGAGAGTGTCAGAGAGTGTCACAGAGTCATAGTGAGTGTCTGAGAGTATCAGAGAGTGATAGTGAGTGTCAGAGAGAATCAGAGAGAGATAGCGAGTGTCTGAGAGTGTCTGAGAGTGATAGAGAGTGTCTGAGAGTGATAGAGATTGTCAGAGAGTGATAGTGAGTGTCAGAGATTGATAGAGAGTGATAGAGATTGATAGAGAGTGTCAGTGAGAGATAGAGAATGTGAGAGAGTGATAGTGAGTGTCTGAGAGTGTCAGAGAGTGATAGAGAGTGTCACAGAGTGATAATGAGTGTCAGAGAGTGATAGTGAGTGTCAGAGAGTGCCAGAGAGTGCCAGAGAGTGATAGAGAGTGTCAGAGAGTGATAGTGAATGTCAGAGAGTATCAGAGAGTGATAGTGAGCGTCAGAGACTATCAGAGAGTGATAGTGAGTGTCTGAGAGTGACTGAGAGTGTCAGAGAGTGTCAGAGAGTGTCAGAGGGTGTCAGAGAGAGATAGAGAGTGTCAGAGAGCGTCAGAGAGTGATAGAGAGTGTCACAGAGTGATAATGAGTGTCAGAGAGTGCCAGAGAGTGATAGTGAGTGTCAGAGAGTGTCATTGCGTGATAGAGAGTGTCAGAGAGTGTCAGAGAGTGATAGAGAGTGTCAGAGAGTGATAAGAGAGTCAGAGAGTGTCAGAGAGTGATAGAGAGTTTCAGAGAGTGTCATTGAGTGATAGAGAGTGTCAGAGAGTGTCCGAGAGTGTCTGAGAGTGTCAGAGAGTGTCACAGAGTCATAGTGAGTGTCTGAGAGTATCAGAGAGTGATAGTGAGTGTCAGAGAGAATCAGAGAGAGATAGCGAGTGTCTGAGAGTGTCTGAGAGTGATAGAGAGTGTCTGAGAGTGATAGAGATTGTCAGAGAGTGATAGTGAGTGTCAGAGATTGATAGAGAGTGATAGAGATTGATAGAGAGTGTCAGTGAGAGATAGAGAATGTGAGAGAGTGATAGTGAGTGTCTGAGAGTGTCAGAGAGTGATAGAGAGTGTCACAGAGTGATAATGAGTGTCAGAGAGTGATAGTGAGTGTCAGAGAGTGCCAGAGAGTGTCAGAGAGTGATAGAGAGTGTCAGAGAGTGATAGTGAATGTCAGAGAGTATCAGAGAGTGATAGTGAGCGTCAGAGACTATCAGAGAGTGATAGTGAGTGTCTGAGAGTGACTGAGAGTGTCAGAGAGTGTCAGAGAGTGTCAGAGGGTGTCAGAGAGAGATAGAGAGTGTCAGAGAGCGTCAGAGAGTGATAGAGAGTGTCACAGAGTGATGATGAGTGTCAGAGAGTGCCAGAGAGTGATAGTGAGTGTCAGAGAGTGTCATTGCGTGATAGAGAGTGTCAGAGAGTGTCAGAGAGTGATAGAGAGTGTCAGAGAGTGATAAGAGAGTCAGAGAGTGTCAGAGAGTGATAGAGAGTTTCAGAGAGTGTCATTGAGTGATAGAGAGTGTCAGAGAGTGTCAGAGAGTGATAGAGAGTGTCAGAGAGTGTCAGAGAGTGATCGAGAGTGATAGAGAGTGTCAGAGAGTGACACAGAGTATCTGAGAGTGTCAGACTGTGTCAGAGAGTGATAGAGAGTGTCAGAGAGTTTCAGGGTATGTCAGAGTGTCAGAGAGTGTCAGCGAGTGACACTGAGTGTCTGAGAGTGTCAGAGAGTGATAGTGAGAGTCAGAGAGTGCCAGAGAGTGTCAGAGAGTGATAGAGAGTGTCAGAGAGTGATAGAGAGTGTCAGAGAGTATCAGAGAGTGATAGTGAGCGTCAGAGAGTATCAGAGAGTGATAGTGAGTGTCAGAGAGAGATAGAGAGTTTCAGAGAGTGTGAGAGAGTGTCAGAGAGTGATAGTGAGTGTCAGAGAGTGATAGTGAGTGTCTGAGCATGTCAGAGAGTGTCAGAGAGTGTCAGAGATTGATAGAGATTGTCAGAGAGTGGTAGTGTGTGTCAGAGTGTATCAGAGAGTGATAGTGAGTGTCTGAGAGTGACAGTGAGTGTCTGAGCGTGTCAGAGAGTGTCAGAGAGTGTCAGAGATTGATAGAGAGTGTCAGAGAGTGTCAGAGAGTGATAGTGAGTGTCAGAGAGCGTCAGAGATTGATAGTGATTGTCTGTTAGTGTCTGAGAGTGTCAGAGAATGTCAGAGAGTGATAGAGAGTGATAGAGCGTGATAGAGTGTCTCAGAGAGTGTCAGAGATTGATAGTGATTGTCTGAGAGTGTCAGAGAGTGTCAGAGAGTGACACTGAGTGTCTGAGAGTGTCAGAGTGTGTCAGAGAGTGATTGAGAGTGTCAGAGTGTGATAGAGAGTGTCAGAGAGTGTCAGAGAGTGATCGAGAGTGATAGAGAGTGTCAGAGAGTGACTCAGAGTATCTGAGAGTGTCAGACTGTGTCAGAGAGTGATAGAGAGTGTCAGAGAGTTTCAGGGTATGTCAGAGTGTCAGAGAGTGTCAGCGAGTGACACTGAGTGTCTGAGAGTGTCAGAGAGTGATTGAGAGTCTCAGAGAGTGATAGAGTGTGTCAGAGAGTGTCAGAGAGATTCAGAGATTGTCAGAGCGTGATAGTGTGTGTCAGAGAGTGTCAGAGGGTGTCAGAGAGTGATGGAGAGTGTCAGAGAGTGTCAGAGAGGGTCAGAGATTGTCAGAGAGTGATAGTGAGTGTCTGAGAGTGTCAGAGTGTGTCAGAGAGTGATAGTGAGTGTCAGAGTGTATCAGAGAGTGATAGTGAGCGTCAGAGAGTATCAGAGAGTGATGGTGAGTGTCTTAGAGTGTCAGAGTGACTCAGAGAGTGATAGCGAGTGTCAGAGAGTTTCAGAGAGTGAGAGAGAGTGTCAGAGAGTGATAGTGAGTGTCAGAGAGTGATAGTGAGTGTCTGAGAGTGTCTGAGAGTGATAGAGAGTGTCTGAGAGTGATAGAGATTGTCAGAGAGTGATAGTGAGTGTCAGAGAGTGTGAGAGATTGATAGAGAGTGTCAGAGAATGATAGTGAGTGTCAGAGAGTATAAGAGAGTGATAGTGAGTGTCTGAGAGTGTCAGAGAATGTCAGAGAGTGATAGAGAGTGTCACAGAGTGTCAGAGAGGGTCAGAGAGTGTTAGAGAGTGTCAGAGAGTGATCAAGAGTGTCAGAGAGAGATAGAGAGTGTCAGAGAGTGTCAGAGAGTGTCAGAGAGTGATAGAGAGTGTCAGAGAGTGTCAGAGAGTGTCGGAGTGTGTTAGAGAGTGTTAGAGAGTGTCAGAGAGTGTCAGAGAGTGATAGTGTGTGTCAGAGAGTGTCAGAGAATGTCAGAGAGTGATAGTGAGTGTCAGAGAGTGTCAGAGAGTGATCGTGAGTGTCTGAGAGTGTCAGAGAGTGTCAGAGAGTGATAGAGATTATCAGAGAGTGATAGTGAGTGACAGAGAGTGTCAGAGATTGACAGAGAGTGATAGAGAGTGATAGAGAGTGTCAGAGAGTTTCAGAGAGTGTCAGAGTGTCAGAGAGTGTCAGAGAGTGACACTGAGTGTCTGAGAGTGTCAGAGAGTGATTGAGAGTGTCAGAGAGTGATAGAGTGTGTCAGAGAGTGTCAGAGAGATTCAGAGATTGTCAGAGAGTGATAGTGTGTGTCAGAGAGTGTCAGAGGGTGTCAGAGAGTGATGGAGAGTGTCAGAGAGTGTCAGAGAGGGTCAGAGATTGTCAGAGAGTGATAGTGAGTGTCTGAGAGTGTCAGAGTGTGTCAGAGAGTGATAGTGAGTGTCAGAGTGTATCAGAGAGTGATAGTGAGCGTCAGAGAGTATCAGAGAGTGATGGTGAGTGTCTTAGAGTGTCAGAGAGAGTCAGAGAGTGATAGCGAGAGTCAGAGATTTTCAGAGAGTGAGAGAGAGTGTCAGAGAGAGATAGTGAGTGTCAGAGAGTGTCTGAGAGTGATAGAGATTGTCAGAGAGTGATAGTGAGTGTCAGAGAGTGTGAGAGATTGATAGAGAGTGTCAGAGAATGATAGTGAGTGTCAGAGAGTATCAGAGAGTGATAGTCAGTGTCTGAGAGTGACAGTGAGTGTCTGAGAGTGTCTGAGAGTGTCAGAGAATGTCAGAGAGTGATAGAGAGTGTCAGAGAGTGATAGAGAGTGTCAGAGAGTGTTAGAGAGTGTCAGAGAGTGATCAAGTGTGTCAGAGAGCGATAGAGAGTGTCAGAGAGTGTCAGAGAGTGATAGAGAGTGTCAGAGAGTGTCAGAGTGTGTTAGAGAGTGTTAAAGAGTGTCAGAGAGTGTCAGAGAGTGATAGTGTGTGTCAGAGAGCGTCAGAGAATGTCAGAGAGTGATAGTGAGTGTCAGAGAGTGTCAGAGAGTGATCGTGAGTGTCTGAGAGTGTCAGAGAGTGTCAGAGAGTGTCAGAGAGTGATAGAGATTATCAGAGAGTGATAGTGAGTGACAGAGAGTGTCAGAGATTGACAGAGAGTGATAGAGAGTGATAGAGAGTGTCACAGACTTTCAGAGAGTGTCAGAGTGTCAGAGAGTGTCAGAGAGTGACACTGAGTGTCTGAGAGTGTCAGAGAGTGATTGAGAGTGTCAGAGAGTGATAGAGTGTGTCAGAGAGTGTCAGAGAGATTCAGAGATTGTCAGAGAGTGATAGTGTGTGTCAGAGAGTGTCAGAGGGTGTCAGAGAGTGATGGAGAGTGTCAGAGAGTGTCAGAGAGGGTCAGAGATTGTCAGAGAGTGATAGTGAGTGTCTGAGAGTGTCAGAGTGTGTCAGAGAGTGACAGTGAGTGTCAGAGTGTATCAGAGAGTGATAGTGAGCGTCAGAGAGTATCAGAGAGTGATGGTGAGTGTCTTAGAGTGTCAGACAGAGTCAGAGAGTGATAGCGAGTGTCAGAGATTTTCAGAGAGTGAGAGAGAGTGTCAGAGAGAGATAGTGAGTGTCAGAGAGTGTCTGAGAGTGATAGAGATTGTCAGAGAGTGATAGTGAGTGTCAGAGAGTGTGAGAGATTGATAGAGAGTGTCAGAGAATGATAGTGAGTGTCAGAGAGTATCAGAGAGTGATAGTCAGTGTCTGAGAGTGACAGTGAGTGTCTGAGAGTGTCTGAGAGTGTCAGAGAATGTCAGAGAGTGATAGAGAGTGTCAGAGAGTGTCAAAGAGTGTCAGAGAGTGTTAGAGAGTGTCAGAGTGTGTCAGAGAGTGATCAAGTGTGTCAGAGAGCGATAGAGAATGTCAGAGAGTGATTGTGAGTGTCAGAGAGTGTCAGAGAGTGATCGTGAGTGTCTGGGAGTGTCAGAGAGTGTCAGAGAGTGTCAGAGAGTGATAGAGATTATCAGAGAGTGATAGTGAGTGTCAGAGAGTGTCAGAGATTGACAGAGAGTGATAGAGAGTGAGAGAGAGTGTCAGAGAGAGATAGAGAATGTCTGAGAGTGTCTGAGAGTGATAAAGAGTGTCAGAGAGTGTCAGAGAGTGATAGAGAGTGATAGAGAGTGTCTGAGAGAGTCTGAGATTGTCAGAGACTGTCAGAGTGTGTCAGATAGTGACAGAGAGCGATAGAGAGTGTCTGAGAGTTTCAGAGAGTGTCAAAGAGTGTTAGAGTGTGATAGGGAGTGTCTGTGAGTTTCAGAGAGTGTCAGAGAGTGTCAGAGTGTGTCAGAGAGTGTCAGAGAGTGTCAGAGAGTGAAGAGAGTGATAGAGAGTGTCAGAGAGTGATAGCAAGTCTCTGAGAGTGTTGAGAGAGTCTGAGATTGTCGGAGTCTGTCATTGTGCGTCAGATAGTGATAGAGAGTGATAGAGAGTGTCTGAGAGCTTCTGAGAGTGTCAGAGTGTGTCAGAGTGTGTCAGAGAGTGATAGAGAGTTTCAGAGAGTGTCAGAGAGTGATAGAGAGTGATAGAGAGTGTCTGAGAGAGTCTGAGATTGTCAGAGACTGTCAGGGTGTGTCAGATAGTGATAGAGAGTGATAGAGAGTGTCTGAGAGTTTCAGAGATTGTCAGAGAGTGATAGAGTGTGATAGGGAGTGTCTGAGAGTTTCAGAGAGTGTCAGAGTGTGTCAGAGAGTGTCAGAGAGTGTCAGAGAGTGAAGAGAGTGATAGAGAGTGTCAGAGAGTGATAGCAAGTCTCTGAGAGTGTTGAGAGAGTCTGAGATTGTCAGAGTCTGTCAGAGTGTGTCAGATAGTGATAGAGAGTGATAGAGAGTGTCTGAGAGCTTCTGAGAGTGTCAGAGTGTGTCAGAGAGTGATGGAGAGTGATCGAGAGTTTCATAGAGTGATAGAGAGTGTCAGAGAGTTTCAGAGATTGTCAGAGAGTGATAGAGAGTGTCTGAGAGTGACAGACTGTCTGAGAGTGATAGAGAGTGTCTGAGAGTGTCAGAGATTGTCAGAGTGTGTCAGAGTGTGATAGAGAGTGATAGAGAGTGTCTGAGACTGTCAGAGACTGACCGAGTGTGTCAGATAGTATCAAAGAGTGATAGAGAGTGTTAGAGAGTGTCAGAGAGTGTCTGAGAGAGTCAGAGAGAGTCAGAGAGTGTCAGAGTGTGTCAGAGAGTTTCAGAGAGTAATAGGCAGTGATAGAGAGTGTCAGAGAGTTATAGAGAATGTAAGAGAGTGATCGAGAGTGTCTGAGAGTGACAGAGAGTATCTGAGAGAGTCAGTTAGTGTCAGAGAGTGACAGAGAGTATCTGAGAAGGTCTGAGAGAGTCTGAGAGTGTCAGAGACTGTCAGAAAGTGTCCCAGAGTGATAGGGAGCGATAGAGATTGTAAGAGAGTGTCATTGACTGATGGAGTGTGTCAGCGAGTGTCAGAGAGTGATAGAGAGTGTTAGAGAGTGATAGCAAGTGTCTGAGAGTGACAGAGAGTGTCAGAGTATGTCACAGAGTGTCAGAGAGTGATAGTGTGTGTCTGAGAGTGTCAGAGAGTGTCAGAGAGTGTCAAAGTGTGTCAGAGAGTGTCAGAGAGTGATAGAGAGTGATAGAGAGTGTCAGAGAGTGATAGAGAGTGTCTGAGAGTGTCAGAGAGTGTCAGAGAGTGTCAGAGTATGTCACAGAGTGTCAGAGAGTGACAGAGTGTGTCTGAGAGTGTCTGAGAGTGTTAGCGAGTGTCAGCGAGTGATAGACAGTGTCTGAGAGTGTCAGAGAGTGTCAGAGAGTGTCAGATAGTGTCACAGAGTGATAGAGAGTGTCAGAGAGTGTCTGAGAGAGTCAGAGATTTTCAGTGAGTGTCAGAGAGTGTCACACAGTGACAAAGAGCGATAGAGAGTGTCTGAGAGTGTCAGAGAGTGATAGAGAGCGATAGAGTGTGTCAGAGAGCGTCAGAGAGGTTCAGAGTGTGATAAAGAGTGATGGAGAGTGATAGAGATTGTCTCAGACTGTCACAGTGTGTCAGAGAGTGCCAGATAGTGTCAGAGAGTGATAGAGTGTCAGAGAGTGTCTGAGAGAGTCAAAGATTTTCAGTGAGTGTCAGAGAGTGTCACAGAGTGATAAAGATTGATAGAGAGTGTCTGAGAGTGTCAGATAGAGAAAGAGAGCGATAGAGTGTGTCAGAGAGTGTCAGAGAGTGTCAGAGAGTGATAGAGAGTGATAGTGAGTGTTTGAGAGAGTCAGAGAGTGTCAGAGAGTGATAGAATTTGTCTGAGAGTGTCTGAGAGTGTTAGAGAGTGTCAGTGAGTGTCAGCGAGTGATAGAGAGTGTCTGAGAGTGTCTGAGAGTGTCAGAGATTGTCAGAGTGTGTCAGAGAGTGATAGAGAGTGACAGACAGTGTCTCAGAGTGTCAGAGAGTGTCAGAGTGTGTCAGAGAGTGTCAGAGAGTGATAGAGAGTGTCAGAGATTGTCGGAGAGTGTCAGAGAGTGATAGAGTGTGACAGGGAGTGTCAGAGAGTAATAGAGAGTCTCTGAGGTTGTCGGAGACTGTCAGAGTTTGTCAGATAGTGAGAGAGAGTGATAGAGAGTGTCTGAGAGTTTCAGAGAGTGTCAGTGAGTGATAGAGTGTGCTAGGGAGTGTCTGAGAGTTTCAGAGAGTGTCAGAGAGAGTCAGAGTGTGTCCGAGAGTGTCAGAGAGTGATAGAGAGTGATAGAGAGTGTCAGAGAGTGATAGAGAGTCTCTGTGAGTGTATGAGAGAGTCTGAGATTGTCAGAGAATGTCAGAGTGTGTCAGATAGTGATAGAGAGTGATAGAGAGCGTCTGAGAGTTTCAGAGAGTGTCAGAGTGTGTCAGAGTGTGATAGAGAGTGATCGAGAGTGTCATAGAGTGATAGAGAGTGTCAGAGAGTGTCAGAGATTGTCAGAGAGTGATAGAGAGTGTCTGAGAGTGTCAGAGATTGTCAGAGTGTGTCACAGAGTGATGGAGAGTGATAGAGAGTGTCTGAGACTGTCAGAGACTGACCGAGTGTGTCAGAGTGTGTCAGAGAGCGTCAGATAGTGTCAGAGAGTGATAGAGTGTGTCAGAGAGTGTCTGAGAGAGTCAGAGAGAGTCAGAGAGTGTCAGAGTGTGTCAGAGAGTGATAAAGAATGATAGAGAGTGATAGAGAGTGTCTGAGAGTGTCAGAGAGTGTCAGAGTGTGTCAGAGAGTTTCAGAGAGTGATCGGCAGTGATCGAGAGTGTCAAAGAGTGATAGAGAATGTAGGAGTGTGATAGAGATTGTCTGAGAGTGACAGAGAGTATCTGAGAGTGTCAGTTAGTGCCAGAGAGTGACGGAGAGCATCTGAGAAGGTCTGAGAGTGTCTGAGAGTGTCAGAGACTGTCAGAAAGTGTCTGAGAGTGATAGGGAGTGATGGAGAGTGTTGGAGAGTGATAGAGAGTGTCTGAGAGTGACAGAGAGTGTCAGAGTATGTCACAGAGTGTCAGAGAGTGATAGAGTGTGTTTGAGAGTGTCAGAGAGTGTCAAAGTGTGTCAGAGAGTGTCAGAGAGTGATAGAGAGTGATAGAGAATGTCAGAGAGTGTCAGAGAGTGTCAGAGTATGTCACAGAGTGTCAGAGAGTGATAGAGTGTGTCTGAGAGTGTTAGCGAGTGTCAGCGAGTGATAGAGAGTGTCTGAGAGTGTCAGATAGTGTCACAGAGTGATAGAGAGTGTCAGAGAGTGTCTGAGAGAGTCAGAGATTTTCAGTGAGTGTCAGAGAGTGTCACAGAGTGATAAAGAGCGATAGAGAGTGTCTGAGAGTGTCAGAGAGTGATAGAGAGTGTCAGAGAGTGTCTGAGACAGTCAGAGAGAGTCAGAGAGTATCAGAGTGTTTCAGAGAGTGCTAAAGAGTGATAGAGAGTGATAGAGAGTGTCTGAGAGTGTCAGAGTGTCAGAGTGTGTCAGAGAGTTTCAGAGACTGATAGGCAGTGATACAGAGTGTCAGAGAGTGATAGAGAATGTAAGAGAGTGATAGAGAGTGTCTGAGAGTGACAGAGAGTATCTGAGAGTGTCAGTTAGTGTCAGAGAGTGACAGAGAGTATCTGAGAAGGTCTGAGAGTGTCTGAGAGTGTCAGAGACTGTCAGACGGTGTCCGAGAGTGATAGGGAGTGATAGAGAATGCAAGAGAGTGTCATTGACTGATGGAGTGTGTCAGAGAGTGATAGAAAGTGTTAGAGAGTGATAGAGAGTGTCTGAGAGTGACAGAGAGTGTCAGAGTATGTCACAGAGTGTCAGAGAGTGATAGAGTGTGTCTGAGAGTGTCAGAGAGTGTCAGAGAGTGTCAAAGTGTGTCAGAGAGTGTCAGAGAGTGATAGAGAGTGATAGAGTGTGTCAGAGAGTGTCAGAGAGTGTCAGAGTATGTCACAGAGAGTCAGAGAGTGATAGAGTGTGTCTGAGAGTGTCTGAGAGTGTTAGCGAGTGTCAGCGAGTGATAGAGAGTGTCTGAGAGTGTCTGAGAGTGTCAGATATTGTCAGAGTGTTTCAGAGAGTGACAGAGAGTGATAGAGAGTGTCAGAGTGTGTCAGAGAGTGTCAGAGTGTGTCAGAGAGTGTCAGAGAGTGATAGAGAGTGATAGAGAGTGTCAGAGAGTGTCAGAGAGTGATAGAGAGTGATAGAGTGTGTCAGAGAGTGTCAGAGAGTGTCAGAGTATGTCACAGAGAGTCAGAGAGTGATAGAGTGTGTCTGAGAGTGTCTGAGAGTGTTAGCGAGTGTCAGCGAGTGATAGAGAGTGTCTGAGAGTGTCTGAGAGTGTCAGATATTGTCAGAGTGTTTCAGAGAGTGACAGAGAGTGATAGAGAGTGTCAGAGTGTGTCAGAGAGTGTCAGAGTGTGTCAGAGAGTGTCAGAGAGTGATAGAGAGTGATAGAGAGTGTCAGAGAGTGTCAGAGAGTGATATAGAGTGTCTGAGAGTGTCGGAAAGTGTCTGAGAGTGTCACAGAGTGTCAGAGAGTGATAGAGAGTGATAGAGTGTGTCAGAGAGTGTCATTGAGTGATAGAGAGTGTCAGAGAGTGTCAGAGAGTGTCAGAGAGTGATACAGATTTTCAGAGAGTGACAGAGAGTGATAGAGAGTGTCAGAGAGTGTCAGAGATTGTCAGAGTGTGTCACAGAGTGATGGAGAGTGATAGGGAGTATATGAGACTGTCAGAGACTGACCGAGTGTGTCAGAGTGTGTCAGAGAGCGTCAGATAGTGTCAGAGAGTGATAGAGAGTGTCAGAGAGTGTCTGAGAGAGTCAGAGAGAGTCAGAGAGTGTCAGAGTGTGTCAGAGAGTGATAAAGAATGATAGAGAGTGATAGAGAGTGTCTGAGAGTGTCAGAGAGTGTCAGAGTGTGTCAGAGAGTTTCAGAGAGTGATCGGCAGTGATCGAGAGTGTCAAAGAGTGATAGAGAATGTAGGAGTGTGATAGAGATTGTCTGAGAGTGTCAGAGTATCTGAGAGTGTCAGTTAGTGTCAGAGAGTGATAGAGAGTGTCTGAGAGTGTCAGAGAGTGTCAGATAGTGTCACAGAGTGATAGAGAGTGTCAGAGAGTGTCTGAGAGAGTCAGAGATTTTCAGTGAGTGTCAGAGAGTGTCACAGAGTGATAAAGAGCGATAGAGAGTGTCTGAGAGTGTCAGAGAGTGATAGAGAGCGATAGAGTGTGTCAGAGAGCGTCAGAGAGGGTCAGAGAGTGATAAAGAGTGATAGAGAGTGATAGAGATTGTCTCAGAGTGTCACAGAGTGTCAGAGAGGGCCAGATAGTGTCAGATAGTGATAGAGATTGTCAGAGAGTGTCTGAGAGAGACAGAGAGTGATAGAGAGTGATAGAGTGTGTCAGCGAGCGTCAGAGAGGGTCAGAGATGATAAAGAGTGATGGAGAGTGTCAGAGAGTGTCAGAGAGTGATAGAGAGTGATAGAGAGTGTTTGAGAGAGTCAGAGAGTGTCAGAGTATGTCAGAGAGTGTCAGAGAGTGATAGAGTGTGTCCGAGAGTGTCTGAGAGTGTTAGAGAGTGTCAGTGAGTGTCAGCGAGTGATAGAGAGTGTCTGAGAGTGTCAGAGATTGTCAGAGTGTGTCAGAGAGTAATAGAGAGTGACAGAGAGTCTCTCAGAGTGTCAGAGAGTGTCCGAGTGTGTCAGAGAGTGTCAGAGAGTGAGAGAGAGTGATAGAGAGTGTCAGAGAGTGTCAGAGAGTGATAGAGAGTGTCAGAAAGTGTCAGAGAGTGTCAGAGAGAGATAGAGAGTTTCAGAGAGTGATAGAGAGTCTCTGAGAGTGTCTGAGAGAGTCTGAGATTGTCAGAGAGTGTCAGAGTGTGTCAGAGAGTGATAGAGAGTGTCTGAGAGTTTCAGAGAGTGTCAGCCTGTGTCAGAGAGTGATAGAGAGTGATCGAGAGTGTCATAGAGTGATAGAGAGTGTCAGAGAGTGTCAGAGATTGTCAGAGAGTGATAGAGAGTGTCTGAGAGTGACAGAGTGTCTGAGAGTGATAGAGAGTGTCTGAGAGTGTCAGAGATTGTCAGAGTGTGTCAGAGAGTGATAGAGAGTGATAGAGAGTGTCTGAGACTGTCAGAGTCTGACCGAGTGTGTCAGAGTGTGTCAGAGAGTGTCAGATAGTGTCAGAGAGTGATAGAGAGTGTCAGAGAGTGTATGAGACAGTCAGAGAGAGTCAGAGAGTATCAGAGTGTTTCAGAGAGAGCTAAAGAGTGATAGAGAGTGATAGAGAATGTCTGAGAGTGTCAGAGTGTCAGAGTGTGTCAGAGAGTTCCAGAGACTGATAGGCAGTGATACAGAGTGTCAGAGAGTGATAGAGAATGTAAGAGAGTGATAGAGAGTGTCTGAGAGTGACAGAGAGTATCTGAGAGTGTCAGTTAGTGTCAGAGAGTGACAGAGAGTATCTGAGAAGGTCTGAGAGTGTCTGAGAGTGTCAGAGACTGTCAGACGGTGTCCGAGAGTGATAGGGAGTGATAGAGAATGCAAGAGAGTGTCATTGACTGATGGAGTGTGTCAGAGAGTGATAGAAAGTGTTAGAGAGTGATAGAGAGTGTCTGAGAGTGACAGAGAGTGTCAGAGTATGTCACAGAGTGTCAGAGAGTGATAGAGTGTGTCTGAGAGTTTCAGAGAGTGTCAGACTGTGTCAGAGAGTGATAGAGAGTGATCGAGAGTGTCATAGAGTGATAGAGAGTGTCAGAGAGTGTCAGAGATTGTCAGAGAGTGATAGAGAGTGTCTGAGAGTGACAGAGTGTCTGAGAGTGATAGACAGTGTCTGAGAGTGTCAGAGATTGTCAGAGTGTGTCAGAGAGTGATAGAGAGTGTCAGAGAGTGTCTGAGACTGTCAGAGTCTGACCGAGTGTGTCAGAGTGTGTCAGAGAGTGTCAGATAGTGTCAGAGAGTGATAGAGAGTGTCAGAGAGTGTCTGAGACAGTCAGAGAGAGTCAGAGAGTATCAGAGTGTTTCAGAGAGTGCTAAAGAGTGATAGAGAGTGATAGAGAGTGTCTGAGAGTGTCAGAGTGCGTCAGAGAGTTTCAGAGACTGATAGGCAGTGATACAGAGTGTCAGAGAGTGATAGAGAATGTAAGAGAGTGATAGAGAGTGTCTGAGAGTGACAGAGAGTATCTGAGAGTGTCAGTTAGTGTCAGAGAGTGACAGAGAGTATCTGAGAAGGTCTGAGAGTGTCTGAGAGTGTCAGAGACTGTCAGACGGTGTCCGAGAGTGATAGGGAGTGATAGAGAATGCAAGAGAGTGTCATTGACTGATGGAGTGTGTTAGAGAGTGATAGAAAGTGTTAGAGAGTGTCTGAGAGTGACAGAGAGTGTCAGAGTATGTCACAGAGTGTCAGAGAGTGATAGAGTGTGTCTGAGAGTGTCAGAGAGTGTCAGAGAGTGTCAAAGTGTGTCAGAGAGTGTCAGAGAGTGATAGAGAGTGATAGAGTGTGTCAGAGAGTGTCAGAGAGTGTCAGAGTATGTCACAGAGAGTCAGAGAGTGATAGAGTGTGTCTGAGAGTGTCTGAGAGTGTTAGCGAGTGTCAGCGAGTGACAGAGAGTGATAGAGAGTGTCAGAGTGTGTCAGAGAGTGTCAGAGTGTGTCAGAGAGTGTCAGAGAGTGATAGAGAGTGATAGAGAGTATCAGAGAGTGTCAGAGAGTGATATAGAGTGTCTGAGAGTGTCGGAAAGTGTCTGAGAGTGTCACAGAGTGTCAGAGAGTGATAGAGAGTGATAGAGTGTGTCAGAGAGTGTCATTGAGTGATAGAGAGTGTCAGAGAGTGTCAGAGAGTGTCAGAGAGTGATACAGATTTTCAGAGAGTGACAGAGAGTGATAGAGAGTGTCAGAGAGTGTCAGAGATTGTCAGAGTGTGTCACAGACTGATGGAGAGTGATAGAGAGTATATGAGACTGTCAGAGACTGACCGAGTGTGTCAGAGTGTGTCAGAGAGCGTCAGATAGTGTCAGAGAGTGATAGAGAGTGTCAGAGAGTGTCTGAGAGAGTCAGAGAGAGTCAGAGAGTGTCAGAGTGTGTCAGAGAGTGATAAAGAATGATAGAGAGTGATAGAGAGTGTCTGAGAGTGTCAGAGAGTGTCAGAGTGTGTCAGAGAGTTTCAGAGAGTGATCGGCAGTGATCGAGAGTGTCAAAGAGTGATAGAGAATGTAGGAGTGTGATAGAAATTGTCTGAGAGTGACAGAGAGTATCTGAGAGTGTCAGTTAGTGTCAGAGAGTGATATAGAGTGTCTGAGTGTGTCAGAGAGTGTCAGATAGTGTCACAGAGTGATAGAGAGTGTCAGAGAGTGTCTGAGACTGTCAGAGTCTGACCGAGTGTGTCAGAGTGTGTCAGAGAGTGTCAGATAGTGTCAGAGAGTGATAGAGAGTGTCAGAGAGTGTCTGAGACAGTCAGAGAGAGTCAGAGAGTATCAGAGTGTTTCAGAGAGTGCTAAAGAGTGATAGAGAGTGATAGAGAGTGTCTGAGAGTGTCAGAGTGTGTCAGAGAGTTTCAGAGACTGATAGGCAGTGATACAGAGTGTCAGAGAGTGATAGAGAATGTAAGAGAGTGATAGAGAGTGTCTGAGAGTGACAGAGAGTATCTGAGAGTGTCAGTTAGTGTCAGAGAGTGACAGAGAGTATCTGAGAAGGTCTGAGAGTGTCTGAGAGTGTCAGAGACTGTCAGACGGTGTCCGAGAGTGATAGGGAGTGATAGAGAATGCAAGAGAGTGTCATTGACTGATGGAGTGTGTCAGAGAGTGATAGAAAGTGTTAGAGAGTGTCTGAGAGTGACAGAGAGTGTCAGAGTATGTCACAGAGTGTCAGAGAGTGATAGAGTGTGTCTGAGAGTGTCAGAGAGTGTCAGAGAGTGTCAAAGTGTGTCAGAGAGTGTCAGAGAGTGATAGAGAGTGATAGAGTGTGTCAGAGAGTGTCAGAGAGTGTCAGAGTATGTCACAGAGAGTCAGAGAGTGATAGAGTGTGTCTGAGAGTGTCTGAGAGTGTTAGCGAGTGTCAGCGAGTGACAGAGAGTGATAGAGAGTGTCAGAGTGTGTCAGAGAGTGTCAGAGTGTGTCAGAGAGTGTCAGAGAGTGATAGAGAGTGATAGAGAGTGTCAGAGAGTGTCAGAGAGTGATATAGAGTGTCTGAGAGTGTCGGAAAGTGTCTGAGAGTGTCACAGAGTGTCAGAGAGTGATAGAGAGTGATAGAGTGTGTCAGAGAGTGTCATTGAGTGATAGAGAGTGTCAGAGAGTGTCAGAGAGTGTCAGAGAGTGATACAGATTTTCAGAGAGTGACAGAGAGTGATAGAGAGTGTCAGAGAGTGTCAGAGATTGTCAGAGTGTGTCACAGACTGATGGAGAGTGATAGAGAGTATATGAGACTGTCAGAGACTGACCGAGTGTGTCAGAGTGTGTCAGAGAGCGTCAGATAGTGTCAGAGAGTGATAGAGAGTGTCAGAGAGTGTCTGAGAGAGTCAGAGAGAGTCAGAGAGTGTCAGAGTGTGTCAGAGAGTGATAAAGAATGATAGAGAGTGATAGAGAGTGTCTGAGAGTGTCAGAGAGTGTCAGAGTGTGTCAGAGAGTTTCAGAGAGTGATCGGCAGTGATCGAGAGTGTCAAAGAGTGATAGAGAATGTAGGAGTGTGATAGAAATTGTCTGAGAGTGACAGAGAGTATCTGAGAGTGTCAGTTAGTGTCAGAGAGTGATATAGAGTGTCTGAGTGTGTCAGAGAGTGTCAGATAGTGTCACAGAGTGATAGAGAGTGTCAGAGAGTGTCTGAGAGAGTCAGAGATTTTCAGTGAGTGTCAGAGAGTGTCACAGAGTGATAAAGAGCGATAGAGAGTGTCTGAGAGTGTCAGAGAGTGATAGAGAGCGAGAGAGTGTGTCAGAGAGCGTCAGAGAGGGTCAGAGAGTGATAAAGAGTGATAGAGAGTGATAGAGATTGTCTCAGAGTGTCACAGAGTGTCAGAGAGTGCCAGATAGTGTCAGAGAGTGATAGAGATTGTCAGAGAGTGTCTGAGAGAGACAGAGAGTGATAGAGAGTGATAGAGTGTGTCAGAGACCGTCAGAGAGGGTCAGAGATGATAAAGAGTGATGGAGAGTGTCAGAGAGTGTCAGAGAGTGATAGAGAGTGATAGAGAGTGTTTGAGAGAGTCAGAGAGTGTCAGAGTATGTCAGAGAGTGTCAGAGAGTGATAGAGTGTGTCCGAGAGTGTCTGAGAGTGTTAGAGAGTGTCAGTGAGTGTCAGCGAGTGACAGAGAGTGTCTGAGAGTGTCTGAGAGTGTCAGAGATTGTCAGAGTGTGTCAGAGAGTGATAGAGAGTGACAGAGAGTCTCTCAGAGTGTCAGAGAGTGTCCGAGTGTGTCAGAGAGTGTCAGAGAGTGAGAGAGAGTGATAGAGAGTGTCAGAGAGTGTCAGAGAGAGATAGAGAGTTTCAGAGAGTGATAGAGAGTCTCTGAGAGTGTCTGAGAGAGTCTGAGATTGTCAGAGACTGTCAGAGTGTGTCAGAGAGTGATAGAGAGTGATCGAGAGTGTCATAGAGTGATAGAGTGTGTCAGAGAGTGTCAGAGATTGTCAGAGAGTGATAGAGAGTGTCTGAGAGTGACAGAGTGTCTGAGAGTGATAGAGAGTGTCTGAGAGTGTCAGAGATTGTCAGAGTGTGTCAGAGAGTGATAGAGAGTGATAGAGAGTGTCTGAGACTGTCAGAGTCTGACCGAGTGTGTCAGAGTGTGTCAGAGAGTGTCAGATAGTGTCAGAGAGTGATAGAGAGTGTCAGAGAGTGTCTGAGACAGTCAGAGAGAGTCAGAGAGTATCAGAGTGTTTCAGAGAGTGCTAAAGAGTGATAGAGAGTGATAGAGAGTGTCTGAGAGTGTCAGAGTGTCAGAGTGTGTCAGAGAGTTTCAGAGACTGATAGGCAGTGATACAGAGTGTCAGAGAGTGATAGAGAATGTAAGAGAGTGATAGAGAGTGTCTGAGAGTGACAGAGAGTATCTGAGAGTGTCAGTTAGTGTCAGAGAGTGACAGAGAGTATCTGAGAAGGTCTGAGAGTGTCTGAGAGTGTCAGAGACTGTCAGACGGTGTCCGAGAGTGATAGGGAGTGATAGAGAATGCAAGAGAGTGTCATTGACTGATGGAGTGTGTCAGAGAGTGATAGAAAGTGTCTGAGAGTGACAGAGAGTGTCAGAGTATGTCACAGAGTGTCAGAGAGTGATAGAGTGTGTCTGAGAGTGTCAGAGAGTGTCAGAGAGTGTCAGAGAGTGTCAAAGTGCGTCAGAGAGTGTCAGAGAGTGATAGAAAGTGATAGAGTGTGTCAGAGAGTGTCAGAGTATGTCACAGAGAGTCAGAGAGTGACAGAGTGTGTCTGAGAGTGTCTGAGAGTGTTAGCGAGTGTCAGCGAGTGATAGAGAGTGTCTGAGAGTGTCTGAGAGTGTCAGATATTGTCAGAGTGTTTCAGAGAGTGACAGAGAGTGATAGAGAGTGTCAGAGTGTGTCAGAGAGTGTCAGAGTGTGTCAGAGAGTGTCAGAGAGTGATAGAGAGTGATATAGAGTGTCTGAGAGTGTCGGAAAGTGTCTGAGAGTTTCACAGAGTGTCAGTGAGTGATAGAGAGTGATAGAGTGTGTCAGAGAGTGTCATTGAGTGATAGAGAGTGTCACAGAGTGTCAGAGAGTGTCAGAGAGTGATACAGATTTTCAGAGAGTGACAGAGAGTGATAGAGAGTGTCAGAGAGTGTCAGAGAGTGTCAGAGTGTGTCAGAGAGTGATACAGAAAGATAGAGAGTGTCACAGAGTGTTAGAGAGTGAGAGAGTGCCTGAGAGTGCCTGCAAGAATCTTAGTGTGTCAGAGACTGTCAGAGTGTGTCAGAGAGTGACAGAGAGTGATAGAGATTGTCTGAGAGTGTCAGAGATTGTTAGAGTGTGACAGAGAGTGATAGAGAGTGTCAGAGAGTGTCAGAGAGTGTCAGAGTGTGTCAGAGAGTGATAGAGAATGATAGAGAGTGTCACAGAGTGTCAGAGAGTGAGAGAGTGTCTGAGAGTGTCTGCAAGAGTCTTAGTGTTTCAGAGACTGTCAGAGTGTGTCAGAGAGTGACAGAGAGTGACAGAGAGTGATAGAGATTGTCTGAGAGTGTCAGAGAGCGTTAGAGTGTGTCAGAGAGTGTCAGAGAGTGTTAGAGTGAGTCAGAGAGTGATAGAGAATGTCAGAGATTGTCTGAGAGTGTCTGAGAGTGTCAGAGAGTGTCAGAGAGTGATTAGTGTGTTTGAGAGTGTCAGAGGGTGTCAGAGAGTGTCAGAGAGCGATAGAGAGTGTCTGAGAGAGTCTGTGATTGTCAGAGATTGTCAGAGTGTGTCAGAGAGCGATAGAGAGTGTCTCAGAGTGTCAGAGATTGTCAGAGTGTGTCAGAGTGTGTCAAAGTATGTCAGAGAGTGTCAGAGTGTGATAGAGTGTCACAGAGTGTCAGAGATTGTCAGACACTGATAAAGAGTGTCAGAGATTGTCTGAGAGTGTCAGAGAGTGATAATGAGTGATAGAGAGTGTCTGAGAGTGTCAGAGATTGTTAGAGTGTGTCAGAGAGTGATAATGATTGATAGAGAGTGTCTGAGACTGTCAGAAACTGACCGAGTGTGTCAGAGTGTGTCTGAGAGTGTCAGATAGTGTCAGAGAGTGATAGAGAGTGTCAGAGAGTGTCAGAGTGTCTGAGAGAGTCAGAGAGAGTCAGAGAGTGTCAGAGTGTGTCAAAGAGTGATAAAGAGTGAGAGAGAGTGATAGAGAGTGTCTGAGAGTGTCAGAGAGTGCCAGAGTGTGTCAGAGAGTTTCAGAGAGTGATAGGCAGTGATAGAGAGTGTCAGAGAGTGTCAGAGAGTGGTAGTGAGTGTCTGAGAGTGTCAGAGAGTGATAGTGAGTGTCTGAGAGTGTCAGAGAGTGACAGTGAGTGTCTGAGAGTGTCAGAGAGTGTCAGAGAGCGATAGTGAGTATCTGAGAGTGTCAGAGAGTGTCAGAGAGTGATAGTGAGTGTCTGAGAGTGTCAGAGAGTGTCAGAGAGTGATAGTGAGTGTCTGAGAGTGTCAGAGAGTGTCAGAGAGTGATAGTGAGTGTCAGAGAATGTCAGAGAGTGATAGTGAGTGTCTGGGAGTGATAGTGAGTGTCTGGGAGTATCAGAGAGTGATAGAGAGTGATAGTGAGTGTCTGAGAGTGTCAGAGAGTGTCAGAGAGTGATAGTGAGTGTCAGAGAATGTCAGAGAGTGATAGTGAGTGTCTGGGAGTGTCAGAGAGTGATAGAGAGTGATAGTGAGTGTCTGAGAGTATCAGAGAGTGATAGTGAGTGATAGTGAGTGTCAGAGAATGTCAGAGAGTGATAGTGAGTGTCTGGGAGTGTCAGAGAGTGATAGAGAGTGATAGAGAGTGTCAGAGAGTGTCAGAGTGTCTGAGAGAGTCAGAGAGAGTCAGAGAGTGTCAGAGTGTGTCAAAGAGTGATAAAGAGTGAGAGAGAGTGATAGAGAGTGTCTGAGAGTGTCAGAGAGTGCCAGAGTGTGTCAGAGAGTTTCAGAGAGTGATAGGCAGTGATAGAGAGTGTCAGAGAGTGTCAGAGAGTGGTAGTGAGTGTCTGAGAGTGTCAGAGAGTGATAGTGAGTGTCTGAGAGTGTCAGAGAGTGACAGTGAGTGTCTGAGAGTGTCAGAGAGTGTCAGAGAGCGATAGTGAGTATCTGAGAGTGTCAGAGAGTGTCAGAGAGTGATAGTGAGTGTCTGAGAGTGTCAGAGAGTGTCAGAGAGTGATAGTGAGTGTCTGAGAGTGTCAGAGAGTGTCAGAGAGTGACAGTGAGTGTCAGAGAATGTCAGAGAGTGATAGTGAGTGTCTGGGAGTGATAGTGAGTGTCTGGGAGTATCAGAGAGTGATAGAGAGTGATAGTGAGTGTCTGAGAGTGTCAGAGAGTGTCAGAGAGTGATAGTGAGTGTCAGAGAATGTCAGAGAGTGATAGTGAGTGTCTGGGAGTGTCAGAGAGTGATAGAGAGTGATCGTGAGTGTCTGAGAGTGTCAGAGAGTGATAGTGAGTGATAGTGAGTGTCAGAGAATGTCAGAGAGTGACAGTGAGTGTCTGGGAGTGTCAGAGAGTGATAGAGAGTGATAGTGAGTGTCTGAGAGTGTCAGAGAGTGTCAGAGAGTGATAGTGAGTGTCAGAGAGTGTCAGAGAGTGATAGAGAGTGATAGTGAGTGTCAGAGAGTGTCAGAGAGTGTCAGAGAGTCATAGTGAGTGTCTGAGAGTGTCTGAGAGTGTCAGAGAGTGATAGTGAGTGTCAGAGAGTGTCAGAGAGTGTCAGATAGTGATAGTGAGTATCAGAGAGTGTCAGAGAGTGATAGAGAGTGATAGTGAGTGTCAGAGAATGTCAGAGAGTGATAGTGAGTGTCTGGGAGTGTCAGAGAGTGATAGAGAGTGATAGTGAGTGTCTGAGAGTGTCAGATAGTGATAGTGAGTGTCAGAGAGTGTCAGAGATTGATAGAGAGTGATAGTGAGTGTCAGAGAATGTCAGAGAGTGATAGTGAGTGTCTGGGAGTGTCAGTGAGTGTCAGAGAGTGATAGAGAGTGATAGTGAGTGTCTGAGAGTGTCTGAGAGTGTCAGAGAGTGATAATGAGTGTCTGAGAGTTTCTGAGAGTGTCAGAGAGTGATAGTGAGTGATAGTGAGTGTCAGAGAATGTCAGAGAGTGATAGTGAGTGTCTGGGAGTGTCAGAGAGTGTCAGAGAGTGATAGAGAGTGATAGTGAGTGTCTGAGAGTGTCAGAGAGTTTCAGAGAGTGATAGTGAGTGTCTGAGAGTTTCTGAGAGTGTCAGAGAGTGATAGTGAGTGTCAGAGAGTGTCAGAGAGTGATAGAGAGTGATAGTGAGTGTCTGAGAGTGTCAGAGAGTGTCAGAGAGTGATAGTGAATGTCTGAGAGTGTCTGAGAGTGTCAGAGAGTGATAGTGAGTGTCAGAGAGTGTCAGAGAGTGTCAGATAGTGATAGTGAGTGTCAGAGAGTGTCAGAGAGTGTCAGAGAGTGATAGAGAGTGATAGTGAGTGTCAGAGAATGTCAGAGACTGATAGTGAGTGTCTGGGAGTGTCTGAGAGTGTCAAAGAGTGATAATGAGTGTCTGAGAGTTTCTGAGAGTGTCAGAGAGTGATAGTGAGTGATAGTGAGTGTCAGAGAATGTCAGAGAGTGATAGTGAGTGTCTGGGAGTGTCAGAGAGTGTCAGAGAGTGATAGAGAGTGATAGTGAGTGTCTGAGAGTGTCAGAGAGTTTCAGAGAGTGATAGTGAGTGTCTGAGAGTTTCTGAGAGTGTCAGAGAGTGATAGTGAGTGTCAGAGAGTGTCAGAGAGTGATAGAGAGTGATAGTGAGTGTCTGAGAGTGTCAGAGAGTGTCAGAGAGTGATAGTGAGTGTCTGAGAGTGTCTGAGAGTGTCAGAGAGTGATAGTGAGTGTCAGAGAGTGTCAGAGAGTGTCAGATAGTGATAGAGAGTGTCAGAGAGTGTCAGAGAGTGATAGAGAGTGATAGTGAGTGTCAGAGAATGTCAGAGAGTGATAGTGACTGTCTGAGAGTGTCAGAGAGTGATAGTGAGTGTCTGAGAGTGTCTGAGAGTGTCAGAGAGTGATAGTGAGTGTCAGAGAGTGTCAGAGAGTGTCAGATAGTGATAGAGAGTGTCAGAGAGTGTCAGAGAGTGATAGAGAGTGATAGTGAGTGTCAGAGAATGTCAGAGAGTGATAGTGAATGTCTGGGAGTGTCAGAGAGTGATAGAGAGTGATAATGAGTGTCTGAGAGTGTCAGAGAGTGATAGTGAGTGTCAGAGAGTGTCAGAGAGTGTCAGATAGTGATAGTGAGTGTCAGAGAGTGTCAGAGAGTGATAGAGAGTGATAGTGAGTGTCAGAGAGTGTCAGAGAGTGATAGTGAGTGTCTGGGAGTGTCAGAGAGTGATAGAGAGTGATAATGAGTGTCTGAGATTGTCAGAGAGTGATAGTGAGTGTCAGAGAGTGTCAGAGAGTGATAGAAAGTTATAGTGAGTGTCTGAGAGTGTCAGAGAGTGTCAGAGAGTGATAGTGCGTGTCTGAGAGTGTCTGAGAGTGTCAGAGAGTGATAGTGAGTGTCAGAGAGTGTCAGAGAGTGATAGTGAGTGTCTGAGAGTGTCTGAGAGTGTCAGAGGGTGATAGAGAGTGGTAGTGAGTGTCTGCGTGTGTCAGAGAGTGTCAGAGAGTGATAGTGAGTGTCTGAGAGTGTCAGAGAGTGATAGAGAGTGATAGAGAGTGTCTGAGACTGTCAGAAACTGACCGAGTGTGTCAGAGTGTGTCTGAGAGTGTCAGAATGTGTCAGAGAGTGATAGAGAGTGTCAGAGAGTGTCAGAGTGTCTGAGAGAGTCAGAGAGAGTCAGAGAGTGTCAGAGTGTGTCAAAGAGTGATAATGAGTGAGAGAGAGTGATAGAGAGTGTCTGAGAGTGTCAGAGTGTGTCAGAGAGTTTCAGAGTGTGATAGGCAGTGATAGAGAGTGTCAGAGAGTGTCAGAGAGTGGTAGTGAGTGTCTGAGAGTGTCAGAGAGTGATAGTGAGTGTCTGAGAGTGTCAGAGAGTGACAGTGAGTGTCTGAGAGTGTCAGAGAGTGTCAGAGAGTGATAGTGAGTATCTGAGAGTGTCAGAGAGTGTCAGAGAGTGATAGTGAGTGTCTGAGAGTGTCAGAGAGTGTCAGAGAGTGATAGTGAGTGTCTGAGTGTGTCAGAGAGAGTCAGAGAGTGATAGTGAGTGTCAAAGAGTGATAGTGAGTGTCAGAGAATGTCAGAGAGTGATAGTGAGTATCTGGGAGTGTCAGAGAGTGATAGAGAGTGATAGTGAGTGTCTGAGAGTGTCAGAGAGTGATAGTGAGTGTCAGAGAATGTCAGAGAGTGATAGTGAGTGTCTGGGAGTGTCAGAGAGTGATAGAGAGTGATAGTGAGTGTCTGAGACTGTCAGAGATTATCAGAGAGTGATAGTGAGTGTCTGAGAGTGTCTGAGAGTGTCAGAGAGTGATAGTGAGTGTCAGAGAGTGTCAGAGAGTGACAGAGAGTGATAGTGAGTGTCAGAGAATGTCAGAGAGTGATAGTGAGTGTCTGGGAGTGTCAGAGAGTGATAGAGAGTGATAGTGAGTTTCTGAGAGTGTCAGAGAGTGTCAGAGAGTGATAGTGAGTGTCTGAGAGTGTCTGAGAGTGATAGTGAGTGTCTGAGAGTGTCAGAGAGTGTCAGAGAGTGATAGTGAGTGTCTGGGAGTGTCAGAGAGTGATAGAGAGTGATAGTGAGTGTCTGAGAGTGTCAGAGAGTGATAGTAAGTGTCTGAGAGTGTCTGAGAGTGTCAGAGAGTGATAGTGAGTGTCAGAGAGTTTCAGAGTGTGATAGAAAGTGATAGTAAGTGTCTGAGAGTGTCAGAGAGTGATAGTGAGTGTCTGGGAGTGTCAGAGAGTGATAGAGAGTGATAGTGAGTGTCTGAGAGTGTCAGAGAGTGATAGTAAGTGTCTGAGAGTGTCTGAGAGTGTCAGATAGTGATAGTGAGTGTCAGAGAGTGTCAGAGAGTGATAGAAAGTGATAGTGAGTGTCTGAGAGTGTCAGAGAGTGTCAGAGAGTGATAGTAAGTGTCTGACAGTGTCTGAGAGTGTCAGAGAGTGATAGTGAGTGTCAGAGAGTGTCAGAGAGTGATAGAAAGTGATAGTGAGTGTCTGAGAGTGTCAGAGAGTGTCAGAGAGTGATAGTGAGTGTCTGAGAGTGTCTGAGAGTGTCAGAGAGTGATAGTGAGTGTCAGAGAGTGTCAGAGAGTGATAGTGAGTGATAGAGAGTGATAGAGAGTGTCTGAGACTGTCAGAAACTGACCGAGTGTGTCAGAGTGTGTCTGAGAGTGTCAGATAGTGTCAGAGAGTGATAGAGAGTGTCAGAGAGTGTCAGAGTGTCTGAGAGAGTCAGAGAGAGTCAGAGAGTGTCAGAGTGTGTCAAAGAGTGATAATGAGTGAGAGAGAGAGTGATAGAGAGTGTCTGAGAGTGTCAGAGAGTGTCAGAGTGTGTCAGAGAGTTTCAGAGTGTGATAGGCAGTGATAGAGAGTGTCAGAGAGAGTCAGAGAGTGGTAGTGAGTGTCTGAGAGTGTCAGAGAGTGATAGTGAGTGTCTGAGAGTGTCAGAGAGTGACAGTGAGTGTCTGAGAGTGTCAGAGAGTGATAGTGAGTATCTGAGAGTGTCAGAGAGTGTCAGAGAGTGATAGTGAGTGTCTGAGAGTGTCAGAGAGTGTCAGAGAGTGATAGTGAGTGTCTGAGTGTGTCAGAGAGAGTCAGAGAGTGATAGTGAGTGTCAGAGAGTGATAGTGAGTGTCAGAGAATGTCAGAGAGTGATAGTGAGTGTCTGGGAGTGTCAGAGAGTGATAGAGAGTGATAGTGAGTGTCTGAGAGTGTCAGAGAGTGTCAGAGAGTGATAGTGAGTGTCAGAGAATGTCAGAGAGTGATAGTGAGTGTCTGGGAGTGTCAGAGAGTGATAGAGAGTGATAGTGAGTGTCTGAGACTGTCAGAGATTATCAGAGAGTGATAGTGAGTGTCTGAGAGTGTCTGAGAGTGTCAGAGAGTGATAGTGAGTGTCAGAGAGTGTCAGAGAGTGATAGAGAGTGATAGTGAGTGTCAGAGAATGTCAGAGAGTGATAGTGAGTGTCTGGGAGTGTCAGAGAGTGATAGAGAGTGATAGTGAGTGTCTGAGAGTGTCAGAGAGTGTCAGAGAGTGATAGTGAGAGTCTGAGAGTGTCTGAGAGTGTCAGAGAGTGATAGTGAGTGTCAGAGAGTGTCAGAGAGTGATAGTGAGTGTCTGGGAGTGTCAGAGAGTGATAGAGAGTGATAGTGAGTGTCTGAGAGTGTCAGAGAGTGATAGTAAGTGTCTGAGAGTGTCTGAGAGTGTCAGAGAGTGATAGTGAGTGTCAGAGAGTGTCAGAGTGTGGTAGAAAGTGATAGTGAGTGTCTGAGAGTGTCAGAGAGTGATAGTGAGTGTCTGGGAGTGTCAGAGAGTGATAGAGAGTGATAGTGAGTGTCTGAGAGTGTCAGAGAGTGATAGTAAGTGTCTGAGAGTGTCTGAGAGTGTCAGATAGTGATAGTGAGTGTCAGAGAGTGTCAGAGAGTGATAGAAAGTGATAGTGAGTGTCTGTGAGTGTCAGAGAGTGTCAGAGAGTGATAGTAAGTGTCTGAGAGTGTCTGAGAGTGTCAGAGAGTGATAGTGAGTGTCAGAGAGTGTCAGAGAGTGATATAAAGTGATAGTGAGTGTCTGAGAGTGTCAGAGAGTGTCAGAGAGTGATAGTGAGTGTCTGAGAGTGTCTGAGAGTGTCAGAGAGTGATAGTGAGTGTCAGAGAGTGTCAGAGAGTGATAGTGAGTGTCTGAGATTGTCTGAGAGTGTCAGAGCGTGATAGTGAGTGTCAGAGAGTGTCTGAGAGTGTCAGAGAGTGATAGTGAGTGTCAGAGAGTGTCAGAGAGTGTCAGATAGTGATAGTGAGTATCAGAGAGTGTCAGAGAGTGATAGAGAGTGATAGTGAGTGTCAGAGAATGTCAGAGAGTGATAGTGAGTGTCTGGGAGTGTCAGAGAGTGATAGAGAGTGATAGTGAGTGTCTGAGAGTGTCAGATAGTGATAGTGAGTGTCAGAGAGTGTCAGAGAGTGATAGAGAGTGATAGTGAGTGTCAGAGAATGTCAGAGAGTGATAGTGAGTGTCTGGGAGTGTCAGTGAGTGTCAGAGAGTGATAGTGAGTGATAGTGAGTGTCTGAGAGTGTCTGAGAGTGTCAGAGAGTGATAATGAGTGTCTGAGAGTTTCTGAGAGTGTCAGAGAGTGATAGTGAGTGATAGTGAGTGTCAGAGAATGTCAGAGAGTGATAGTGAGTGTCTGGGAGTGTCAGAGAGTGTCAGAGAGTGATAGAGAGTGATAGTGAGTGTCTGAGAGTGTCAGAGAGTTTCAGAGAGTGATAGTGAGTGTCTGAGAGTTTCTGAGAGTGTCAGAGAGTGATAGTGAGTGTCAGAGAGTGTCAGAGAGTGATAGAGAGTGATAGTGAGTGTCTGAGAGTGTCAGAGAGTGTCAGAGAGTGATAGTGAATGTCTGAGAGTGTCTGAGAGTGTCAGAGAGTGATAGTGAGTGTCAGAGAGTGTCAGAGAGTGTCAGATAGTGATAGTGAGTGTCAGAGAGTGTCAGAGAGTGTCAGAGAGTGATAGAGAGTGATAGTGAGTGTCAGAGAATGTCAGAGAGTGATAGTGAGTGTCTGGGAGTGTCTGAGAGTGTCAAAGAGTGATAATGAGTGTCTGAGAGTTTCTGAGAGTGTCAGAGAGTGATAGTGAGTGATAGTGAGTGTCAGAGAATGTCAGAGAGTGATAGTGAGTGTCTGGGAGTGTCAGAGAGTGTCAGAGAGTGATAGAGAGTGATAGTGAGTGTCTGAGAGTGTCAGAGAGTTTCAGAGAGTGATAGTGAGTGTCTGAGAGTTTCTGAGAGTGTCAGAGAGTGATAGTGAGTGTCTGAGAGTGTCAGAGAGTGTCAGAGAGTGATAGTGAGTGTCTGAGAGTGTCTGAGAGTGTCAGAGAGTGATAGTGAGTGTCAGAGAGTGTCAGAGAGTGTCAGATAGTGATAGAGAGTGTCAGAGAGTGTCAGAGAGTGATAGAGAGTGATAGTGAGTGTCAGAGAATGTCAGAGAGTGATAGTGAATGTCTGGGAGTGTCAGAGAGTGATAGAGAGTGATAATGAGTGTCTGAGAGTGTCAGAGAGTGATAGTGAGTGTCAGAGAGTGTCAGAGAGTGTCAGATAGTGATAGTGAGTGTCAGAGAGTGTCAGAGAGTGATAGAGAGTGATAGTGAGTGTCAGAGAGTGTCAGAGAGTGATAGTGAGTGTCTGGGAGTGTCAGAGAGTGATAGAGAGTGATAATGAGTGTCTGAGATTGTCAGAGAGTGATAGTGAGTGTCAGAGAGTGTCAGAGAGTGATAGAAAGTTATAGTGAGTGTCTGAGAGTGTCAGAGAGTGTCAGAGAGTGATAGTGCGTGTCTGAGAGTGTCTGAGAGTGTCAGAGAGTGATAGTGAGTGTCAGAGAGTGTCAGAGAGTGATAGTGAGTGTCTGAGAGTGTCTGAGAGTGTCAGAGGGTGATAGAGAGTGGTAGTGAGTGTCTGCGTGTGTCAGAGAGTGTCAGAGAGTGATAGTGAGTGTCTGAGAGTGTCAGAGAGTGATAGAGAGTGATAGAGAGTGTCTGAGACTGTCAGAAACTGACCGAGTGTGTCAGAGTGTGTCTGAGAGTGTCAGAATGTGTCAGAGAGTGATAGAGAGTGTCAGAGAGTGTCAGAGTGTCTGAGAGAGTCAGAGAGAGTCAGAGAGTGTCAGAGTGTGTCAAAGAGTGATAATGAGTGAGAGAGAGTGATAGAGAGTGTCTGAGAGTGTCAGAGTGTGTCAGAGAGTTTCAGAGTGTGATAGGCAGTGATAGAGAGTGTCAGAGAGTGTCAGAGAGTGGTAGTGAGTGTCTGAGAGTGTCAGAGAGTGATAGTGAGTGTCTGAGAGTGTCAGAGAGTGACAGTGAGTGTCTGAGAGTGTCAGAGAGTGTCAGAGAGTGATAGTGAGTATCTGAGAGTGTCAGAGAGTGTCAGAGAGTGATAGTGAGTGTCTGAGAGTGTCAGAGAGTGTCAGAGAGTGATAGTGAGTGTCTGAGTGTGTCAGAGAGAGTCAGAGAGTGATAGTGAGTGTCAAAGAGTGATAGTGAGTGTCAGAGAATGTCAGAGAGTGATAGTGAGTATCTGGGAGTGTCAGAGAGTGATAGAGAGTGATAGTGAGTGTCTGAGAGTGTCAGAGAGTGTCAGAGAGTGATAGTGAGTGTCAGAGAATGTCAGAGAGTGATAGTGAGTGTCTGGGAGTGTCAGAGAGTGATAGAGAGTGATAGTGAGTGTCTGGGACTGTCAGAGATTATCAGAGAGTGATAGTGAGTGTCTGAGAGTGTCTGAGAGTGTCAGAGAGTGATAGTGAGTGTCAGAGAGTGTCAGAGAGTGACAGAGAGTGATAGTGAGTGTCAGAGAATGTCAGAGAGTGATAGTGAGTGTCTGGGAGTGTCAGAGAGTGATAGAGAGTGATAGTGAGTTTCTGAGAGTGTCAGAGAGTGTCAGAGAGTGATAGTGAGTGTCTGAGAGTGTCTGAGAGTGATAGTGAGTGTCTGAGAGTGTCAGAGAGTGTCAGAGAGTGATAGTGAGTGTCTGGGAGTGTCAGAGAGTGATAGAGAGTGATAGTGAGTGTCTGAGAGTGTCAGAGAGTGATAGTAAGTGTCTGAGAGTGTCTGAGAGTGTCAGAGAGTGATAGTGAGTGTCAGAGAGTTTCAGAGTGTGATAGAAAGTGATAGTAAGTGTCTGAGAGTGTCAGAGAGTGATAGTGAGTGTCTGGGAGTGTCAGAGAGTGATAGAGAGTGATAGTGAGTGTCTGAGAGTGTCAGAGAGTGATAGTAAGTGTCTGAGAGTGTCTGAGAGTGTCAGATAGTGATAGTGAGTGTCAGAGAGTGTCAGAGAGTGATAGAAAGTGATAGTGAGTGTCTGAGAGTGTCAGAGAGTGTCAGAGAGTGATAGTAAGTGTCTGACAGTGTCTGAGAGTGTCAGAGAGTGATAGTGAGTGTCAGAGAGTGTCAGAGAGTGATAGAAAGTGATAGTGAGTGTCTGAGAGTGTCAGAGAGTGTCAGAGAGTGATAGTGAGTGTCTGAGAGTGTCTGAGAGTGTCAGAGAGTGATAGTGAGTGTCAGAGAGTGTCAGAGAGTGATAGTGAGTGATAGAGAGTGATAGAGAGTGTCTGAGACTGTCAGAAACTGACCGAGTGTGTCAGAGTGTGTCTGAGAGTGTCAGATAGTGTCAGAGAGTGATAGAGAGTGTCAGAGAGTGTCAGAGTGTCTGAGAGAGTCAGAGAGAGTCAGAGAGTGTCAGAGTGTGTCAAAGAGTGATAATGAGTGAGAGAGAGAGTGATAGAGAGTGTCTGAGAGTGTCAGAGAGTGTCAGAGTGTGTCAGAGAGTTTCAGAGTGTGATAGGCAGTGATAGAGAGTGTCAGAGAGAGTCAGAGAGTGGTAGTGAGTGTCTGAGAGTGTCAGAGAGTGATAGTGAGTGTCTGAGAGTGTCGGAGAGTGACAGTGAGTGTCTGAGAGTGTCAGAGAGTGATAGTGAGTATCTGAGAGTGTCAGAGAGTGTCAGAGAGTGATAGTGAGTGTCTGAGAGTGTCAGAGAGTGTCAGAGAGTGATAGTGAGTGTCTGAGTGTGTCAGAGAGAGTCAGAGAGTGATAGTGAGTGTCAGAGAGTGATAGTGAGTGTCAGAGAATGTCAGAGAGTGATAGTGAGTGTCTGGGAGTGTCAGAGAGTGATAGAGAGTGATAGTGAGTGTCTGAGAGTGTCAGAGAGTGTCAGAGAGTGATAGTGAGTGTCAGAGAATGTCAGAGAGTGATAGTGAGTGTCTGGGAGTGTCAGAGAGTGATAGAGAGTGATAGTGAGTGTCTGAGACTGTCAGAGATTATCAGAGAGTGATAGTGAGTGTCTGAGAGTGTCTGAGAGTGTCAGAGAGTGATAGTGAGTGTCAGAGAGTGTCAGAGAGTGATAGAGAGTGATAGTGAGTGTCAGAGAATGTCAGAGAGTGATAGTGAGTGTCTGGGAGTGTCAGAGAGTGATAGAGAGTGATAGTGAGTGTCTGAGAGTGTCAGAGAGTGTCAGAGAGTGATAGTGAGAGTCTGAGAGTGTCTGAGAGTGTCAGAGAGTGATAGTGAGTGTCAGAGAGTGTCAGAGAGTGATAGTGAGTGTCTGGGAGTGTCAGAGAGTGATAGAGAGTGATAGTGAGTGTCTGAGAGTGTCAGAGAGTGATAGTAAGTGTCTGAGAGTGTCTGAGAGTGTCAGAGAGTGATAGTGAGTGTCAGAGAGTGTCTGAGAGTGTCAGATAGTGATAGTGAGTGTCAGAGAGTGTCAGAGAGTGATAGAAAGTGATAGTGAGTGTCTGTGAGTGTCTGAGAGTGTCAGAGAGTGATAGTAAGTGTCTGAGAGTGTCTGAGAGTGTCAGATAGTGATAGTGAGTGTCAGAGAGTGTCAGAGAGTGATAGAAAGTGATAGTGAGTGTCTGTGAGTGTCAGAGAGTGTCAGAGAGTGATAGTAAGTGTCTGAGAGTGTCTGAGAGTGTCAGAGAGTGATAGTGAGTGTCAGAGAGTGTCAGAGAGTGATATAAAGTGATAGTGAGTGTCTGAGAGTGTCAGAGAGTGTCAGAGAGTGATAGTGAGTGTCTGAGAGTGTCTGAGAGTGTCAGAGAGTGATAGTGAGTGTCAGAGAGTGTCAGAGAGTGATAGTGAGTGTCTGAGATTGTCTGAGAGTGTCAGAGCGTGATAGTGAGTGTCAGAGAGTGTCTGAGAGTGTCAGAGAGTGATAGTGAGTGTCAGAGAGTGTCAGAGAGTGTCAGATAGTGATAGTGAGTATCAGAGAGTGTCAGAGAGTGATAGAGAGTGATAGTGAGTGTCAGAGAATGTCAGAGAGTGATAGTGAGTGTCTGGGAGTGTCAGAGAGTGATAGAGAGTGATAGTGAGTGTCTGAGAGTGTCAGATAGTGATAGTGAGTGTCAGAGAGTGTCAGAGAGTGATAGAGAGTGATAGTGAGTGTCAGAGAATGTCAGAGAGTGATAGTGAGTGTCTGGGAGTGTCAGTGAGTGTCAGAGAGTGATAGTGAGTGATAGTGAGTGTCTGAGAGTGTCTGAGAGTGTCAGAGAGTGATAATGAGTGTCTGAGAGTTTCTGAGAGTGTCAGAGAGTGATAGTGAGTGATAGTGAGTGTCAGAGAATGTCAGAGAGTGATAGTGAGTGTCTGGGAGTGTCAGAGAGTGTCAGAGAGTGATAGAGAGTGATAGTGAGTGTCTGAGAGTGTCAGAGAGTTTCAGAGAGTGATAGTGAGTGTCTGAGAGTTTCTGAGAGTGTCAGAGAGTGATAGTGAGTGTCAGAGAGTGTCAGAGAGTGATAGAGAGTGATAGTGAGTGTCTGAGAGTGTCAGAGAGTGTCAGAGAGTGATAGTGAATGTCTGAGAGTGTCTGAGAGTGTCAGAGAGTGATAGTGAGTGTCAGAGAGTGTCAGAGAGTGTCAGATAGTGATAGTGAGTGTCAGAGAGTGTCAGAGAGTGTCAGAGAGTGATAGAGAGTGATAGTGAGTGTCAGAGAATGTCAGAGAGTGATAGTGAGTGTCTGGGAGTGTCTGAGAGTGTCAAAGAGTGATAATGAGTGTCTGAGAGTTTCTGAGAGTGTCAGAGAGTGATAGTGAGTGATAGTGAGTGTCAGAGAATGTCAGAGAGTGATAGTGAGTGTCTGGGAGTGTCAGAGAGTGTCAGAGAGTGATAGAGAGTGATAGTGAGTGTCTGAGAGTGTCAGAGAGTTTCAGAGAGTGATAGTGAGTGTCTGAGAGTTTCTGAGAGTGTCAGAGAGTGATAGTGAGTGTCAGAGAGTGTCAGAGAGTGATAGAGAGTGATAGTGAGTGTCTGAGAGTGTCAGAGAGTGTCAGAGAGTGATAGTGAGTGTCTGAGAGTGTCTGAGAGTGTCAGAGAGTGATAGTGAGTGTCAGAGAGTGTCAGAGAGTGTCAGATAGTGATAGAGAGTGTCAGAGAGTGTCAGAGAGTGATAGAGAGTGATAGTGAGTGTCAGAGAATGTCAGAGAGTGATAGTGAATGTCTGGGAGTGTCAGAGAGTGATAGAGAGTGATAATGAGTGTCTGAGAGTGTCAGAGAGTGATAGTGAGTGTCAGAGAGTGTCAGAGAGTGTCAGATAGTGATAGTGAGTGTCAGAGAGTGTCAGAGAGTGATAGAGAGTGATAGTGAGTGTCAGAGAGTGTCAGAGAGTGATAGTGAGTGTCTGGGAGTGTCAGAGAGTGATAGAGAGTGATAATGAGTGTCTGAGATTGTCAGAGAGTGATAGTGAGTGTCAGAGAGTGTCAGAGAGTGATAGAAAGTTATAGTGAGTGTCTGAGAGTGTCAGAGAGTGTCAGAGAGTGATAGTGCGTGTCTGAGAGTGTCTGAGAGTGTCAGAGAGTGATAGTGAGTGTCAGAGAGTGTCAGAGAGTGATAGTGAGTGTCTGAGAGTGTCTGAGAGTGTCAGAGGGTGATAGAGAGTGGTAGTGAGTGTCTGCGTGTGTCAGAGAGTGTCAGAGAGTGATAGTGAGTGTCTGAGAGTGTCAGAGAGTGATAGAGAGTGATAGAGAGTGTCTGAGACTGTCAGAAACTGACCGAGTGTGTCAGAGTGTGTCTGAGAGTGTCAGAATGTGTCAGAGAGTGATAGAGAGTGTCAGAGAGTGTCAGAGTGTCTGAGAGAGTCAGAGAGAGTCAGAGAGTGTCAGAGTGTGTCAAAGAGTGATAATGAGTGAGAGAGAGTGATAGAGAGTGTCTGAGAGTGTCAGAGTGTGTCAGAGAGTTTCAGAGTGTGATAGGCAGTGATAGAGAGTGTCAGAGAGTGTCAGAGAGTGGTAGTGAGTGTCTGAGAGTGTCAGAGAGTGATAGTGAGTGTCTGAGAGTGTCAGAGAGTGACAGTGAGTGTCTGAGAGTGTCAGAGAGTGTCAGAGAGTGATAGTGAGTATCTGAGAGTGTCAGAGAGTGTCAGAGAGTGATAGTGAGTGTCTGAGAGTGTCAGAGAGTGTCAGAGAGTGATAGTGAGTGTCTGAGTGTGTCAGAGAGAGTCAGAGAGTGATAGTGAGTGTCAAAGAGTGATAGTGAGTGTCAGAGAATGTCAGAGAGTGATAGTGAGTATCTGGGAGTGTCAGAGAGTGATAGAGAGTGATAGTGAGTGTCTGAGAGTGTCAGAGAGTGTCAGAGAGTGATAGTGAGTGTCAGAGAATGTCAGAGAGTGATAGTGAGTGTCTGGGAGTGTCAGAGAGTGATAGAGAGTGATAGTGAGTGTCTGAGACTGTCAGAGATTATCAGAGAGTGATAGTGAGTGTCTGAGAGTGTCTGAGAGTGTCAGAGAGTGATAGTGAGTGTCAGAGAGTGTCAGAGAGTGACAGAGAGTGATAGTGAGTGTCAGAGAATGTCAGAGAGTGATAGTGAGTGTCTGGGAGTGTCAGAGAGTGATAGAGAGTGATAGTGAGTTTCTGAGAGTGTCAGAGAGTGTCAGAGAGTGATAGTGAGTGTCTGAGAGTGTCTGAGAGTGATAGTGAGTGTCTGAGAGTGTCAGAGAGTGTCAGAGAGTGATAGTGAGTGTCTGGGAGTGTCAGAGAGTGATAGAGAGTGATAGTGAGTGTCTGAGAGTGTCAGAGAGTGATAGTAAGTGTCTGAGAGTGTCTGAGAGTGTCAGAGAGTGATAGTGAGTGTCAGAGAGTTTCAGAGTGTGATAGAAAGTGATAGTAAGTGTCTGAGAGTGTCAGAGAGTGATAGTGAGTGTCTGGGAGTGTCAGAGAGTGATAGAGAGTGATAGTGAGTGTCTGAGAGTGTCAGAGAGTGATAGTAAGTGTCTGAGAGTGTCTGAGAGTGTCAGATAGTGATAGTGAGTGTCAGAGAGTGTCAGAGAGTGATAGAAAGTGATAGTGAGTGTCTGAGAGTGTCAGAGAGTGTCAGAGAGTGATAGTAAGTGTCTGACAGTGTCTGAGAGTGTCAGAGAGTGATAGTGAGTGTCAGAGAGTGTCAGAGAGTGATAGAAAGTGATAGTGAGTGTCTGAGAGTGTCAGAGAGTGTCAGAGAGTGATAGTGAGTGTCTGAGAGTGTCTGAGAGTGTCAGAGAGTGATAGTGAGTGTCAGAGAGTGTCAGAGAGTGATAGTGAGTGATAGAGAGTGATAGAGAGTGTCTGAGACTGTCAGAAACTGACCGAGTGTGTCAGAGTGTGTCTGAGAGTGTCAGATAGTGTCAGAGAGTGATAGAGAGTGTCAGAGAGTGTCAGAGTGTCTGAGAGAGTCAGAGAGAGTCAGAGAGTGTCAGAGTGTGTCAAAGAGTGATAATGAGTGAGAGAGAGAGTGATAGAGAGTGTCTGAGAGTGTCAGAGAGTGTCAGAGTGTGTCAGAGAGTTTCAGAGTGTGATAGGCAGTGATAGAGAGTGTCAGAGAGAGTCAGAGAGTGGTAGTGAGTGTCTGAGAGTGTCAGAGAGTGATAGTGAGTGTCTGAGAGTGTCGGAGAGTGACAGTGAGTGTCTGAGAGTGTCAGAGAGTGATAGTGAGTATCTGAGAGTGTCAGAGAGTGTCAGAGAGTGATAGTGAGTGTCTGAGAGTGTCGGAGAGTGACAGTGAGTGTCTGAGAGTGTCAGAGAGTGATAGTGAGTATCTGAGAGTGTCAGAGAGTGTCAGAGAGTGATAGTGAGTGTCTGAGAGTGTCAGAGAGTGTCAGAGAGTGATAGTGAGTGTCTGAGTGTGTCAGAGAGAGTCAGAGAGTGATAGTGAGTGTCAGAGAGTGATAGTGAGTGTCAGAGAATGTCAGAGAGTGATAGTGAGTGTCTGGGAGTGTCAGAGAGTGATAGAGAGTGATAGTGAGTGTCTGAGAGTGTCAGAGAGTGTCAGAGAGTGATAGTGAGTGTCAGAGAATGTCAGAGAGTGATAGTGAGTGTCTGGGAGTGTCAGAGAGTGATAGAGAGTGATAGTGAGTGTCTGAGACTGTCAGAGATTATCAGAGAGTGATAGTGAGTGTCTGAGAGTGTCTGAGAGTGTCAGAGAGTGATAGTGAGTGTCAGAGAGTGTCAGAGAGTGATAGAGAGTGATAGTGAGTGTCAGAGAATGTCAGAGAGTGATAGTGAGTGTCTGGGAGTGTCAGAGAGTGATAGAGAGTGATAGTGAGTGTCTGAGAGTGTCAGAGAGTGTCAGAGAGTGATAGTGAGAGTCTGAGAGTGTCTGAGAGTGTCAGAGAGTGATAGTGAGTGTCAGAGAGTGTCAGAGAGTGATAGTGAGTGTCTGGGAGTGTCAGAGAGTGATAGAGAGTGATAGTGAGTGTCTGAGAGTGTCAGAGAGTGATAGTAAGTGTCTGAGAGTGTCTGAGAGTGTCAGAGAGTGATAGTGAGTGTCAGAGAGTGTCAGAGTGTGGTAGAAAGTGATAGTGAGTGTCTGAGAGTGTCAGAGAGTGATAGTGAGTGTCTGGGAGTGTCAGAGAGTGATAGAGAGTGATAGTGAGTGTCTGAGAGTGTCAGAGAGTGATAGTAAGTGTCTGAGAGTGTCTGAGAGTGTCAGATAGTGATAGTGAGTGTCAGAGAGTGTCAGAGAGTGATAGAAAGTGATAGTGAGTGTCTGTGAGTGTCAGAGAGTGTCAGAGAGTGATAGTAAGTGTCTGAGAGTGTCTGAGAGTGTCAGAGAGTGATAGTGAGTGTCAGAGAGTTTCAGAGAGTGATATAAAGTGATAGTGAGTGTCTGTGAGTGTCAGAGAGTGTCAGAGAGTGATAGTGAGTGTCAGAGAGTTTCAGAGAGTGATATAAAGTGATAGTGAGTGTCTGAGAGTGTCAGAGAGTGTCAGAGAGTGATAGTGAGTGTCTGAGAGTGTCTGAGAGTGTCAGAGAGTGATAGTGAGTGTCAGAGAGTGTCAGAGAGTGATAGTGAGTGTCTGAGATTGTCTGAGAGTGTCAGAGCGTGATAGTGAGTGTCAGAGAGTGTCAGAGAGTGATAGAGAGTGATAGTGAGTGTCTGAGAGTGTCTGAGAGTGTCAGAGAGTGATAGTGAGTGTCAGAGAGTGTCTGAGAGTGTCAGAGAGTGATAGTGAGTGTCAGAGAGTGTCAGAGAGTGTCAGATAGTGATAGTGAGTGTCAGAGAGTGTCAGAGAGTGACAGAGAGTCATAGTGAGTGTCAGAGAATGTCAGAGAGTGATAGTGAGTGTATGGGAGCGTCAGAGAGTGATAGAGAGTGATAGTGAGTGTCTGAGAGTGTCAGAGAGTGATAGTGAGTGTCAGAGAGTGTCAGAGAGTGATATAAAGTTATAGTGAGTGTCTGAGAGTGTCAGAGAGTGTCAGAGAGTGATAGTGAGTGTCTGAGAGTGTCTGAGAGTGTCAGAGAGTGATAGTGAGTGTCAGAGAGTGTCAGAGAGTGATAGTGAGTGTCTGAGAGTGTCTGAGAGTGTCAGAGCGTGATAGTGAGTGTCAGAGAGTGTCAGAGAGTGATAGAGAGTGGTAGTGAGTGTCTGAGTGTGTCAGAGAGTGTCAGAGAGTGATAGTGAGTGTCTGAGAGTGTCAGAGAGTGTCAGAGAGTGATAGAGAGTGATAGAGAGTGTCTGAGACTGTCAGAAACTGACCGAGTGTGTCAGAGTGTGTCTGAGAGTGTCAGATAGTGTCAGAGAGTGATAGAGAGTGTCAGAGAGTGTCAGAGTGTCTGAGAGAGTCAGAGAGAGTCAGAGAGTGTCAGAGTGTGTCAAAGAGTGATAATGAGTGAGAGAGAGTGATAGAGAGTGTCTGAGAGTGTCAGAGAGTGTCAGAGTGTGTCAGAGAGTTTCAGAGAGTGATAGGCAGTGATAGAGAGTGTCAGAGAGTGGTAGTGAGTGTCTGAGAGTGTCAGAGAGTGATAGTGAGTGTCTGAGAGTGTCAGAGAGTGACAGTGAGAGTCTGAGAGTGTCAGAGAGTGTCAGAGAGTGATAGTGAGTATCTGAGAGTGTCAGAGAGTGTCAGAGAGTGATAGTGAGTGTCTGAGAGTGTCAGAGTGTCAGAGAGTGATAGTGAGTGTCTGAGAGTGTCAGAGAGTGTCAGAGAGTGATATTGAGTGTCAGAGAGTGATAGTGAGTGTCAGAGAATGTCAGAGAGTGATAGAGAGTGATAGTGAGTGTCTGAGAGTGTCAGAGAGTGTCAGAGAGTGTCAGAGAGTGATAGTGAGTGTCAGAGAGTGATAGTGAGTGTCTGGGAGTGTCAGAGAGTGATAGAGAGTGATAGTGAGTGTCTGAGAGTGTCAGAGAGTGTCAGAGAGTGATAGTGAGTGTCAGAGAATGTCAGAGAGTGATAGTGAGTGTCTGGGAGTGTCAGAGAGTGATAGAGAGTGATAGTGAGTGTCTGAGACTGTCAGAGATTATCAGAGAGTGATAGTGAGTGTCTGAGAGTGTCTGAGAGTGTCAGAGAGTGATAGTGAGTGTCAGAGAGTGTCAGAGAGTGATAGAGAGTGATAGTGAGTGTCAGAGAATGTCAGAGAGTGATAGTGAGTGGCTGGGAGTGTCAGAGAGTGATAGAGAGTGATAGTGAGTGTCTGAGAGTGTCAGAGAGTGTCAGAGAGTGATAGTGAGTGTCAGAGAGTGATAGAGAGTGATAGTGAGTGTCTGAGAGTGTCTGAGAGTGTCAGAGCGTGATAGTGAGTGTCTGAGAGTGTCAGAGAGTGATAGAGAGTGATAGTGAGCGTCTGAGAGTTTCTGAGAGTGTCAGAGAGTGATAGTGAGTGTCAGAGAGTGTCTGAGAGTGTCAGAGAGTGATAGTGAGTGTCTGAGAGTGTCTGAGAGTGTCAGAGAGTGATAGTGAGTGTCAGAGAGTGTCAGAGAGTGATAGTGAGTGTCTGAGAGTGTCTGAGAGTGTCAGAGCGTGATAGTGAGTGTCAGAGTGTGTCAGAGAGTGATAGAGAGTGGTAGTGAGTGTCTGAGTGTGTCAGAGAGTGTCAGAGAGTGATAGTGAGTGTCTGAGAGTGTCAGAGAGTGTCAGAGAGTGATAGAGAGTGATAGAGAGTGTCTGAGACTGTCAGAAACTGACCGAGTGTGTCAGAGTGTGTCTGAGAGTGTCAGATAGTGTCAGAGAGTGATAGAGAGTGTCAGAGAGTGTCAGAGTGTCTGAGAGAGTCAGAGAGAGTCAGAGAGTGTCAGAGTGTGTCAAAGAGTGATAATGAGTGAGAGAGAGTGATAGAGAGTGTCTGAGAGTGTCAGAGAGTGTCAGAGTGTGTCAGAGAGTTTCAGAGAGTGATAGGCAGTGATAGAGAGTGTCAGAGAGTGGTAGTGAGTGTCTGAGAGTGTCAGAGAGTGATAGTGAGTGTCTGAGAGTGTCAGAGAGTGACAGTGAGTGTCTGAGAGTGTCAGAGAGTGTCAGAGAGTGATAGTGAGTATCTGAGAGTGTCAGAGAGTGTCAGAGAGTGATAGTGAGTGTCTGAGAGTGTCAGAGTGTCAGAGAGTGATAGTGAGTGTCTGAGAGTGTCTGAGAGTGTCAGAGAGTGTCAGAGAGTGTCAGAGAGTGATAGTGAGTGTCAGAGAGTGATAGTGAGTGTCTGGGAGTGTCAGAGAGTGATAGAGAGTGATAGTGAGTGTCTGAGAGTGTCAGAGAGTGTCAGAGAGTGATAGTGAGTGTCAGAGAATGTCAGAGAGTGATAGTGAGTGTCTGGGAGTGTCAGAGAGTGATAGAGAGTGATAGTGAGTGTCTGAGACTGTCAGAGATTATCAGAGAGTGATAGTGAGTGTCTGAGAGTGTCTGAGAGTGTCAGAGAGTGATAGTGAGTGTCAGAGAGTGTCAGAGAGTGATAGAGAGTGATAGTGAGTGTCAGAGAATGTCAGAGAGTGATAGTGAGTGGCTGGGAGTGTCAGAGAGTGATAGAGAGTGATAGTGAGTGTCTGAGAGTGTCAGAGAGTGTCAGAGAGTGATAGTGAGTGTCAGAGAGTGTCAGAGAGTGATAGTGAGTGTCTGGGAGTGTCAGAGAGTGATAGAGAGTGATAGTGAGTGTCTGAGAGTGTCTGAGAGTGTCAGAGCGTGATAGTGAGTGTCTGAGAGTGTCAGAGAGTGATAGAGAGTGATAGTGAGCGTCTGAGAGTTTCTGAGAGTGTCAGAGAGTGATAGTGAGTGTCAGAGAGTGTCTGAGAGTGTCAGAGAGTGATAGTGAGTGTCTGAGAGTGTCTGAGAGTGTCTGAGAGTGTCAGAGAGTGATAGTGAGTGTCAGAGAGTGTCAGAGAGTGATAGTGAGTGTCTGAGAGTGTCTGAGAGTGTCAGAGCGTGATAGTGAGTGTCAGAGAGTGTCAGAGAGTGATAGAGAGTGGTAGTGAGTGTCTGAGTGTGTCAGAGAGTGTCAGAGAGTGATAGTGAGTGTCTGAGAGTGTCAGAGAGTGTCAGAGAGTGATAGAGAGTGATAGAGAGTGTCTGAGACTGTCAGAAACTGACCGAGTGTGTCAGAGTGTGTCTGAGAGTGTCAGATAGTGTCAGAGAGTGATAGAGAGTGTCAGAGAGTGTCAGAGTGTCTGAGAGAGTCAGAGAGAGTCAGAGAGTGTCAGAGTGTGTCAAAGAGTGATAATGAGTGAGAGAGAGTGATAGAGAGTGTCTGAGAGTGTCAGAGAGTGTCAGAGTGTGTCAGAGAGTTTCAGAGAGTGATAGGCAGTGATAGAGAGTGTCAGAGAGTGGTAGTGAGTGTCTGAGAGTGTCAGAGAGTGATAGTGAGTGTCTGAGAGTGTCAGAGAGTGACAGTGAGTGTCTGAGAGTGTCAGAGAGTGTCAGAGAGTGATAGTGAGTATCTGAGAGTGTCAGAGAGTGTCAGAGAGTGATAGTGAGTGTCTGAGAGTGTCAGAGTGTCAGAGAGTGATAGTGAGTGTCTGAGAGTGTCAGAGAGTGTCAGAGAGTGATAGTGAGTGTCAGAGAGTGATAGTGAGTGTCAGAGAATGTCAGAGAGTGATAGAGAGTGATAGTGAGTGTCTGTGAGTGTCAGAGAGTGTCAGAGAGTGTCAGAGAGTGATAGTGAGTGTCAGAGAGTGATAGTGAGTGTCTGGGAGTGTCAGAGAGTGATAGAGAGTGATAGTGAGTGTCTGAGAGTGTCAGAGAGTGTCAGAGAGTGATAGTGAGTGTCAGAGAATGTCAGAGAGTGATAGTGAGTGTCTGGGAGTGTCAGAGAGTGATAGAGAGTGATAGTGAGTGTCTGAGAGTGTCAGAGAGTGATAGTGAGTGTCAGAGAGTGTCAGAGAGTGATAGAGAGTGATAGTGAGTGTCAGAGAATGTCAGAGAGTGATAGTGAGTGGCTGGGAGTGTCAGAGAGTGATAGAGAGTGATAGTGAGTGTCTGAGAGTGTCAGAGAGTGTCAGAGAGTGATAGTGAGTGTCAGAGAGTGTCAGAGAGTGATAGTGAGTGTCTGGGAGTGTCAGAGAGTGATAGAGAGTGATAGTGAGTGTCTGAGAGTGTCAGAGAGTGATAGTAAGTGTCTGAGAGTGTCTGAGAGTGTCAGAGAGTGATAGTGAGTGTCCGAGAGTGTCAGAGAGTGATAGAAAGTGATAGTGAGTGTCTGAGAGTGTCAGAGAGTGTCAGAGAGTGATAGTGAGTGTCAGAGAGTGTCAGAGAGTGATAGAAAGTGATAGTGAGTGTCTGAGAGTGTCAGAGAGTGTCAGAGAGTGATAGTGAGTGTCTGAGAGTGTCTGAGAGTGTCAGAGAGTGATAGTGAGTGTCAGAGAGTGTCAGAGAGTGATAGTGAGTGTCTGAGAGTGTCTGAGAGTGTCAGAGAGTGATAGTGAGTGTCAGAGAGTGTCAGAGAGTGATAGAAAGTGATAGTGAGTGTCAGAGAGTGTCAGAGAGTGATAGAAAGTGATAGTGAGTGTCTGAGAGTGTCAGAGAGTGTCAGAGAGTGATAGTGAGTGTCTGAGAGTGTCTGAGAGTGTCAGAGAGTGATAGTGATTGTCAGAGAGTGTCAGAGAGTGATAGTGAGTGTCTGAGAGTTTCTGAGAGTGTCAGAGAGTGATATTGAGTGTCAGAGAGTGTCTGAGAGTGTCAGAGAGTGCTAGTGAGTGTCAGAGAGTGTCAGAGAGTGTCAGATAGTGATAGTGAGTGTCAGAGAGTGTCAGAGAGTGACAGAGAGTCATAGTGATTTTCAGAGAATGTCAGAGAGTGATAGTGAGTGTATGGGAGTGTCAGAGAGTGATAGAGAGTGATAGTGAGTGTCTGAGAGTGTCAGAGAGTGATAGTGAGTGTCAGAGAGTGTCAGAGAGTGATAGAAAGTGATAGTGAGTGTCTGAGAGTGTCAGAGAGTGATAGTGAGTGTCTGAGAGTGTCTGAGAGTGTCAGAGAGTGATAGTGAGTGTCAGAGAGTGTCAGAGAGTGATAGTGAGTGTCTGAGAGTGTCTGAGAGTGTCAGAGCGTGATAGTGAGTGTCAGAGAGTGTCAGAGAGTGATAGAGAGTGATAGTGAGTGTCTGAGAGTGTCAGAGAGTGATAGTGAGTGTCAGAGAGTATCTGAGAGTGTCAGAGAGTTATAGTGAGTGTGAGAGAGTGTCAGATAGTGATAGTGAGTGTCAGAGATTGTCAGAGAGTGTCAGAGAGTCATAGTGAGTGTCAGAGAATGTCAGAGAGTGATAGTGAGTGTATGGGAGTGTCAGAGAGTGATAGAGAGTGATAGTGAGTGTTTGAGAGTGTCAGAGAGTGATAGTGAGTGTCAGAGAGTGTCAGAGAGTGATAGAAAGTTATAGTGAGTGTCTGAGAGTGTCAGAGAGTGTCAGAGAGTGATAGTGAGTGTCTGAGAGTGTCAGAGAGTGATAGTGAGTGTCAGAGAGTGTCAGAGAGTGATAGTGAGTGTCTGAGAGTGTCTGAGAGTGTCAGAGCGTGATAGTCAGTGTCAGAGAGTGTCAGAGAGTGATAGAGAGTGATAGTGAGTGTCTGAGTGTGTCAGAGAGTGTCAGAGAGTGATAGTGAGTGTCTGAGAGTGTCAGAGAGTGATAGAGAGTGATAGAGAGTGTCTGAGACTGTCAGAAACTGACCGAGTGTGTCAGAGTGTGTCTGAGAGTGTCAGATAGTGTCAGAGAGTGATAGAGAGTGTCAGAGAGTGTCAGAGAGTCTGAGAGAGTCAGAGAGAGTCAGAGAGTGTCAGAGTGTGTCATAGAGTGATAATGAGTGAGAGAGAGTGATAGAGTGTGTCTGAGAGTGTCAGAGAGTGTCAGAGTGTGTCAGAGAGTTTCAGAGAGTGATGGGCAGTGATAGAGAGTGTCAGAGAGTGTCAGAGAGTGGTAGTGAGTGTCTGAGAGTGTCAGAGAGTGACAGTGAGTGTCTGAGAGTGTCAGAGAGTGTCAGAGAGTGATAGTGAGTATCTGAGAGTGTCAGAGAGTGATAGTGAGTGTCTGAGAGTGTCAGAGAGTGTCAGAGAGTGATAGTGACTGTCTGAGAGTGTCAGAGAGTGATAGTGAGTGTCAGAGAGTGATAGTGAGTGTCAGAGAATGTCAGAGAGTGATAGTGAGTGTCTGGGAGTGTCAGAGAGTGATAGAGAGTGATAGTGAGTGTCTGAGTGTGTCAGAGAGTGTCAGAGAGTGATAGTGAGTGTCTGAGAGTGTCAGAGAGTGATAGAGAGTGATAGAGAGTGTCTGAGACTGTCAGAAACTGACCGAGTGTGTCAGAGTGTGTCTGAGAGTGTCAGATAGTGTCAGAGAGTGATAGAGAGTGTCAGAGAGTGTCAGAGTGTCTGAGAGAGTCAGAGAGAGTCAGAGAGTGTCAGAGTGTGTCAAAGAGTGATAATGAGTGAGAGAGAGTGATAGAGTGTGTCTGAGAGTGTCAGAGAGTGTCAGAGTGTGTCAGAGAGTTTCAGAGAGTGATGGGCAGTGATAGAGATTGTCAGAGAGTGTCAGAGAGTGGAAGTGAGTGTCTGAGAGTGTCAGAGAGTGATAGTGAGTGTCTGAGAGTGTCAGAGAGTGACAGTGAGTGTCTGAGAGTGTCAGAGAGTGTCAGAGAGTGATAGTGAGTATCTGAGAGTGTCAGAGAGTGATAGTGAGTGTCTGAGAGTGTCAGAGAGTGTCAGAGAGTGATAGTGAGTGTCAGAGAGTGATAGTGAGTGTCAGAGAATGTCAGAGAGTGATAGTGAGTGTCTGGGAGTGTCAGAGAGTGATAGAGAGTGATAGTGAGTGTCTGAGAGTGTCAGAGAGTGTCAGAGAGTGTCAGAGAGTGATAGTGAGTGTCAGAGAATGTCAGAGAGTGAAAGTGAGTGTCTGGGAGTGTCAGAGAGTGATAGAGAGTGATAGTGAGTGTCTGAGAGTGTCAGAGATTATCAGAGAGTGATAGTGAGTGTCTGAGAGTGTCTGAGAGTGTCAGAGAGTGATAGTGAGTGTCAGAGAGTGTCAGAGAGTGATAGAGAGTGATAGTGAGTGTCAGAGAATGTCAGAGAGTGATAGTGAGTGTCTGGGAGTGTCAGAGAGTGATAGAGAGTGATAGTGAGTGTCTGAGAGTGTCAGAGAGTGTCAGAGAGTGATAGTGAGTGTCTGAGAGTGTCTGAGAGTGTCAGAGAGTGATAGTGAGTGTCAGAGAGTGTCAGAGAGTGATAGTGAGTGTCTGAGAGTGTCTGAGAGTGTCAGAGCGTGATAGTGAGTGTCAGAGAGTGTCAGAGAGTGATAGAGAGTGATAGTGAGTGTCTGAGTGTGTCAGAGAGTGTCAGAGAGTGATAGTGAGTGTCTGAGAGTGTCAGAGAGTGATAGAGAGTGATAGAGAGTGTCTGAGACTGTCAGAAACTGACCGAGTGTGTCAGAGTGTGTCTGAGAGTGTCAGATAGTGTCAGAGAGTGATAGAGAGTGTCAGAGAGTGTCAGAGTGTCTGAGAGAGTCAGAGAGAGTCAGAGAGTGTCAGAGTGTGTCAAAGAGTGATAATGAGTGAGAGAGAGTGATAGAGTGTGTCTGAGAGTGTCAGAGAGTGTCAGAGTGTGTCAGAGAGTTTCAGAGAGTGATGGGCAGTGATAGAGAGTGTCAGAGAGTGTCAGAGAGTGGTAGTGAGTGTCTGAGAGTGTCAGAGAGTGATAGTGAGTGTCTGAGAGTGTCAGAGAGTGACAGTGAGTGTCTGAGAGTGTCAGAGAGTGTCAGAGAGTGATAGTGAGTATCTGAGAGTGTCAGAGAGTGATAGTGAGTGTCTGAGAGTGTCAGAGAGTGTCAGAGAGTGATAGTGACTGTCTGAGAGTGTCAGAGAGTGTCAGAGAGTGATAGTGAGTGTCAGAGAGTGATAGTGAGTGTCAGAGAATGTCAGAGAGTGATAGTGAGTGTCTGGGAGTGTCAGAGAGTGATAGAGAGTGATAGTGAGTGTCTGAGAGTGTCAGAGAGTGTCAGAGAGTGTCAGAGAGTGATAGTGAGTGTCAGAGAATGTCAGAGAGTGATAGTGAGTGTCTGGGAGTGTCAGAGAGTGATAGTGAGTGTCAGAGAGTGTCAGAGAGTGATAGAGAGTGATAGTGAGTGTCAGAGAGTGTCAGAGAGTGATAGTGAGTGTCTGAGAGTGTCAGAGAGTGACAGTGAGTGTCTGAGAGTGTCAGAGAGTGTCAGAGAGTGATAGTGAGTATCTGAGAGTGTCAGAGAGTGATAGTGAGTGTCTGAGAGTGTCAGAGAGTGTCAGAGAGTGATAGTGACTGTCTGAGAGTGTCAGAGAGTGTCAGAGAGTGATAGTGAGTGTCAGAGAGTGATAGTGAGTGTCAGAGAATGTCAGAGAGTGATAGTGAGTGTCTGGGAGTGTCAGAGAGTGATAGAGAGTGATAGTGAGTGTCTGAGAGTGTCAGAGAGTGTCAGAGAGTGTCAGAGAGTGATAGTGAGTGTCAGAGAATGTCAGAGAGTGATAGTGAGTGTCTGGGAGTGTCAGAGAGTGATAGTGAGTGTCAGAGAGTGTCAGAGAGTGATAGAGAGTGATAGTGAGTGTCAGAGAATGTCAGAGAGTGATAGTGAGTGTCTGGGAGTGTCAGAGAGTGATAGAGAGTGATAGTGAGTGTCTGAGAGTGTCAGAGAGTGTCAGAGAGTGATAGTGAGTGTCTGAGAGTGTCTGAGAGTGTCAGAGAGTGATAGTGAGTGTCAGAGAGTGTCAGAGAGTGATAGTGAGTGTCTGAGAGTGTATGAGAGTGTCAGAGCGTGATAGTGAGTGTCAGAGAGTGTCAGAGAGTGATAGAGAGTGATAGTGAGTGTCTGAGAGTGTCAGAGAGAGATAGTGAGTGTGAGAGAGTGTCTGAGAGTGTCAGAGAGTGATAGTGAGTGTCAGAGAGTGTCAGATAGTGATAGTGAGTGTCAGAGATTGTCAGAGAGTGTCAGAGAGTCATAGTGAGTGTCAGAGAATGTCAGAGAGTGATAGTGAGTGTATGGGAGTGTCAGAGAGTGATAGAGAGTGATAGTGAGTGTCTGAGAGTGTCAGAGAGTGATAGTGAGTGTCAGAGAGTGTCAGAGAGTGATAGAAAGTTATAGTGAGTGTCTGAGAGTGTCAGAGAGTGTCAGAGAGTGATAGTGAGTGTCTGAGTGTGTCAGAGAGTGATAGTGAGTGTCAGAGAGTGTCAGAGAGTGATAGTGAGTGTCTGAGAGTGTCAGAGCGTGATAGTGAGTGTCAGAGAGTGTCAGAGAGTGATAGAGAGTGATAGTGAGTGTCTGAGTGTGTCAGAGAGTGTCAGAGAGTGATAGTGAGTGTCTGAGAGTGTCAGAGAGTGATAGAGAGTGATAGAGAGTGTCTGAGACTGTCAGAAACTGACCGAGTGTGTCAGAGTGTGTCTGAGAGTGTCAGATAGTGCCAGAGAGTGATAGAGAGTGTCAGAGAGTGTCAGAGTGTCTGAGAGAGTCAGAGAGAGTCAGAGAGTGTCAGAGTGTGTCAAAGAGTGATAATGAGTGAGAGAGAGTGATAGAGTGTGTCTGAGAGTGTCAGAGAGTGTCAGAGTGTGTCAGAGAGTTTCAGAGAGTGATGGGCAGTGATAGAGAGTGTCAGAGAGTGGTAGTGAGTGTCTGAGAGTGTCAGAGAGTGATAGTGAGTGTCTGAGAGTGTCAGAGAGTGACAGTGAGTGTCTGAGAGTGTCAGAGAGTGTCAGAGAGTGATAGTGAGTATCTGAGAGTGTCAGAGAGTGATAGTGAGTGTCTGAGAGTGTCAGAGAGTGTCAGAGAGTGATAGTGACTGTCTGAGAGTGTCAGAGAGATTCAGAGAGTGATAGTGAGTGTCAGAGAGTGATAGTGAGTGTCAGAGAATGTCAGAGAGTGATAGTGAGTTTCTGGGAGTGTCAGAGAGTGATAGAGAGTGATAGTGAGTGTCTGAGAGTGTCAGAGAGTGTCAGAGAGTGTCAGAGAGTGATAGTGAGTGTCAGAGAATGTCAGAGAGTGATAGTGAGTGTCTGGGAGTGTCAGAGAGTGATAGAGAGTGATAGTGAGTGTCTGAGAGTGTCAGAGATTATCAGAGAGTGATAGTGAGTGTCAGAGAGTGTCAGAGAGTGATAGAGAGTGATAGTGAGTGTCAGAGAATGTCAGAGAGTGATAGTGAGTGTCTGGGAGTGTCAGAGAGTGATAGAGAGTGATAGTGAGTGTCTGAGAGTGTCTGAGAGTGTCAGAGAGTGATAGTGAGTGTCAGAGAGTGTCAGAGAGTGATAGTGAGTGTCTGAGAGTGTCTGAGAGTGTCAGAGCGTGATAGTGAGTGTCAGAGAGTGTCAGAGAGTGATAGTGAGTGTCTGAGTGTGTCAGAGAGTGTCAGAGAGTGATAGTGAGTGTCTGAGAGTGTCAGAGAGTGATAGAGAGTGATAGAGAGTGTCTGAGACTGTCAGAAACTGACCGAGTGTGTCAGAGTGTGTCTGAGAGTGTCAGATAGTGCCAGAGAGTGATAGAGAGTGTCAGAGAGTGTCAGAGTGTCTGAGAGAGTCAGAGAGAGTCAGAGAGTGTCAGAGTGTGTCAAAGAGTGATAATGAGTGAGAGAGAGTGATAGAGAGTGTCTGAGAGTGTTAGAGAGTGTCAGAGTGTGTCAGAGAGTTTCAGAAAGTGATGGGCAGTGATAGAGAGTGTCAGAGAGTGTCAGAGAGTGGTAGTGAGTGTCTGAGAGTGTCAGAGAGTGATAGTGAGTGTCTGAGAGTGTCAGAGAGTGACAGTGAGTGTCTGAGAGTGTCAGAGAGTGTCAGAGAGTGATAGTGAGTATCTGAGAGTGTCAGAGAGTGATAGTGAGTGTCTGAGAGTGTCAGAGAGTGTCAGAGAGTGATAGTGACTGTCTGAGAGTGTCAGAGAGTGTCAGAGAGTGATAGTGAGTGTCAGAGAGTGATAGTGAGTGTCAGAGAATGTCAGAGAGTGATAGTGAGTGTCTGGGAGTGTCAGAGAATGATAGAGAGTGATAGTGAGTGTCTGAGAGTGTCAGAGAGTGTCAGAGAGTGTCAGAGAGTGATAGTGAGTGTCAGAGAATGTCAGAGAGTGATAGTGAGTGTCTGGGAGTATCAGAGAGTGATAGAGAGTGATAGTGAGTGTCTGAGAGTGTCAGAGATTATCAGAGAGTGATAGTGAGTGTCTGAGAGTGTCTGAGAGTGTCAGAGAGTGATAGTGAGTGTCAGAGAGTGTCAGAGAGTGATAGAGAGTGATAGTGAGTGTCAGAGAATGTCAGAGAGTGATAGTGAGTGTCTGGGAGTGTCAGAGAGTGATAGAGAGTGATAGTGAGTGTCTGAGAGTGTCAGAGAGTGTCAGAGAGTGATAGTGAGTGTCTGAGAGTGTCTGAGAGTGTCAGAGAGTGCTAGTGAGTGTCAGAGAGTGTCAGAGAGTGATAGAGAGTGATAGTGAGTGTCTGAGAGTGTCAGAGAGTGTCAGAGAGTGATAGTGACTGTCTGAGAGTGTCAGAGAGTGTCAGAGAGTGATAGTGAGTGTCAGAGAGTGTCAGAGAGTGATAGTGAGTGTCAGAGAGTGTCAGAGAGTGATAGACAGTGATAGTGAGTGTCAGAGAATGTCAGAGAGTGATAGTGAGTGTCTGGGAGTGTCAGAGAGTGATAGAGAGTGATAGTGAGTGTCTGAGAGTGTCAGAGAGTGATAGTAAGTGTCTGAGAGTGTCTGAGAGTGTCAGAGAGTGATAGTGAGTGTCAGAGAGTGTCAGAGAGTGATGGAAAGTGATAGTGTATGTCTGAGAGTGTCAGAGAGTGATAGTGAATGTCAGAGAGTGTCAGAGAGTGATATAGAGTGATAGTGAGTGTCAGAGAATGTCAGAGAGTGATAGTGAGTGTCTGGGAGTGTCAGAGAGTGATAGAGAGTGATAGTGAGTGTCTGAGAGTGTCAGAGAGTGATAGTAAGTGTCTGAGAGTGTCTGAGAGTGTCAGAGAGTGATAGTGAGTGTCAGAGAGTGTCAGAGAGTGTCAGAGAGTGATAGTGAGTGTCAGAGAGTGTCAGAGAGTGATAGAAAGTGATAGTGAGTGTCTGAGTGTGTCAGAGAGTGATAGTGAGTGTCTGAGAGTGTCTGAGAGTGTCAGAGAGTGATAGTGAGTGTCAGAGAGTGTCAGAGAGCGATAGAAAGTGATAGTGAGTGTCTGAGAGTGTCAGAGAGTGTCAGAGAGTGATAGTGAGTGTCTGAGAGTGTCTGAGAGTGTCAGAGAGTGATACTGAGTGTCAGAGAGTGTCAGAGAGTGATAGTGAGTGTCTGAGAGTGTCTGAGAGTGTCAGAGAGTGATAGTGAGTGTCAGAGAGTGTCAGAGAGTGATAGTGAGTGTCTGAGAGTGTCTGAGAGTGTCAGAGAGTGATAGTGAGTGTCAGAGAGTGTCAGAGAGTGATAGAGAGTGATAGTGAGTGTCAGAGAATGTCAGAGAGTGATAGTGAGTGTCTGGGAGTGTCAGAGAGTGATAGAGAGTGATAGTGAGTGTCTGAGAGTGTCAGAGAGTGTCAGAGAGTGATAGTGAGTGTCTGAGAGTGTCTGAGAGTGTCAGAGAGTGCTAGTGAGTGTCAGAGAGTGTCAGAGAGTCATAGAGAGTGATAGTGAGTGTCTGAGAATGTCAGAGTGTGTCAGAGAGTGATAGTGAGTGTCTGAGAGTGTCTGAGAGTTTCAGAGAGTGATAGTGAGTGTCAGAGAGTGTCAGAGAGTGATAGTGAGTGTCAGAGAGTGTCAGAGAGTGATAGAGAGTGATAGTGAGTGTCAGAGAATGTCAGAGAGTGATAGTGAGTGTCTGGGAGTGTCAGAGAGTGATAGAGAGTGATAGTGAGTGTCTGAGAGTGTCAGAGAGTGATAGTAAGTGTCTGAGAGTGTCTGAGAGTGTCAGAGAGTGATAGTGAGTGTCAGAGAGTGTCAGAGAGTGATAGAAAGTGATAGTGAGTGTCTGAGAGTGTCAGAGAGTGATAGTGAGTGTCAGAGAGTGTCAGAGAGTGATAGTGAATGTCAGAGAGTGTCAGAGAGTGATATAGAGTGATAGTGAGTGTCAGAGAATGTCAGAGAGTGATAGTGAGTGTCTGGGAGTGTCAGAGAGTGATAGAGATTGATAGTGAGTGTCTGAGAGTGTCAGAGAGTGATAGTAAGTGTCTGAGAGTGTCTGAGAGTGTCAGAGAGTGATAGTGAGTGTCAGAGAGTGTCAGAGAGTGTCAGAGAGTGATAGTGAGTGTCAGAGAGTGTCAGAGAGTGTCAGAGAGTGATAGTGAGTGTCGGAGAGTGTCAGAGAGTGATAGAAAGTGATAGTGAGTGTCTGAGAGTGTCAGAGAGTGATAGAAAGTGATAGTGAGTGTCTGAGAGTGTCTGAGAGTGTCAGAGAGTGATAGTGAGTGTCAGAGAGTGTCAGAGAGTGATAGTGAGTGTCAGAGAGTGTCAGAGAGTGATAGTGAGTGTCTGAGAGTGTCAGAGAGTGATAGAGAGTGATAGTGAGTGTCTGAGAGTGTCTGAGAGTGTCAGAGAGTGATAGTGAGTGTCAGAGAGTGATAGTGAGTGTCAGAGAGTGTCAGAGAGTGATAGAGAGTGATAGTGAGTGTCTGAGAGTGTCTGAGAGTGTCAGAGAGTGATAGTGAGTGTCAGAGAGTGATAGTGAGTGTCAGAGAGTGTCAGAGAGTGATAGAGAGTGATAGTGAGTGTCTGAGAGTGTCAGAGAGTGTCAGAGAGTGATAGTGAGTGTCTGAGAGTGTCTGAGAGTGTCAGAGAGTGATAGTGAGTGTCAGAGAGTGTCAGACAGTGTCAGAGAGTGATAGTGAGTGTCAGAGAGTGTCAGAGAGTGATAGAGAGTGATAGTGAGTGTCAGAGAATGTCAGAGAGTGATAGTGAGTGTCTGGGAGTGTCAGAGAGTGATAGAGAGTGATAGTGAATGTCAGAGAAAGTCAGAGAGTGATAGTGAGTGTCTGGGAGTGTCAGAGAGTGATAGAGAGTGATAGTGAGTGTCTGAGAGTGTCAGAGAGTGATAGTGAGTGTTTGAGAGTGTCAGAGAATGTCAGAGAGTGATAGTGAGTGTCAGAGAGTGTCAGAGAGTGATAGTGAGTGTCTGAGAGTGTCTGAGAGTGTCAGAGCGTGATGGTGAGTGTCAGAGAGTGTCAGAGAGTGATAGAGAGTGATAGTGAGTGTCTGAGAGTGTCAGAGAGTGATAGTGAGTGTTTGAGAGTGTCAGAGAATGTCAGAGAGTGATAGTGAGTGTCTGAGAGTGCCAGAGAGTGTCAGAGAGTGATTGTGAGTGTCAGAGATTGTCAGAGAATGTCAGAGAGTGATAGTGAGTGTCTGGGAGTGTCAGAGAGTGTCAGAGAGTGATAGTGAGTGTCAGAGAATGTCGGAGAGTGATAGTGAGTGTCTGGGAGTGTCAGAGAGTGATAGAGAGTGATAGTGAGTGTCTGAGAGTGTAAGAGAGTGATAGTGAGTGTCTGAGAGTGTCTGAGAGTGTCAGAGAGTGATAGTGAGTGTCAGAGAGTGTCAGAGAGTGATAGTGAGTGTCTGAGAGTGTCTGAGAGTGTCAGAGCGTGATAGTGAGTGTCAGAGAGTGTCAGAGAGTGATAGAGAGTGATAGTGAGTGTCTGAGTGTGTCAGAGAGTGTCAGAGAGTGATAGTGAGTGTCTGAGAGTGTCAGAGAGTTTCATAGAGTGATAGTGAGCGTCTGAGAGTGTCAGAGCGTGTCAGAGAGTGATAGTGAGTGTTTGAGAGTGTCAGAGAATGTCAGAGAGTGATAGTGAGTGTCTGAGAGTGCCAGAGAGTGTCAGAGAGTGATTATGAGTGTCAGAGAGTGTCAGAGAATGTCAGAGAGTGATAGTGAGTGTCTGGGAGTGTCAGAGAGTGATAGAGAGTGATAGTGAGTGTCTGAGAGTGTCAGAGAGTGTCAGAGAGTGATTGTGAGTGTCAGAGAGCGTCAGAGAATGTCAGAGAGTGATTGTGAGTGTCAGAGAGTGTCAGAGAATGTCAGAGAGTGATAGTGGGCGTCAGAGAGTGTCAGAGAGTGTCAGAGAGTGATAGTGAGTGTCTGAGAGTGCCAGAGTGTGTCAGAGAGTGATTGTGAGTGTCAGAGAATGTCAGAGAGTGATAGTGAGTGTCTGGGAGTGTCAGAGAGTGATAGAGAGTGATAGTGAGTGTCAGAGAGTGTCAGAGAGTGTTAGTGAGTGTCTGGGAGTGTCAGAGAGTGATAGAGAGGGATAGTGAGTGTCTGAGAGTGTCAGAGAGTGATAGTGAGTGTCTGAGAGTGTCAGAGAGTGATAGAGAGTGACAGTGAGTGTCTGATAGTGAGTGTCTGAGAGTGTCAGAGAGTGATAGTGAGTGTCTGAGCGTGTCTGAGAGTGTCAGAGAGTGATAGTGAGTGTCAGAGAGTGATAGTGAGTGTCAGAGAGTGTCAGAGAGTGATAGAGAGTGATAGTGAGTGTCTGAGAGTGTCTGAGAGTGTCTGAGAGTGTCAGAGAGTGATAGTGAGTGTCAGAGAGTGTCAGAGAGTGATAGAGAGTGATAGTGAGTGTCTGATAGTGTCAGCGAGTGTCAGAGAGTGATAGTGAGTGTCTGAGAGTGTCTGAGAGTGTCAGAGAGTGATAGTGAGTGTCAGAGAGTGATAGTGAGTGTCAGAGAGTGATAGTGAGTGTCAGAGAGTGATAGAGAGTGATAGTGAGTGTCTGAGAGTGTCAGAGAGTGTCAGAGAGTGATAGTGAGTGTCTGGGAGTGTCAGAGAGTGTCAGAGAGTGATAGTGAGTGTCAGAGAGTGATAGTGAGTGTCTGATAGTGTCTGATAGTGTCAGAGTGTGTCAGAGAGTGATAGTGAGTGTCTGATAGTGTCAGAGTGTGTCAGAGAGTGATAGTGAGTGTCTGAGAGTGTCAGAGAATGTCGGAGAGTGATAGTGAGTGTCTGGGAGTGTCAGAGAGTGATAGAGAGTGATAGTGAGTGTCTGAGAGTGTCAGAGAGTGATAGTGAATGTCAGAGAGTGATAGTGAGTGTCAGAGAGTGTCAGAGAGTGATAGAGAGTGATAGTGAGTGTCTGAGAGTGTCTGAGAGTGTCTGAGAGTGTCAGAGAGTGATAGTGAGTGTCAGAGAGTGTCAGAGAGTGATAGAGAGTGATAGTGAGTGTCTGATAGTGTCAGCGAGTGTCAGAGAGTGATACTGAGTGTCTGAGAGTGTCTGAGAGTGTCAGAGAGTGATAGTGAGTGTCAGAGAGTGATAGTGAGTGTCAGAGAGTGATAGTGAGTGTCAGAGAGTGATAGAGAGTGATAGTGAGTGTCTGATAGTGTCAGCGAGTGTCAGAGAGTGATAGTGAGTGTCTGAGAGTGTCTGAGAGTGTCAGAGAGTGATAGTGAGTGTCAGAGAGTGATAGTGAGTGTCAGAGAGTGATAGTGAGTGTCAGAGAGTGATAGAGAGTGATAGTGAGTGTCTGAGAGTGTCAGAGAGTGTCAGAGAGTGATAGTGAGTGTCTGGGAGTGTCAGAGAGTGTCAGAGAGTGATAGTGAGTGTCAGAGTGTGTCAGAGAGTGATAGTGAGTGTCTGAGAGTGTCAGAGAATGTCGGAGAGTGATAGTGAGTGTCTGGGAGTGTCAGAGAGTGATAGAGAGTGATAGTGAGTGTCTGAGAGTGTCAGAGAGTGATAGTGAGTGTCTGGGAGTGTCAGAGAGTGTCAGAGAGTGATAGTGAGTGTCTGGGAGTGTCAGAGAGTGTCAGAGAGTGATAGTGAGTGTCAGAGTGTGTCAGAGAGTGATAGTGAGTGTCTGAGAGTGTCAGAGAATGTCGGAGAGTGATAGTGAGTGTCTGGGAGTGTCAGAGAGTGATAGAGAGTGATAGTGAGTGTCTGAGAGTGTCAGAGAGTGATAGTGAGTGTCTGGGAGTGTCAGAGAGTGTCAGAGAGTGATAGTGAGTGTCAGAGTGTGTCAGAGAGTGATAGTGAGTGTCTGATAGTGTCAGAGTGTGTCAGAGAGTGATAGTGAGTGTCTGAGAGTGTCAGAGAATGTCGGAGAGTGATAGTGAGTGTCTGGGAGTGTCAGAGAGTGATAGAGAGTGATAGTGAGTGTCTGAGAGTGTCAGAGAGTGATAGTGAGTGTCTGAGAGTGTCTGAGAGTGTCAGAGAGTGATAGTGAGTGTCAGAGAGTGTCAGAGAGTGATAGTGAGTGTCTGAGAGTGTCTGAGAGTGTCAGAGCGTGATAGTGAGTGTCAGAGAGTGTCAGAGAGTGATAGAGAGTGATAGTGAGTGTCTGAGTGTGTCAGAGAGTGTCAGAGAGTGATAGTGAGTGTCTGAGAGTGTCAGAGAGTTTCATAGAGTGATAGTGAGTGTCTGAGAGTGTCAGAGCGTGTCAGAGAGTGATAGTGAGTGTTTGAGAGTGTCAGAGAATGTCAGAGAGTGATAGTGAGTGTCTGAGAGTGCCAGAGAGTGTCAGAGAGTGATTATGAGTGTCAGAGAGTGTCAGAGAATGTCAGAGAGTGATAGTGAGTGTCTGGGAGTGTCAGAGAGTGATAGAGAGTGATAGTGAGTGTCTGAGAGTGTCAGAGAGTGTCAGAGAGTGATTGTGAGTGTCAGAGAGTGTCAGAGAATGTCAGAGAGTGATTGTGAGTGTCAGAGAGTGTCAGAGAATGTCAGAGAGTGATAGTGAGTGTCAGAGAGTGTCAGAGAGTGATAGTGAGTGCCTGAGAGTACCAGAGTGTGTCAGAGAGTGATTGTGAGTGTCTGGGAGTGTCAGAGAGTGATAGAGAGTGATAGTGAGTGTCAGAGAGTGTCAGAGAGTGATAGTGAGTGTCTGGGAGTGTCAGAGTGTGATAGAGAGTGACAGTGAGTGTCTGAGTGTGTCAGAGAGTGATAGTGAGTGTCTGAGAGTGTCTGAGAGTGTCAGAGAGTGATAGTGAGTGTCAGAGAGTGTCAGAGAGTGATAGAGAGTGACAGTGAGTGTCTGATAGTGAGTGTCTGAGAGTGTCAGAGAGTGATAGTGAGTGTCTGAGAGTGTCTGAGAGTGTCAGAGAGTGATAGTGAGTGTCAGAGAGTGATAGTGAGTGTCAGAGAGTGTCAGAGAGTGATAGAGAGTGATAGTGAGTGTCTGAGAGTGTCTGAGAGTGTCAGAGAGTGATAGTGAGTGTCAGAGAGTGTCAGAGAGTGATAGAGAGTGATAGTGAGTGTCTGATAGTGTCAGAGAGTGCCAGAGAGTGATAGTGAGTGTCTGAGAGTGTCTGAGAGTGTCAGAGAGTGATAGTGAGTGTCAGAGAGTGATAGTGAGTGTCAGAGAGTGATAGTGAGTGTCAGAGAGTGATAGAGAGTGATAGTGAGTGTCTGAGAGTGTCAGAGAGTGTCAGAGAGTGATAGTGAGTGTCTGTGAGTGTCAGAGAGTGTCAGAGAGTGATAGTGAGTGTCAGAGAGTGTCAGAGAGTGATAGTGAGTGTCTGATAGAGTCAGAGAGTGTCAGAGAGTGATAGTGAGTGTCTGAGAGTGTCTGAGATTGTCAGAGAGTGACAGTGAGTGTCAGAGAGTGATAGTGAGTGTCAGAGAGTAATAGAGAGTGATAGCGAGTGTCTGAGAGTGTCAGAGAGTGATAGTGAGTGTCTGGGAGTGTCAGAGAGTGTCAGAGAGTGATAATGAGTGTCAGAGAGTGTCAGAGAGTGATAGTGAGTGTCTGATAGTGTCAGAGTGTGTCAGAGAGTGATAGTGAGTGTCTGAGAGTGTCTGAGAGTGTCAGTGAGTGATAGTGAGTGTCAGAGAGTGATAGTGAGTGTCAGAGAGAGATAGAGAGTGATAGTGAGTGTCTGAGAGTGTCAGAGAGTGTCAGAGAGTGATAGTGAGTGTCAGAGAGTGTCAGAGAGTGATAGAGAGTGATAGTGAGTGTCTGATAGTGTCAGAGAGTGTCAGAGAGTGATAGTGAGTGTCTGAGAGTGTCTGAGAGTGTCAGAGAGTGATAGTGAGTGTCAGAGAGTGATAGTGAGTGTCAGAGAGTGATAGTGAGTGTCAGAGAGTGATAGAGAGTGATAGTGAGTATCTGAGAGTGTCAGAGAGTGTCAGAGAGTGATAGTGAGTGTCTGGGAGTGTCAGAGAGTGTCAGAGAGTGATAGTGAGTGTCAGAGAGTGTCAGAGAGTGATAGTGAGTGTCTGATAGTGTCAGAGAGTGTCAGAGAGTGATAGTGAGTGTCTGAGAGTGTCTGAGAGTGTCAGAGAGTGACAGTGAGTGTCAGAGAGTGATAGTGAGTGTCAGAGAGTAATAGAGAGTGATAGTGAGTGTCTGAGAGTGTCAGAGAGTGATAGTGAGTGTCTGGGAGTGTCAGAGAGTGTCAGAGAGTGATAGTGAGTGTCAGAGAGTGTCAGAGAGTGATAGTGAGTGTCTGATAGTGTCAGAGTGTGTCAGAGAGTGATAGTGAGTGTCTGAGAGTGTCTGAGAGTGTCAGAGAGTGATAGTGAGTGTCAGAGAGTGATAGTGAGTGTCAGAGAGTGATAGAGAGTGATAGTGAGTGTCTGAGAGTGTCAGAGAGTGTCAGAGAGTGATAGTGAGTGTCTGAGAGTGTCTGAGAGTGTCAGAGAGTGATAGTGAGTGTCTGGGAGTGTCAGAGAGTGATAGAGAGTGATAGTGAGTGTCTGAGAGTGTCAGAGAGTGATAGTGAGGGTCTGAGAGTGTCTGAGAGTGTCAGAGAGTGATAGTGAGTGTCAGAGAGTGTCAGAGAGTGATAGAGAGTGATAGTGAGTGTCTGATAGTGTCAGAGAGTGTCAGAGAGTGATAGTGATTGTCAGAGAGTGTCAGAGAGTGATAGAGAGTGATAGTGAGTGTCTGATAGTGTCAGAGAGTGTCAGAGAGTGATAGTGAGTGTCTGAGAGTGTCTGAGAGTGTCAGAGAGTGATAGTGAGTGTCAGAGAGTGATAGTGAGTGTCAGAGAGTGTAAGATTGTGTCAGAGAGTGATAGTGAGTGTCTGAGAGTGTCTGAGAGGGTCAGAGAGTGATAGTGAGTGTCTAAGAGTGCCAGAGAGTGTCAGAGAGTGATTGTGAGTGTCAGAGAGTGTCAGAGAATGTCAGAGAGTGATAGTGAGTGTCTAGGAGTGTCAGAGAGTGATAGAGAGTGATAGTGAGTGTCTGAGAGTGTCAGAGAGTGTCAGAGAGTGATAGTGAGTGTCTGAGAGTGTCAGAGAGTGTCAGAGAGTGATAGTGAGTGTCAGAGAGTGTCAGAGAGTGATAGAGAGTGATAGTGAGTGTCTGAGTGTGTCACAGAGTGTCAGAGAGTGATAGTGAGTGTCAGAGAGTGTCAGAGAGTGATAGAGAGTGATAGTGAGTGTCTGAGTGTGTCTGAGAGTGTCAGAGAGTGATAGTGAGTGTCAGAGAGTGTCAGAGTGTGATAGAGAGTGTCTGTGAGTGTCTGAGTGTGTCACAGAGTGTCAGAGAGTGATAGTGAGTGTCAGAGAGTGTCAGAGAGTGATAGGGAGTGATAGTGAGTGTCTGAGTGTGTCTGAGAGTGTCAGAGAGTGATAGTGAGTGTCAGAGAGTGTCAGAGAGTGTCAGAGAGTGATAGTGAGTGTCAGAGAGTGATAGTGAGTGTCAGAGAGTGTAAGAGAGTGTCAGAGAGTGATAGTGAGTGTCTGAGAGTGTCTGAGAGGGTCAGAGAGTGATAGTGAGTGTCTAAGAGTGCCAGAGAGTGTCAGAGAGTGATTGTGAGTGTCAGAGAGTGTCAGAGAATGTCAGAGAGTGATAGTGAGTGTCTAGGAGTGTCAGAGAGTGATAGAGAGTGATAGTGAGTGTCTGAGAGTGTCAGAGAGTGTCAGAGAGTGATAGTGAGTGTCTGAGAGTGTCAGAGAGTGTCAGAGAGTGATAGTGAGTGTCAGAGAGTGTCAGAGAGTGATAGAGAGTGATAGTGAGTGTCTGAGTGTGTCACAGAGTGTCAGAGAGTGATAGTGAGTGTCAGAGAGTGTCAGAGAGTGATAGAGAGTGATAGTGAGTGTCTGAGTGTGTCTGAGAGTGTCAGAGAGTGATAGTGAGTGTCAGAGAGTGTCAGAGTGTGATAGAGAGTGTCTGTGAGTGTCTGAGTGTGTCACAGAGTGTCAGAGAGTGATAGTGAGTGTCAGAGAGTGTCAGAGAGTGATAGGGAGTGATAGTGAGTGTCTGAGTGTGTCTGAGAGTGTCAGAGAGTGATAGTGAGTGTCAGAGAGTGTCAGAGAGTGATAGAGGGTGATAGTGAGTGTCTGAGTGTGTCAGAGAGTGTCAGAGAGTGATAGTGAGTGTCAGAGAGTGTCAGAGAGTGATAGAGAGTGATAGTGAGTGTCTGAGAGTGTCAGAGAGTGATAGAGAGTGATAGTGAGTGTCTGAGTGTGTCAGAGAGTGTCAGAGCGTGATAGTGAGTGTCAGAGAGTGTCAGAGAGTGTCAGAGAGTGATAGTGAGTGTCTGAGAGTGCCAGAGAGTGTCAGAGAGTGATTGTGAGTGTCAGAGAGTGGCAGAGAATGTCAGAGAGTGATAGTGAGTGTCTGGGATTGTCAGAGAGTGTCAGAGAGTGATAGTGAGTGTCTGAGAGTGTCAGAGAGCGTCAGAGAATGATAGTGAGTGTCTGAGAGTGATAGTGAGTTTTTGAGAGTGTCAGAGAATGTCAGAGAGTGATAGTGAGTGTCTGAGAGTGCCAGAGAGTGTCAGAGAGTGATTGTGAGTGTCAGAGAGTGTCTGAGAGTGTCAGAGAGTGATAGTGAGTGTCAGAGAGTGTCAGAGAGTGATAGAGGGTGATAGTGAGTGTCTGAGTGTGTCAGAGAGTGTCAGAGAGTGATAGTGAGTGTCAGAGAGTGTCAGAGAGTGATAGAGAGTGATAGTGAGTGTCTGAGAGTGTCAGAGAGTGATAGAGAGTGACAGTAAGTGTCTGAGTGTGTCAGAGAGTGTCAGAGAGTGATAGTGAGTGTCAGAGAGTGTCAGAGAGTGTCAGAGAGTGATAGTGAGTGTCTGAGAGTGCCAAAGAGTGTCAGAGAGTGATTGTGAGTGTCAGAGAGTGTCAGAGAATGTCAGATAGTGATAGTGAGTGTCTGGGAGTGTCAGAGAGTGTCAGAGAGTGATAGTGAGTGTCTGAGAGTGTCAGAGAGCGTCAGAGAGTGATAGTGAGTGTCTGAGAGTGTCAGAGAGTGATAGTGAGTGTTTGAGAGTGTCAGAGAATGTCAGAGAGTGATAGTGAGTGTCTGAGAGTGCCAGAGAGTGTCAGAGAGTGATTGTGAGTGTCAGAGAGTGTCTGAGAGTGTCAGAGAGTGATAGTGAGTGTCTGAGAGTGTCAGAGAGTGATAGTGAGTGTCTGAGGGTGTCAGAGAGTGTCAGAGAGTCATAATGAGTGTCTGAGAGTGTCAGCGAGTGATAGTGAGTGTCTGAGAGTGTCAGAGTGTGATAGTGGGTGTCTGAGAGTGTCAGAGAGTGTCAGAGAGTGACAGTGAGTGTCTGAGAGTGTCAGCGAATGTCAGAGAGTGATAGTGATTGTCTGAGAGTGTCAGAGAGTGTCAGAGAGTGATTGTGAGTGTCTGGGAGTGTCAGAGAGTGTCAGAGAGTGATAGTGAGTGTCAGAGAGTGACAGAGAGTGACAGAGAGTGATAGTGAGAGTCTGAGAGTGTCAGAGAGTATCAGAGATTGATAGTGAGTGTCTGAGAGTGTCAGAGAGTGTCAGAGAGTGATAGTGAGTGTCAGAGAGTGTCAGAGAGTGAGAGTGAGTGTCTGAGAGTGTCAGAGAGTGATAGTGTGTGTCTGAGAGTGTCAGAGAGTGTCAGAGAGTGATAGTGAGTGTTTGAGAGTGTCAGAGAATGTCAGAGAGTGATAGTGAGTGTCTGAGAGTGTCAGAGAGTGTCAGAGAGTGATAGTGAGTGTCAGAGAGTGTCAGAGAGTGATAGAGAGTGATAGTGAGTGTCTGAGTGTGTCAGAGAGTGTCAGAGAGTGATAGTGAGTGTCTGAGAGTGTCAGAGAGTGATAGTGAGTGTCTGAGAGTGTCAGAGAGTGTCAGAGAGTGATAGTGAGTGTCAGAGAGTGTCAGAGAGTGATAGAGAGTGATAGTGAGTGTCTGAGTGTGTCAGAGAGTGATAGTGAGTGTCTGAGAGTGTCAGAGAGTGATAGTGAGTGTCTGAGAGTGTCAGAGAGTGTCAGAGAGTGATAGTGAGTGTCAGAGAGTGTCAGAGAGTGATAGAGAGTGATAGTGAGTGTCTGAGTGTGTCAGAGAGTGTCAGAGAGTGATAGTGAGTGTCTGAGAGTGTCAGAGAGTGATAGTGAGTGTCTGAGAGTGTCAGAGAGTGTCAGAGAGTGATAGTGAGTGTTTGAGAGTGTCAGAGAATGTCAGAGTGTGATAGTGAGTGTCTGAGAGTGTCAGAGAGTGTCAGAGAGTGATTGTGAGTGTCAGAGTGTGTCAGAGAATGTCAGAGAGTGATAGTGAGTGTCTGGGAGTGTCAGATAGTGATAGAGAGTGATAGTGAGTGTCTGAGAGAGTCAGAGAGTGTCAGAGAGTGATAGTGAGTGTCTGAGAGTGTCAGAGAGTGTCAGAGAGTGATAGTGATTGTCAGAGTGTGTCAGAGATTGATAGAGAGTGACAGAGAGTGTCTCAGAGTGTCAGAGAGTGTCAGAGTGTGTCAGAGAGTGTCAGAGAATGTCAGAGAGTGATAGTGAGTGTCTGGGAGTGTCAGAGAGTGATAGCGAGTGATAGTGAGTGTCTGAGAGTGTCAGAGAGTGTCAGAGAGTGATAGTGAGTGCCTGAGAGTGTCTGAGAGTGTCAGAGAGTGATAGTGAGTGTCAGAGAGTGTCAGAGAGTGATAGAGAGTGATAGTGAGTGTCTGAGTGTGTCACAGAGTGTCAGAGAGTGATAGTGAGTGTCAGAGAGTGTCAGAGAGTGATAGAGAGTGATAGTGAGTGTCTGAGTGTGTCTGAGAGTGTCAGAGAGTGATAGTGAGTGTCAGAGAGTGTCAGAGAGTGATAGAGAGTGATAGTGAGTGTCTGAGTGTGTCACAGAGTGTCAGAGAGTGATAGTGAGTGTCAGAGAGTGTCAGAGAGTGATAGGGAGTGATAGTGATTGTCTGAGTGTGTCTGAGAGTGTCAGAGAGTGATAGTGAGTGTCAGAGAGTGTCAGAGAGTGATAGAGGGTGTCAGAGAGTGTCAGAGAGTGATAGAGGGTGATAGTGAGTGTCTGAGTGTGTCAGAGAGTGATAGTGAGTGTCAGAGAGTGTCAGAGAGTGATAGAGAGTGATAGTGAGTGTCTGAGAGTGTCAGAGAGTGATAGAGAGTGATAGTGAGTGTCTGAGTGTGTCAGAGAGTGTCAGAGATTGATAGTGAGTGTCAGAGAGTGTCAGAGAGTGTCAGAGAGTGATAGTGAGTGTCTGAGAGTGCCAGAGAGTGTCAGAGAGTGATTGTGAGTGTCAGAGAGTGTCAGAGAATGTCAGAGAGTGATAGTGAGTGTCTGGGAGTGTCAGAGAGTGTCAGAGAGTGATAGTGAGTGTCTGAGAGTGTCAGAGAGCGTCAGAGAGTGATAGTGAGTGTCTGAGAGTGTCAGAGAGTGATAGTGAGTGTTTGAGAGTGTCAGAGAATGTCAGAGAGTGATAGTGAGTGTCTGAGAGTGCCAGAGAGTGTCAGAGAGTGATTGTGAGTGTCAGAGAGTGTCTGAGAGTGTCAGAGAGTGATAGTGAGTGTCTGAGAGTGTCAGAGAGTGATAGTGAGTGTCTGAGGGTGTCAGAGAGTGATAGTGAGTGTCTGAGGGTGTCAGAGAGTGTCAGAGAGTGATAGTGAGTGTTTGAGAGTGTCAGAGAATGTCAGAGAGTGATAGTGAGTGTCTGAGAGTGTCAGAGAGTGTCAGAGAGTGATTGTGAGTGTCTGGGAGTGTCAGAGAGTGTCAGAGAGTGATAGCGAGTGTCAGAGTGTGACAGAGAGTGATAGAGAGTGATAGTGAGAGTCTGAGAGTGTCAGAGAGTATCAGAGAGTGATAGTGAGTGTCTGAGTGTGTCAGAGAGTGTCAGAGAGTGATAGTGAGTGTCAGAGAGTGTCAGAGAGTGAGAGTGAGTGTCTGAGAGTGTCAGAGTGTGATAGTGGGTGTCTGAGAGTGTCAGAGAGTGTCAGAGAGTGACAGTGAGTGTCTGAGAGTGTCAGAGAGTGTCAGAGAGTGATAGTGAGTGTTTGAGAGTGTCAGAGAATGTCAGAGAGTGATAGTGAGTGTCTGAGAGTGTCAGAGAGTGTCAGAGAGTGATTGTGAGTGTCTGGGAGTGTCAGAGAGTGTCAGAGAGTGATAGCGAGTGTCAGAGAGTGACAGAGAGTGATAGAGAGTGATAGTGAGAGTCTGAGAGTGTCAGAGAGTATCAGAGAGTGATAGTGAGTGTCTGAGTGTGTCAGAGAGTGTCAGAGAGTGATAGTGAGTGTCAGAGAGTGTCAGAGAGTGAGAGTGAGTGTCTGAGAGTGTCAGAGAGTGATAGTGAGTGTCTGAGAGTGTCAGAGAGTGTCAGAGAGTGACAGTGAGTGTCTGAGAGTGTCAGAGAGTGTCAGAGAGTGATAGTGATTGTCTGAGAGTGTCAGAGAGTGTCAGAGAGTGATAGTGAGTGTCTGAGAGTGTCAGAGAGTGTCAGAGAGTGATAGTGAGTGTCAGAGAGTGTCAGAGAGTGATAGAGAGTGATAGTGAGTGTCTGAGTGTGTCAGAGAGTGTCAGAGAGTGATAGTGAGTGTCTGAGAGTGTCAGAGAGTGATAGTGAGTGTCTGACAGTGTCAGAGAGTGTCAGAGAGTGATAGTGAGTGTCTGAGAGTGTCAGAGAGTGTCAGAGAGTGATAGCGAGTGTCAGAGATTGTCAGAGAGTGATAGAGAGTGATAGTGAGTGTCTGAGTGTGTCAGAGAGTGTCAGAGAGTGATAGTGAGTGTCTGAGAGTGTCAGAGAGTGATAGTGAGTGTCTGACAGTGTCAGAGAGTGTCAGAGAGTGATAGTGAGTGTTTGAGAGTGTCAGAGAATGTCAGAGAGTGATAGTGAGTGTCTGAGAGTGTCAGAGAGTGTCAGAGAGTGATTGTGAGTGTCAGAGAGTGTCAGAGAATGTCAGAGAGTGATAGTGAGTGTCTGGGAGTGTCAGATAGTGATAGAGAGTGATAGTGAGTGTCTGAGAGTGTCAGAGAGTGTCAGAGAGTGATAGTGAGTGTCTGAGAGTGTCAGAGAGTGTCAGAGAGTGATAGTGATTGTCAGAGTGTGTCAGAGATTGATAGAGAGTGACAGAGAGTGTCTCAGAGTGTCAGAGAGTGTCAGAGTGTGTCAGAGAGTGTCAGAGAGTGATAGAGAGTGATAGAGAGTGTCAGAGATTGTCAGAGAGTGTCAGAGAGTGATAGAGTGTGATAGGGAGTGTCAGAGAGTGATAGAGAGTCTCTGAGAGTGTCTGAGAGAGTCTGAGGTTGTCGGAGACTGTCAGAGTTTGTCAGATAGTGAGAGAGAGTGATAGAGAGTGTCTGAGAGTTTCAGAGAGTGTCAGTGAGTGATAGAGTGTGCTAGGGAGTGTCTGAGAGTTTCAGAGAGTGTCAGAGAGAGTCAGAGTGTGTCAGAGAGTGTCAGAGAGTGATAGAGAGTGATAGAGAGTGTCAGAGAGTGATAGAGAGTCTCTGTGAGTGTCTGAGAGACTCTGAGATTGTCAGAGAAAGTCAGAGTGTGTCAGATAGTGATAGAGAGTGATAGAGAGCGTCTGAGAGTTTCAGAGAGTGTCAGAGTGTGTCAGAGTTTGATAGAGAGTGATCGAGAGTGTCATAGAGAGATAGAGAGTGTCAGAGAGTGTCAGAGATTGTCAGAGAGTGATAGAGAGTGTCTGAGAGTGTCAGAGATTGTCAGAGTGTGTCACAGAGTGATGGAGAGTGATAGAGAGTGTCTGAGACTGTCAGAGACTGACCGAGTGTGTCAGAGTGTGCCAGAGAGCGTCAGATAGTGTCAGAGAGTGATAGAGAGTGTCAGAGAGTGTCTGAGAGAGTCAGAGAGAGTCAGAGAGTGTCAGAGTGTGTCAGAGAGTGATAAAGAATGATAGAGAGTGATAGAGAGTGTCTGAGAGTGTCAGAGATTGTCAGAGTGTGTCAGAGAGTTTCAGAGAGTGATCGGGAGTGATCGAGAGTGTCAAAGAGTGATAGAGAATGTAAGAGTGTGATAGAGATTGTCTGAGAGTGACAGAGAGTATCTGAGAGTGTCAGTTAGTGTCAAAGAGTGACAGAGAGTATCTGAGAAGGTCTGAGAGTGTCTGAGAGTGTCAGAGACTGTCAGAAAGTGTCCGAGAGTGATAGGGAGTGATGGAGAGTGTTGGAGAGTGATAGAGAGTGTCTGAGAGTGACAGAGAGTGTCAGAGTATGTCACAGAGTGTCAGAGAGTGATAGAGTGTGTTTGAGAGTGTCAGAGAGTGTCAAAGTGTGTCAGAGAGTGTCAGAGAGTGATAGAGAGTGATAGAGAGTGTCAGAGAGTGTCAGAGAGTGTCAGAGTATGTCACAGAGTGTCAGAGAGTGATAGAGTGTGTCTGAGAGTGTCTGAGAGTGTTAGCGAGTGTCAGCGAGTGATAGAGAGTGTCTGAGAGTGTCAGAGAGTGTCAGATAGTGTCACAGAGTGATAGAGAGTGTCAGAGAGTGTCTGAGAGAGTCAGAGATTTTCAGTGAGTGTCAGAGAGTGTCACAGAGTGATAAAGAGCGATAGAGAGTGTCTGAGAGTGTCAGAGAGTGATAGAGAGCGATAGAGTGTGTCAGAGAGCGTCAGAGAGGGTCAGAGAGTGATAAAGAGTGATAGAGAGTGTCTGAGAGTGTCTGAGAGTGTCAGAGATTTTCAGAGTGTGTCAGAGAGTGATAGAGAGTGACAGAGAGTCTCTCAGAGTGTCAGAGAGTGTCAGAGTGTGTCAGAGAGTGTCAGAGAGTGGGAGAGAGTGGGAGAGAGTGATAGAGAGTATCAGAGAGTGTCAGAGAGTGATAGAGAGTGTCAGAAAGTGTCAGAGAGTGTCAGAGAGAGATAGAGAGTTTCAGAGAGTGATAGAGAGTCTCTGAGAGTGTCTGAGAGAGTCTGAGATTGTCAGAGACTGTCAGAGTGTGTCAGAGAGTGATAGAGAGTGTCTGAGAGTTTCAGAGAGTGTCAGACTGTGTCAGAGAGTGAAAGAGAGTGATCGAGAGTGTCATAGAGTGATAGAGAGTGTCAGAGAGTGTCAGAGATTGTCAGAGAGTGATAGAGAGTGTCTGAGAGTGACAGAGTGTCTGAGAGTGATGGACAGTGTCTGAGAGTGTCAGAGATTGTCAGAGTGTGTCAGAGAGTGATAGAGAGTGTTAGAGAGTGTCTGAGACTGTCAGAGTCTGACCGAGTGTGTCAGAGTGTGTCAGAGAGTGTCAGATAGTGTCAGAGAGTGATAGAGAGTGTCAGAGAGTGTCTGAGACAGTCAGAGAGAGTCAGAGAGTATCAGAGTGTTTCAGAGAGTGCTAAAGAGTGATAGAGAGTGATAGAGAGTCTCTCAGAGTGTCAGAGAGTGTCAGAGTGTGTCAGAGAGTGTCAGAGAGTGGGAGAGAGTGATAGAGAGTGTCAGAGAGTGTCAGAGAGTGATAGAGAGTGTCAGAAAGTGTCAGAGAGTGTCAGAGAGAGATAGAGAGTTTCAGAGAGTGATAGAGAGTCTCTGAGAGTGTCTGAGAGAGTCTGAGATTGTCAGAGACTGTCAGAGTGTGTCAGAGAGTGATAGAGAGTGTCTGAGAGTTTCAGAGAGTGTCAGACTGTGTCAGAGAGTGATAGAGAGTGATCGAGAGTGTCATAGAGTGATAGAGAGTGTCAGAGAGTGTCAGAGATTGTCAGAGAGTGATAGAGAGTGTCTGAGAGTGACAGAGTGTCTGAGAGTGATGGACAGTGTCTGAGAGTGTCAGAGATTGTCAGAGTGTGTCAGAGAGTGATAGAGAGTGTTAGAGAGTGTCTGAGACTGTCAGAGTCTGACCGAGTGTCTCAGAGTGTGTCAGAGAGTGTCAGATAGTGTCAGAGAGTGATAGAGAGTGTCAGAGAGTGTCTGAGACAGTCAGAGAGAGTCAGAGAGTATCAGAGTGTTTCAGAGAGTGCTAAAGAGTGATAGAGAGTGATAGAGAGTGTCTGAGAGTGTCAGAGTGTCAGTGTGTGTCAGAGAGTTTCAGAGACTGATAGGCAGTGATACAGAGTGTCAGAGAGTGATAGAGAATGTAAGAGAGTGATAGAGAGTGTCTGAGAGTGACAGAGAGTATCTGAGAGTGTCAGTTAGTGTCAGAGAGTGACAGAGAGTATCTGAGAAGGTCTGAGAGTGTCTGAGAGTGTCTGAGACTGTCAGACGGTGTCCGAGAGTGATAGGGAGTGATAGAGGATGCAAGAGAGTGTCATTGACTGATGGAGTGTGTCAGAGAGTGATAGAAAGTGTTAGAGAGTGATAGAGAGTGTCTGAGAGTGACAGAGAGTGTCAGAGTATGTCACAGAGTGTCAGAGAGTGATAGAGTGTGTCTGAGAGTGTCAGAGAGTGTCAGAGAGTGTCAAAGTGTGTCAGAGAGTGTCAGAGAGTGATAGAGAGTGATAGAGTGTGTCAGAGAGTGTCAGAGAGTGTCAGAGTATGTCACAGAGAGTCAGAGAGTGATTGAGTGTGTCTGAGAGTGTCTGAGAGTGTTAGCGAGTGTCAGCGAGTGATAGAGAGTGTCTGAGAGTGTCTGAGAGAGTCAGATATTGTCAGAGTGTGTCAGAGAGTGACAGAGAGTGATAGAGAGTGTCAGAGTGTGTCAGAGAGTGTCAGAGTGTGTCAGAGTGTGTCAGAGAGTGATAGAAAGTGATAGAGAGTGTCAGAGAGTGTCAGAGAGTGATATAGAGTGTCTGAGAGTGTCGGAAAGTGTCTGAGAGTGTCACAGAGTGTCAGAGAGTGATAGAGAGTGATAGAGTGTGTCAGAGAGTGTCATTGAGTGATAGAGAGTGTCAGAGAGTGTCAGAGAGTGTCAGAGAGTGATACAGATTTTCAGAGAGTGACAGAGAGTGATATAGAATGATAGAGAGTGTCACAGAGTGTTAGAGAGTGAGAGAGTGTCTGAGAGTGCCTGCAAGAATCTTAGTGTGTCAGAGACTGTCAGAGTGTGTCAGAGAGTGATAGAGAGTGTCAGAGAGTGTCAGAGATTGTTAGAGTGTGACAGAGAGTGATAGAGAGTGTCAGAGACTGTCAGAGAGTGTCAGAGTGTGTCAGAGAGTGATAGAGAATGATAGAGAGTGTCACAGAGTGTCAGAGAGTGAGAGAGTGTCTGAGAGTGTCTGCAAGAGTCTTAGTGTGTCAGAGACTGTCAGAGAGTGACAGAGAGTGATAGAGATTGTCTGAGAGTGTCAGAGAGTGTTAGAGTGTGTCAGAGAGTGTCAGAGAGTGTTAGAGTGTGTCAGAGAGTGATAGTGTCAGAGATTGTCTGAGAGTGTCTGAGAGTGTCAGAGAGTGTCAGAGAGTGATTAGTGTGTTTGAGAGTGTCAGAGGGTGTCAGAGAGTGTCAGAGAGCGATAGAGAGTGTCTGAGAGAGTCTGAGATTGTCAGAGATTGTCAGAGTGTGTCAGAGAGCGATAGAGAGTGTCACAGAGTGTCAGAGATTGTCAGAGTGTGTCAGAGTATGTCAGAGAGTGTCAGAGAGTGATAGAGTGTCAGAGAGTGTCAGAGATTGTCAGACACTGATAGAAAGTGTCAGAGATTGTCTGAGAGTGTCAGAGAGTGATAATGAGTGATAGAGAGTGTTTGAGAGTGTCAGAGATTGTCAGAGTGTGTCAGAGAGTGATAGAGAGTGATAGAGAGTGTCTGAGACTGTCAGAAACTGACCGAGTGTGTCAGAGTGTGTCTGAGAGTGTCAGATAGTGTCAGAGAGTGATAGAGAGTTTCAGAGAGTGTCAGAGTGTCTGAGAGAGTCAGAGAGTGTCAGAGTGTGTCAAAGAGTGATAAAGAGTGAGAGAGAGTGATAGAGAGTGTCTGAGAGTGTCAGAGAGTGTCAGAGTGTGTCAGAGAGTTTCAGAGAGTGATAGGCAGTGATAGAGAGTGTCAGAGAGTGTCAGAGAGTGGTAGTGAGTGTCTGAGAGTGTCAGAGAGTGATAGTGAGTGTCTGAGAGTGCCAGAGAGTGATAGTGAGTGTCTGAGAGTGTCAGAGAGTGATAGTGAGTGTCTGAGAGTGTCAGAGAGTGATAGTGAGTGTCTGAGAGTGTCAGAGAGTGTCAGAGAGTGATAGTGAGTGTCAGAGAGTGTTAGTGAGTGTCAGAGAATGTCAGAGAGTTATAGTGAGTGTCTGGGAGTGTCAGAGAGTGATAGAGAGTGATAGTGAGTGTCAGAGAGTGTCAGAGAGTGTCAGAGAGTGATAGTGAGTGTCTGAGAGTGTCTGAGAGTGTCAGTGAGTGATAGTGAGTGTCAGAGAGTGATAGTGAGTGTCTGGGAGTGTCAGAGAGTGCTAGAGAGTGATAGTGATTGTCTGAGAATGTCAGAGAGTGATAGTGAGTGTCTGAGAGTGTCTGAGAGTGTCAGAGAGCGATAGTGAGTGTCAGAGAGTGTCAGAGAGTGATAGAGAGTGATAGTGAGTGTCAGAGAATGTCAGAGAGTGATAGTGAGTGTCTGGGAGTGTCAGAGTGTGATAGAGAGTGACAGTGAGTGTCTGAGTGTGTCAGAGAGTGTCAGAGAGTGATAGTGAGTGTCTGAGAGTGTCTGAGAGTGTCTGAGAGTGTCAGAGAGTGATAGTGAGTGTCAGAGAGTGTCAGAGAGTGATAGAGAGTGATAGTGAGTGTCTGAGAGTGTCTGAGAGTGTCTGAGAGTGTCAGAAAGTGATAGGCAGTGATAGAGAGAGTCAGAGAGTGTCAGAGAGTGATAGTGAGTGTCAGAGAGTGTCAGAGAGTGATAGTGAGTGTCAGAGAGTGTCAGAGAGTGATAGAGAGTGATAGTGAGTGTCTGAGAGTGTCAGAGAGTGTCAGAGAGTGATAGTGAGTGTCTGAGAGTGTCTGAGAGTGTCAGAGAGTGATAGTGAGTGTTTGAGAGTGTCAGAGAATGTCAGAGAGTGATAGTGAGTGTCTGAGAGTGCCAGAGAGTGTCAGAGAGTGATTGTGAGTGTCAGAGAGTGTCTGAGAGCGTCAGAGAGTGATAGTGAGTGTCTGAGAGTGTCAGAGAGTGATAGTGAGTGTCAGAGAGTGTCAGAGAGTGATAGAGAGTGATAGTGAGTGTCTGAGAGTGTCTGAGAGTGTCTGAGAGTGTCAGAAAGTGATAGGCAGTGATAGAGAGAGTCAGAGAGTGTCAGAGAGTGATAGTGAGTGTCAGAGAGTGTCAGAGAGTGATAGTGAGTGTCAGAGAGTGTCAGAGAGTGATAGAGAGTGATAGTGAGTGTCTGAGAGTGTCAGAGAGTGTCAGAGAGTGTCAGAGAGTGATAGTGAGTGTCTGAGAGTGTCAGAGAGTGATAGTGAGTGTTTGAGAGTGTCAGAGAATGTCAGAGAGTGATAGTGAGTGTCTGAGAGTGCCAGAGAGTGTCAGAGAGTGATTGTGAGTGTCAGAGAGTGTCTGAGAGCGTCAGAGAGTGATAGTGAGTGTCTGAGAGTGTCAGAGAGTGATAGTGAGTGTCTGAGGGTGTCAGAGAGTGTCAGAGAGTCATAATGAGTGTCTGAGAGTGTCAGCGAGTGATAGTGAGTGTCTGAGAGTGTCAGAGTGTGATAGTGGGTGTCTGAGAGTGTCAGAGAGTGTCAGAGAGTGACAGTGAGTGTCTGAGAGTGTCAGAGAGTGTCAGAGAGTGATAGTGAGTGTTTGAGAGTGTCAGAGAATGTCAGAGAGTGATAGTGAGTGTCTGAGAGTGTCAGAGAGTGTCAGAGAGTGATTGTGAGTGTCTGGGAGTGTCAGAGAGTGTCAGAGAGTGATAGTGAGTGTCAGAGAGTGACAGAGAGTGATAGAGAGTGATAGTGAGAGTCTGAGAGTGTCAGAGAGTATCAGAGAGTGATAGTGAGTGTCTGAGTGTGTCAGAGAGTGTCAGAGAGTGATAGTGAGTGTCAGAGAGTGTCAGAGAGTGAGAGTGAGTGTCTGAGAGTGTCAGAGAGTGATAGTGAGTGTCTGAGAGTGTCAGAGAGTGTCAGAGAGTGTCAGAGAGTGATAGTGAGTGTTTGAGAGTGTCAGAGAATGTCAGAGAGTGATAGTGATTGTCTGAGAGTGTCAGAGAGTGATAGTGAGTTTCTGAGAGTGTCAGAGAGTGTCAGAGAGTGATAGTGAGTGTCAGAGAGTGTCAGAGAGTGATAGAGAGTGATAGTGAGTGTCTGAGTGTGTCAGAGAGTGTCAGAGAGTGATAGTGAGTGTCTGAGAGTGTCAGAGAGTGATAGTGAGTGTCTGAGAGTGTCAGAGAGTGATAGTGAGTGTTTGAGAGTGTCAGAGAATGTCAGAGAGTGATAGTGAGTGTCTGAGAGTGTCAGAGAGTGTCAGAGAGTGATTGTGAGTGTCAGAGAGTGTCAGAGAATGTCAGAGAGTGATAGTGAGTGTCTGGGAGTGTCAGATAGTGATAGAGAGTGATAGTGAGTGTCTGAGAGTGTCAGAGAGTGTCAGAGAGTGATAGTGAGTGTCTGAGAGTGTCAGAGAGTGTCAGAGAGTGATAGTGATTGTCAGAGTGTGTCAGAGATTGATAGAGAGTGACAGAGAGTGTCTCAGAGTGTCAGAGAGTGTCAGAGTGTGTCAGAGAGTGTCAGAGAGTGATAGAGAGTGATAGAGAGTGTCAGAGATTGTCAGAGATTGTCAGAGAGTGATAGAGTGTGATAGGGAGTGTCAGAGAGTGATAGAGAGTCTCTGAGAGTGTCTGAGAGAGTCTGAGGTTGTCGGAGACTGTCAGAGTTTGTCAGATAGTGAGAGAGAGTGATAGAGAGTGTCTGAGAGTTTCAGAGAGTGTCAGTGAGTGATAGAGTGTGCTAGGGAGTGTCTGAGAGTTTCAGAGAGTGTCAGAGAGAGTCAGAGTGTGTCAGAGAGTGTCAGAGAGTGATAGAGAGTGATAGAGAGTGTCAGAGAGTGATAGAGAGTGTCTGGGAGTGTCAGAGAGTGATAGAGAGTGATAGTGAGTGTCAGAGAGTGTCAGAGAGTGTCAGAGAGTGATAGTGAGTGTCTGGGAGCGTCAGAGAGTGATAGAGAGTGATAGTGAGTGTCAGAGAGTGTCAGAGAGTGTCAGAGAGTGATAGTGAGTGTCTGAGAGTGTCTGAGAGTGTCAGTGAGTGATAGTGAGTGTCAGAGAATGTCAGAGAGTGATAGTGAGTGTCTGGGAGTGTCAGAGAGTGATAGAGAGTGATAGTGATTGTCTGAGAATGTCAGAGAGTGATAGTGAGTGTCTGAGAGTGTCTGAGAGTGTCAGAGAGCGATAGTGAGTGTCAGAGAGTGTCAGAGAGTGATAGAGAGTGATAGTGAGTGTCAGAGAATGTCAGAGAGTGATAGTGAGTGTCTGGGAGTGTCAGAGTGTGATAGAGAGTGACAGTGAGTGTCTGAGTGTGTCAGAGAGTGTCAGAGAGTGATAGTGAGTGTCTGAGAGTGTCTGAGAGTGTCTGAGAGTGTCAGAGAGTGATAGAGAGTGATAGTGAGTGTCTGAGAGTGTCTGAGAGTGTCTGAGAGTGTCAGAAAGTGATAGGCAGTGATAGAGAGAGTCAGAGAGTGTCAGAGAGTGATAGTGAGTGTCAGAGAGTGTCAGAGAGTGATAGTGAGTGTCAGAGAGTGTCAGAGAGTGATAGAGAGTGATAGTGAGTGTCTGAGAGTGTCAGAGAGTGATAGTGAGTGTCAGAGAGTGTCAGAGAGTGATAGAGAGTGATAGTGAGTGTCTGAGAGTGTCTGAGAGTGTCTGAGAGTGTCAGAAAGTGATAGGCAGTGATAGAGAGAGTCAGAGAGTGTCAGAGAGTGATAGTGAGTGTCAGAGAGTGTCAGAGAGTGATAGTGAGTGTCAGAGAGTGTCAGAGAGTGATAGAGAGTGATAGTGAGTGTCTGAGAGTGTCAGAGAGTGTCAGAGAGTGTCAGAGAGTGATAGTGAGTGTCTGAGAGTGTCAGAGAGTGATAGTGAGTGTTTGAGAGTGTCAGAGAATGTCAGAGAGTGATAGTGAGTGTCTGAGAGTGCCAGAGAGTGTCAGAGAGTGATTGTGAGTGTCAGAGAGTGTCTGAGAGCGTCAGAGAGTGATAGTGAGTGTCTGAGAGTGTCAGAGAGTGATAGTGAGTGTCTGAGGGTGTCAGAGAGTGTCAGAGAGTCATAATGAGTGTCTGAGAGTGTCAGCGAGTGATAGTGAGTGTCTGAGAGTGTCAGAGTGTGATAGTGGGTGTCTGAGAGTGTCAGAGAGTGTCAGAGAGTGACAGTGAGTGTCTGAGAGTGTCAGAGAGTGTCAGAGAGTGATAGTGAGTGTTTGAGAGTGTCAGAGAATGTCAGAGAGTGATAGTGAGTGTCTGAGAGTGTCAGAGAGTGTCAGAGAGTGATTGTGAGTGTCTGGGAGTGTCAGAGAGTGTCAGAGAGTGATAGTGAGTGTCAGAGAGTGACAGAGAGTGATAGAGAGTGATAGTGAGAGTCTGAGAGTGTCAGAGAGTATCAGAGAGTGATAGTGAGTGTCTGAGTGTGTCAGAGAGTGTCAGAGAGTGATAGTGAGTGTCAGAGAGTGTCAGAGAGTGAGAGTGAGTGTCTGAGAGTGTCAGAGAGTGATAGTGAGTGTCTGAGAGTGTCAGAGAGTGTCAGAGAGTGTCAGAGAGTGATAGTGAGTGTTTGAGAGTGTCAGAGAATGTCAGAGAGTGATAGTGATTGTCTGAGAGTGTCAGAGAGTGATAGTGAGTTTCTGAGAGTGTCAGAGAGTGTCAGAGAGTGATAGTGAGTGTCAGAGAGTGTCAGAGAGTGATAGAGAGTGATAGTGAGTGTCTGAGTGTGTCAGAGAGTGTCAGAGAGTGATAGTGAGTGTCTGAGAGTGTCAGAGAGTGATAGTGAGTGTCTGAGAGTGTCAGAGAGTGATAGTGAGTGTTTGAGAGTGTCAGAGAATGTCAGAGAGTGATAGTGAGTGTCTGAGAGTGTCAGAGAGTGTCAGAGAGTGATTGTGAGTGTCAGAGAGTGTCAGAGAATGTCAGAGAGTGATAGTGAGTGTCTGGGAGTGTCAGATAGTGATAGAGAGTGATAGTGAGTGTCTGAGAGTGTCAGAGAGTGTCAGAGAGTGATAGTGAGTGTCTGAGAGTGTCAGAGAGTGTCAGAGAGTGATAGTGATTGTCAGAGTGTGTCAGAGATTGATAGAGAGTGACAGAGAGTGTCTCAGAGTGTCAGAGAGTGTCAGAGTGTGTCAGAGAGTGTCAGAGAGTGATAGAGAGTGATAGAGAGTGTCAGAGATTGTCAGAGATTGTCAGAGAGTGATAGAGTGTGATAGGGAGTGTCAGAGAGTGATAGAGAGTCTCTGAGAGTGTCTGAGAGAGTCTGAGGTTGTCGGAGACTGTCAGAGTTTGTCAGATAGTGAGAGAGAGTGATAGAGAGTGTCTGAGAGTTTCAGAGAGTGTCAGTGAGTGATAGAGTGTGCTAGGGAGTGTCTGAGAGTTTCAGAGAGTGTCAGAGAGAGTCAGAGTGTGTCAGAAAGTGTCAGAGAGTGATAGAGAGTGATAGAGAGTGTCAGAGAGTGATAGAGAGTGTCTGGGAGTGTCAGAGAGTGATAGAGAGTGATAGTGAGTGTCAGAGAGTGTCAGAGAGTGTCAGAGAGTGATAGTGAGTGTCTGGGAGCGTCAGAGAGTGATAGAGAGTGATAGTGAGTGTCAGAGAGTGTCAGAGAGTGTCAGAGAGTGATAGTGAGTGTCTGAGAGTGTCTGAGAGTGTCAGTGAGTGATAGTGAGTGTCAGAGAATGTCAGAGAGTGATAGTGAGTGTCTGGGAGTGTCAGAGAGTGATAGAGAGTGATAGTGATTGTCTGAGAATGTCAGAGAGTGATAGTGAGTGTCTGAGAGTGTCTGAGAGTGTCAGAGAGCGATAGTGAGTGTCAGAGAGTGTCAGAGAGTAATAGAGAGTGATAGTGAGTGTCAGAGAATGTCAGAGAGTGATAGTGAGTGTCTGGGAGTGTCAGAGTGTGATAGAGAGTGACAGTGAGTGTCTGAGTGTGTCAGAGAATGTCAGAGAGTGATAGTGAGTGTCTGAGAGTGTCTGAGAGTGTCTGAGAGTGTCAGAGAGTGATAGAGAGTGATAGTGAGTGTCTGAGAGTGTCTGAGAGTGTCTGAGAGTGTCAGAAAGTGATAGGCAGTGATAGAGAGAGTCAGAGAGTGTCAGAGAGTGATAGTGAGTGTCAGAGAGTGTCAGAGAGTGATAGTGAGTGTCAGAGAGTGTCAGAGAGTGATAGAGAGTGATAGTGAGTGTCTGAGAGTGTCAGAGAGTGTCAGAGAGTGATAGTGAGTGTCTGAGAGTGTCTGAGAGTGTCAGAGAGTGATAGTGAGTGTCAGAGAGTGTCAGAGAGTGATAGAGAGTGATAGTGAGTGTCTGAGAGTGTCTGAGAGTGTCTGAGAGTGTCAGAAAGTGATAGGCAGTGATAGAGAGAGTCAGAGAGTGTCAGAGAGTGATAGTGAGTGTCAGAGAGTGTCAGAGAGTGATAGTGAGTGTCAGAGAATGTCAGAGAGTGATAGAGAGTGATAGTGAGTGTCTGAGAGTGTCAGAGAGTGTCAGAGAGTGATAGTGAGTGTCTGAGAGTGTCTGAGAGTGTCTGAGAGTGTCAGAAAGTGATAGGCAGTGATAGAGAGAGTCAGAGAGTGTCAGAGAGTGATCGTGAGTGTTTGAGAGTGTCAGAGAATGTCAGAGAGTGTCAGTGAGTGTCTGAGAGTGTCTGAGAGTGTCAGAGAGTGATAGTGAGTGTCTGAGAGTGTCTGAGAGTGTCAGAGAGTGATAGTGAGTGTCTGAGTGTGTCAGAGAGTGATAGTGAGTGTTTGAGAGTGTCAGAGAATGTCAGAGAGTGATAGTGAGCGTCTGAGAGTGCCAGAGAGTGTCAGAGAGTGATTGTGAGTGTCAGAGAGTGTCTGAGAGTGTCAGAGAGTGATAGAGAGTGTCTGAGAGTGTCAGAGAGTGATAGTGAGTGTCTGAGAGTGTCAGAGAGTGATAGTGAGTGTCTGAGAGTGTCAGAGAGTGATAGTGAGTGTTTGAGAGTGTCAGAGAATGTCAGAGAGTGATAGTGAGTGTCAGAGAGTGTCAGAGAGTGATAGTGAGTGTCAGAGAGTGTCAGAGAGTGATAGAGAGTGATAGTGAGTGTCTGAGAGTGTCAGAGAGTGTCAGAGAGTGATAGTGAGTGTCTGAGAGTGTCTGAGAGTGTCTGAGAGTGTCAGAGAGTGATAGTGAGTGTCTGAGAGTGTCTGAGAGTGTCAGAGAGTGATAGTGAGTGTCTGAGAGTGTCAGAGAGTGATAGTGAGTGTTTGAGAGTGTCAGAGAATGTCAGAGAGTGATAGTGAGTGTCTGAGAGTGTCTGAGAGTGTCAGAGAGTGATAGTGAGTGTCTGAGAGTGTCTGAGAGTGTCAGAGAGTGATAGTGAGTGTCTGAGAGTGCCAGAGAGTGATAGTGAGTGTTTGAGAGTGTCAGAGAATGTCAGAGAGTGATAGTGAGTGTCTGAGAGTGCCAGAGAGTGTCAGAGAGTGATTGTGAGTGTCAGAGAGTGTCTGAGAGTGTCAGAGAGTGATAGTGAGTGTCTGAGAGTGTCAGAGAGTGATAGTGAGTGTCTGAGAGTGTCAGAGAGTGATAGTGAGTGTTTGAGAGTGTCAGAGAATGTCAGAGAGTGATAGTGAGTGTCTGAGAGTGCCAGAGAGTGTCAGAGAGTGATTGTGAGTGTCAGAGAGTGTCTGAGAGTGTCAGAGAGTGATAGTGAGTGTCTGAGAGTGTCAGAGAGTGATCGTGAGTGTCTGAGCGTGTCAGAGAGTGTCAGAGAGTGATAGTGATTGTCAGAGTGTGTCAGAGATTGATAGAGAGTGACAGAGAGTGTCTCAGAGTGTCAGAGAGTGTCAGAGTGTGTCAGAGAGTGTCAGAGAGTGATAGAGAGTGATAGAGAGTGTCAGAGATTGTCAGAGAGTGTCAGAGAGTGATAGAGTGTGATAGGGAGTGTCAGAGAGTGATAGAGAGTCTCTGAGAGTGTCTGAGAGAGTCTGAGGTAGTCGGAGACTGTCAGAGTTTGTCAGATAGTGAGAGAGAGTGATAGAGAGTGTCTGAGAGTTTCAGAGAGTGTCAGTGAGTGATAGAGTGTGCTAGGGAGTGTCTGAGAGTTTCAGAGAGTGTCAGAGAGAGTCAGAGTGTGTCAGAGAGTGTCAGAGAGTGATAGAGAGTGATAGAGAGTGTCAGAGAGTGATAGAGAGTCTCTGTGAGTGTCTGAGAGAGTCTGAGATTGTCAGAGAAAGTCAGAGTGTGTCAGATAGTGATAGAGAGTGATAGAGAGCGTCTGAGAGTTTCAGAGAGTGTCAGAGTGTGTCAGAGTTTGATAGAGAGTGATCGAGAGTGTCATAGAGAGATAGAGAGTGTCAGAGAGTGTCAGAGATTGTCAGAGAGTGATAGAGAGTGTCTGAGAGTGTCAGAGATTGTCAGAGTGTGTCACAGAGTGATGGAGAGTGATAGAGAGTGTCTGAGACTGTCAGAGACTGACCGAGTGTGTCAGAGTGTGCCAGAGAGCGTCAGATAGTGTCAGAGAGTGATAGAGAGTGTCAGAGAGTGTCTGAGAGAGTCAGAGAGTGTCAGAGAGTGATAGTGAGTGTCAGAGAGTGTCAGAGAGTGAGAGTGAGTGTCTGAGAGTGTCAGAGAGTGATAGTGAGTGTCTGAGAGTGTCAGAGAGTGTCAGAGAGTGACAGTGAGTGTCTGAGAGTGTCAGAGAGTGTCAGAGAGTGATAGTGAGTGTTTGAGAGTGTCAGAGAATGTCAGAGAGTGATAGTGATTGTCTGAGAGTGTCAGAGAGTGTCAGAGAGTGATAGTGAGTGTCTGAGAGTGTCAGAGAGTGTCAGAGAGTGATAGTGAGTGTCAGAGAGTGTTAGAGAGTGATAGAGAGTGATAGTGAGTGTCTGAGTGTGTCAGAGAGTGTCAGAGAGTGATAGTGAGTGTCTGAGAGTGTCAGAGAGTGTCAGAGAGTGATAGTGAGTGTTTGAGAGTGTCAGAGAATGTCAGAGAGTGATAGTGAGTGTCTGAGAGTGTCAGAGAGTGTCAGAGAGTGATTGTGAGTGTCAGAGAGTGTCAGAGAGTGATAGTGATTGTCTGAGAGTGTCAGAGAGTGTCAGAGAGTGATATTGAGTGTCTGAGAGTGTCAGGAGAGTGTCAGAGAGTGATAGTGAGTGTCAGAGAGTGTCAGAGAGTGATAGAGAGTGATAGTGAGTGTCTGAGTGTGTCAGAGAGTGTCAGAGAGTGATAGTGAGTGTCTGAGAGTGTCAGAGAGTGATAGTGAGTGTCTGAGAGTGTCAGAGAGTGTCAGAGAGTGATAGTGAGTGTTTGAGAGTGTCAGAGAATGTCAGAGAGTGATAGTGAGTGTCTGAGAGTGTCAGAGAGTGTCAGAGAGTGATTGTGAGTGTCAGAGAGTGTCAGAGAATGTCAGAGAGTGATAGTGAGTGTCTGGGAGTGTCAGATAGTGATAGAGAGTGATAGTGAGTGTCTGAGAGTGTCAGAGAGTGTCAGAGAGTGATAGTGAGTGTCTGAGAGTGTCAGAGAGTGTCAGAGAGTGATAGTGATTGTCAGAGTGTGTCAGAGATTGATAGAGAGTGACAGAGAGTGTCTCAGAGTGTCAGAGAGTGTCAGAGTGTGTCAGAGAGTGTCAGAGAGTGATAGAGAGTGATAGAGAGTGTCAGAGATTGTCAGAGAGTGTCAGAGAGTGATAGAGAGTCTCTGAGAGTGTCTGAGAGAGTCTGAGGTAGTCGGAGACTGTCAGAGTTTGTCAGATAGTGAGAGAGAGTGATAGAGAGTGTCTGAGAGTTTCAGAGAGTGTCAGTGAGTGATAGAGTGTGCTAGGGAGTGTCTGAGAGTTTCAGAGATTGTCAGAGAGAGTCAGAGTGTGTCAGAGAGTGTCAGAGAGTGATAGAGAGTGATAGAGAGTGTCAGAGAGTGATAGAGAGTCTCTGTGAGTGTCTGAGAGAGTCTGAGATTGTCAGAGAAAGTCAGAGTGTGTCAGATAGTGATAGAGAGTGATAGAGAGCGTCTGAGAGTTTCAGAGAGTGTCAGAGTGTGTCAGAGTTTGATAGAGAGTGATCGAGAGTGTCATAGAGAGATAGAGAGTGTCAGAGAGTGTCAGAGATTGTCAGAGAGTGATAGAGAGCGTCTGAGACTGTCAGTGACTGACCGAGTGTGTCAGAGTGTGCCAGAGAGCGTCAGATAGTGTCAGAGAGTGATAGAGAGTGTCAGAGAGTGTCTGAGAGAGTCAGAGAGAGTCAGAGAGTGTCAGAGTGTGTCAGAGAGTGATAAAGAATGATAGAGAGTGATAGAGAGTGTCTGAGAGTGTCAGAGAGTGTCAGAGTGTGTCAGAGAGTTTCAGAGAGTGATCGGCAGTGATCGAGAGTGTCAAAGAGTGATAGAGAATGTAAGAGTGTGATAGAGATTGTCTGAGAGTGACAGAGAGTATCTGAGAGTGTCAGTTAGTGTCAGAGAGTGACAGAGAGTATCTGAGAAGGTCTGAGAGTGTCTGAGAGTGTCAGAGACTGTCAGAAAGTGTCCGAGAGTGATAGGGAGTGATGGAGAGTGTTGGAGAGTGATAGAGAGTGTCTGAGAGTGACAGAGAGTGTCAGAGTATGTCACAGAGTGTCAGACAGTGATAGAGTGTGTTTGAGAGTGTCAGAGAGTGTCAAAGTGTGTCAGAGAGTGTCAGAGAGTGATAGAGAGTGATAGAGAGTGTCAGAGAGTGTCAGAGAGTGTCAGAGTATGTCACAGAGTGTCAGAGAGTGATAGAGTGTGTCTGAGAGTGTCTGAGAGTGTTAGCGAGTGTCAGCGAGTGATAGAGAGTGTCTGAGAGTGTCAGAGAGTGTCAGATAGTGTCACAGAGTGATAGAGAGTTTCAGAGAGTGTCTGAGAGAGTCAGAGATTTTCAGTGAGTGTCAGAGAGTGTCACAGAGTGATAAAGAGCGATAGAGAGTGTCTGAGAGTGTCAGAGAGTGATAGAGAGCGATAGAGTGTGTCAGAGAGCGTCAGAGAGGGTCAGAGAGTGATAAAGAGTGATAGAGAGTGTCTGAGAGTGTCTGAGAGTGTCAGAGATTTTCAGAGTGTGTCAGAGAGTGATAGAGAGTGACAGAGAGTCTCTCAGAGTGTCAGAGAGTGTCAGAGTGTGTCAGAGAGTGTCAGAGAGTGGGAGAGAGTGATAGAGAGTGTCAGAGAGTGTCAGAGAGTGATAGAGAGTGTCAGAAAGTGTCAGAGAGTGTCAGAGAGAGATAGAGAGTTTCAGAGAGTGATAGAGAGTCTCTGAGAGTGTCTGAGAGAGTCTGAGATTGTCAGAGACTGTCAGAGTGTGTCAGAGAGTGATAGAGAGTGTCTGAGAGTTTCAGAGAGTGTCAGACTGTGTCAGAGAGTGATAGAGAGTGATCGAGAGTGTCATAGAGTGATAGAGAGTGTCAGAGAGTGTCAGAGATTGTCAGAGAGTGATAGAGAGTGTCTGAGAGTGACAGAGTGTCTGAGAGTGATGGACAGTGTCTGAGAGTGTCAGAGATTGTCAGAGTGTGTCAGAGAGTGATAGAGAGTGTTAGAGAGTGTCTGAGACTGTCAGAGTCTGACCGAGTGTGTCAGAGTGTGTCAGAGAGTGTCAGATAGTGTCAGAGAGTGATAGAGAGTGTCAGAGAGTGTCTGAGACAGTCAGAGAGAGTCAGAGAGTATCAGAGTGTTGCAGAGAGTGCTAAAGAGTGATAGAGAGTGATAGAGAGTGTCTGAGAGTGTCAGAGTGTCAGTGTGTGTCAGAGAGTTTCAGAGACTGATAGGCAGTGATACAGAGTGTCAGAGAGTGATAGAGAATGTAAGAGAGTGATAGAGAGTGTCTGAGAGTGACAGAGAGTATCTGAGAGTGTCAGTTAGTGTCAGAGAGTGACAGAGAGTATCTGAGAAGGTCTGAGAGTGTCTGAGAGTGTCAGAGACTGTCAGACGGTGTCCGAGAGTGATAGGGAGTGATAGAGAATGCAAGAGAGTGTCATTGACTGATGGAGTGTGTCAGAGAGTGATAGAAAGTGTTAGAGAGTGATAGAGAGTGTCTGAGAGTGACAGAGAGTGTCAGAGTATGTCACAGAGTGTCAGAGAGTGATAGAGTGTGTCTGAGAGTGTCAGAGAGTGTCAGAGAGTGTCAAAGTGTGTCAGAGAGTGTCAGAGAGTGATAGAGAGTGATAGAGTGTGTCAGAGAGTGTCAGAGAGTGTCAGAGTATGTCACAGAGAGTCAGAGAGTGATTGAGTGTGTCTGAGAGTGTCTGAGAGTGTTAGCAAGTGTCAGCGAGTGATAGAGAGTGTCTGAGAGTGTCTGAGAGTGTCAGATATTGTCAGAGTGTGTCAGAGAGTGACAGAGAGTGATAGAGAGTGTCAGAGAGTGTCAGAGAGTGATATAGAGTGTCTGAGAGTGTCGGAAAGTGTCTGAGAGTGTCACAGAGTGTCAGAGAGTGATAGAGAGTGATAGAGTGTGTCAGAGAGTGTCATTGAGTGATAGAGAGTGTCAGAGAGTGTCAGAGAGTGATACAGATTTTCAGAGAGTGACAGAGAGTGATACAGAATGATAGAGAGTGTCACAGAGTGTTAGAGAGTGAGAGAGTGTCTGAGAGTGCCTGCAAGAATCTTAGTGTGTCAGAGACTGTCAGAGTGTGTCAGAGAGTGATAGAGAGTGTCAGAGAGTGTCAGAGATTGTTAGAGTGTGACAGAGAGTGATAGAGAGTGTCAGAGACTGTCAGAGAGTGTCAGAGTGTGTCAGAGAGTGATAGAGAATGATAGAGAGTGTCACAGAGTGTCAGAGAGTGAGAGAGTGTATGAGAGTGTCTGCAAGAGTCTTAGTGTGTCAGAGACTGTCAGAGTGTGTCAGAGAGTGACAGAGAGTGATAGAGATTGTCTGAGAGTGTCAGAGAGTGTTAGAGTGTGTCAGAGAGTGTCAGAGAGTGTTAGAGTGTGTCAGAGAGTGATCGTGTCAGAGATTGTCTGAGAGTGTCTGAGAGTGTCAGAGAGTGTCAGAGAGTGATTAGTGTGTTTGAGAGTGTCAGAGGGTGTCAGAGAGTGTCAGAGAGCGATAGAGAGTGTCTGAGAGAGTCTGAGATTGTCAGAGATTGTCAGAGTGTGTCAGAGAGCGATAGAGAGTGTCTCAGAGTGTCAGAGATTGTCAGAGTGTGTCAGAGTATGTCAGAGAGTGTCAGAGAGTAATAGAGTGTCAGAGAGTGTCAGAGATTGTCAGACACTGATAGAAAGTGTCAGAGATTGTCTGAGAGTGTCAGAGAGTGTCAGAGAGTGATAATGAGTGATAGAGAGTGTTTGAGAGTGTCAGAGATTGTCAGAGTGTGTCAGAGAGTGATAGAGAGTGATAGAGAGTGTCTGAGACTGTCAAAAACTGACCGAGTGTGTCAGAGTGTGTCTGAGAGTGTCAGACAGTGTCAGAGAGTGATTGAGAGTTTCAGAGAGTGTCAGAGTGTCTGAGAGAGTCAGAGAGTGTCAGAGTGTGTCAAAGAGTGATAAAGAGTGAGAGAGAGTGATAGAGAGTGTCTGAGAGTGTCAGAGAGTGTCAGAGTGTGTCAGAGAGTTTCAGAGAGTGATAGGCAGTGATAGAGAGTGTCAGAGAGTGTCAGAGAGTGGTAGTGAGTGTCTGAGAGTGTCAGAGAGTGATAGTGAGTGTCTGAAAGTGCCAGAGAGTGATAGTAAGTGTCTGAGAGTGTCAGAGAGTGATAGTGAGTGTCTGAGAGTGTCAGAGAGTGATAGTGAGTGTCTGAGAGTGTCAGAGAGTGTCAGAGAGTGATAGTGAGTGTCAGAGAGTGTTAGTGAGTGTCAGAGAATGTCAGAGAGTGATAGTGAGTGTCTGGGAGTGTCAGAGAGTGATAGAGAGTGATAGTGAGTGTCAGAGAGTGTCAGAGAGTGTCAGAGAGTGATAGTGAGTGTCTCAGAGTGTCTGAGAGTGTCAGTGAGTGATAGTGAGTGTCAGAGAATGTCAGAGAGTGATAGTGAGTGTCTGGGAGTGTCAGAGAGTGATAGAGAGTGTCTGGGAGTGTCAGAGAGTGATAGAGAGTGATAGTGATTGTCTGAGAATGTCAGAGAGTGATAGTGAGTGTCTGAGAGTGTCTGAGAGTGTCAGAGAGCGATAGTGAGTGATAGTGAGTGTCAGAGTATGTCAGAGAGTGATAGTGAGTGTCTGGGAGTGTCAGAGTGTGATAGAGAGTGACAGTGAGTGTCTGAGTGTGTCAGAGAGTGATAGTGAGTGTCTGAGAGTGTCTGAGAGTGTCAGAGAGTGTCAGAGAGTGATAGAGAGTGATAGTGAGTGTCTGAGAGTGTCTGAGAGTGTCAGAAAGTGATAGGCAGTGATAGAGAGAGTCAGAGAGTGTCAGAGAGTGATAGTGAGTGTCAGAGATTGTCAGAGAGTGATAGTGAGTGTCAGAGAGTGTCAGAGAGTGATAGAGAGTGATAGTGAGTGTCTGAGAGTGTCTGAGAGTGTCAGAAAGTGATAGGCAGTGATAGAGAGAGTCAGAGAGTGTCAGAGAGTGATAGTGAGTGTCAGAGAGTGTCAGAGAGTGATAGTGAGTGTCAGAGAGTGTCAGAGAGTGATAGAGAGTGATAGTGAGTGTCTGAGAGTGTCAGAGAGTGTCAGAGAGTGATAGAGTGTGTCTGAGAGTGTCTGAGAGTGTTAGCAAGTGTCAGCGAGTGATAGAGAGTGTCTGAGAGTGTCTGAGAGTGTCAGATATTGTCAGAGTGTGTCAGAGAGTGACAGAGAGTGATAGAGAGTGTCAGAGTGTGTCAGAGAGTGTCAGAGTGTGTCAGAGTGTGTCAGAGAGTGATAGAGAGTGATAGAGAGTGTCAGAGAGTGTCAGAGAGTGATATAGAGTGTCTGAGAGTGTCGGAAAGTGTCTGAGAGTGTCACAGAGTGTCAGAGAGTGATAGAGAGTGATAGAGTGTGTCAGAGAGTGTCATTGAGTGATAGAGAGTGTCAGAGAGTGTCAGAGAGTGATACAGATTTTCAGAGAGTGACAGAGAGTGATACAGAATGATAGAGAGTGTCACAGAGTGTTAGAGAGTGAGAGAGTGTCTGAGAGTGCCTGCAAGAATCTTAGTGTGTCAGAGACTGTCAGAGTGTGTCAGAGAGTGATAGAGAGTGTCAGAGAGTGTCAGAGATTGTTAGAGTGTGACAGAGAGTGATAGAGAGTGTCAGAGACTGTCAGAGAGTGTCAGAGTGTGTCAGAGAGTGATAGAGAATGATAGAGAGTGTCACAGAGTGTCAGAGAGTGAGAGAGTGTATGAGAGTGTCTGCAAGAGTCTTAGTGTGTCAGAGACTGTCAGAGTGTGTCAGAGAGTGACAGAGAGTGATAGAGATTGTCTGAGAGTGTCAGAGAGTGTTAGAGTGTGTCAGAGAGTGTCAGAGAGTGTTAGAGTGTGTCAGAGAGTGATCGTGTCAGAGATTGTCTGAGAGTGTCTGAGAGTGTCAGAGAGTGATTAGTGTGTTTGAGAGTGTCAGAGGGTGTCAGAGAGTGTCAGAGAGCGATAGAGAGTGTCTGAGAGAGTCTGAGATTGTCAGAGATTGTCAGAGTGTGTCAGAGAGCGATAGAGAGTGTCTCAGAGTGTCAGAGATTGTCAGAGTGTGTCAGAGTATGTCAGAGAGTGTCAGAGAGTAATAGAGTGTCAGAGAGTGTCAGAGATTGTCAGACACTGATAGAAAGTGTCAGAGATTGTCTGAGAGTGTCAGAGAGTGTCAGAGAGTGATAATGAGTGATAGAGAGTGTTTGAGAGTGTCAGAGATTGTCAGAGTGTGTCAGAGAGTGATAGAGAGTGATAGAGAGTGTCTGAGACTGTCAAAAACTGACCGAGTGTGTCAGAGTGTGTCTGAGAGTGTCAGACAGTGTCAGAGAGTGATTGAGAGTTTCAGAGAGTGTCAGAGTGTCTGAGAGAGTCAGAGAGTGTCAGAGTGTGTCAAAGAGTGATAGAGAGTGAGAGAGAGTGATAGAGAGTGTCTGAGAGTGTCAGAGAGTGTCAGAGTGTGTCAGAGAGTTTCAGAGAGTGATAGGCAGTGATAGAGAGTGTCAGAGAGTGTCAGAGAGTGGTAGTGAGTGTCTGAGAGTGTCAGAGAGTGATAGTGAGTGTCTGAGAGTGCCAGAGAGTGATAGTGAGTGTCTGAGAGTGTCAGAGAGTGATAGTGAGTGTCTGAGAGTGTCAGAGAGTGATAGTGAGTGTCTGAGAGTGTCAGAGAGTGTCAGAGAGTGATAGTGAGTGTCAGAGAGTGTTAGTGAGTGTCAGAGAATGTCAGAGAGTGATAGTGAGTGTCTGGGAGTGTCAGAGAGTGATAGAGAGTGATAGTGAGTGTCAGAGAGTGTCAGAGAGTGTCAGAGAGTGATAGTGAGTGTCTCAGAGTGTCTGAGAGTGTCAGTGAGTGATAGTGAGTGTCAGAGAATGTCAGAGAGTTATAGTGAGTGTCTGGGAGTGTCAGAGAGTGATAGAGAGTGATAGTGATTGTCTGAGAATGTCAGAGAGTGATAGTGAGTGTCTGAGAGTGTCTGAGAGTGTCAGAGAGCGATAGTGAGTGTCAGAGAGTGTCAGAGAGTGATAGAGAGTGATAGTGAGTGTCAGAGTATGTCAGAGAGTGATAGTGAGTGTCTGGGAGTGTCAGAGTGTGATAGAGAGTGACAGTGAGTGTCTGAGTGTGTCAGAGAGTGATAGTGAGTGTCTGAGAGTGTCTGAGAGTGTCTGAGAGTGTCAGAGAGTGATAGTGAGTGTCAGAGAGTGTCAGAGAGTGATAGAGAGTGATAGTGAGTGTCTGAGAGTGTCTGAGAGTGTCAGAAAGTGATAGGCAGTGATAGAGAGAGTCAGAGAGTGTCAGAGAGTGATAGTGAGTGTCAGAGAGTGTCAGAGAGTGATAGTGAGTGTCAGAGAGTGTCAGAGAGTGATAGAGAGTGATAGTGAGTGTCTGAGAGTGTCAGAGAGTGTCAGAGAGTGATAGTGAGTGTCTGAGAGTGTCTGAGAGTGTCAGAGAGTGATAGTGAGTGTCAGAGAGTGTCAGAGTGATCGAGAGTGATAGTGAGTGTCTGAGAGTGTCTGAGAGTGTCTGAGAGTGTCAGAAAGTAATAGGCAGTGATAGAGAGAGTCAGAGAGTGTCAGAGAGTGATAGTGAGTGTCAGAGAGTGTCAGAGAGTGTCAGAGAGTGATGGTGAGTGTCAGAGAGTGTCAGAGTGATAGAGAGTGATAGTGAGTGTCTGAGGGTGTCTGAGAGTGTCAGAGAGTGATAGGCAGTGATAGAGAGTGTCAGAGAGTGTCAGAGAGTGATAGTGAGTGTCAGAGAGTGTCAGAGAGTGTCAGAGAGTGATAGTGAGTGTCAGAGAGTGTCAGAGTGATAGAGAGTGATAGTGAGTGTCTGAGAGTGTCTGAGAGTGTCTGAGAGTGTCAGAGAGTGATAGGCATTGATAGAGAGTGTCAGAGAGTGTCAGAGAGTGATAGTGAGTGTCAGAGAGTGTCAGAGAGTGTCAGAGAGTGATAGTGAGTGTCAGAGAGTGTCAGAGTGATAGAGAGTGATAGTGAGTGTCTGAGAGTGTCTGAGAGTGTCTGAGAGTCTCTGAGAGTGTCAGAGAGTGATAGGCAGTGATAGAGAGTGTCAGAGAGTGTCAGAGAGTGATAGTGAGTGTCAGAGAGTGTCAGAGAGTGTCAGAGAGTGATAGTGAGTGTCAGAGAGTGTCAGAGTGATAGAGAGTGATAGTGAGTGTCTGAGAGTATCAGAGAGTGTCAGAGAGTGTCAGAGAGTGATAGTGAGTGTCAGAGAGTGTCAGAGAGTGATAGAGAGTGATACTGAGTGTCTGAGAGTGTCAGAGTGATAGAGAGTGATAGTGAGTGTCTGAGAGTGTCTGAGAGTGTCTGAGAGTGTCTGAGAGTGTCAGAGAGTGATAGGCAGTGATAGAGAGTGTCAGAGAGTGTCAGAGAGTGATAGTGAGTGTCAGAGAGTGTCAGAGAGTGTCAGAGAGTGATAGTGAGTGTCAGAGAGTGTCAGAGTGATAGAGAGTGATAGTGAGTGTCTGAGAGTGTCAGAGTGATAGAGAGTGATAGTGAGTGTCTGAGAGTGTCAGAGAGTGTCAGAGAGTGTCAGAGAGTGATAGGCAGTGATAGAGAGTGTCAGAGAGTGTCAGAGAGTGATACTGAGTGTCAGAGAGTGTCAGAGAGTGTCAGAGAGTGATAGTGAGTGTCAGAGAGTGTCAGAGTGATAGAGAGTGATAGTGAGTGTCTGAGAGTGTCTGAGAGTGTCTGAGAGTGTCAGAGAGTGATAGGCAGTGATAGTGAGTGTCAGAGAGTGTCAGAGAGTGTCAGAGAGTGATAGTGAGTGTCAGAGAGTGTCAGAGAGTGTCAGAGAGTGATAGTGAGTGTCAGAGAGTGTCAGAGTGATAGAGAGTGATAGTGAGTGTCAGAGAGTGTCAGAGAGTGATAGGCAGTGATAGAGAGTGTCAGAGAGTGTCAGAGAGTGATAGTGAGTGTCAGAGAGTGTCAGAGAGTGTCAGAGAGTGATAGTGAGTGTCAGAGAGTGTCAGAGAGTGTCAGAGAGTGATAGTGAGTGTCAGAGAGTGTCAGAGTGATAGAGAGTGATAGTGAGTGTCAGAGAGTGTCAGAGAGTGATAGGCAGTGATAGAGAGTGCCAGAGAGTGTCAGAGAGTGATAGTGAGTGTCAGAGAGTGTCAGAGAGTGTCAGAGAGTGATAGTGAGTGTCAGAGAGTGTCAGAGTGATAGAGAGTGATAGTGAGTGTCTGAGAGTGTCAGAGAGTGTCAGAGAGTGATAGACAGTGATAGAGAGTGTCAGAGAGTGTCAGAGAGTGATAGTGAGTGTCAGAGAGTGTCAGAGAGTGTCAGAGAGTGATAGTGAGTGTCAGAGAGTGTCATAGAGTGTCAGAGAGTGATAGTGAGTGTCAGAGAGTGTCAGAGAGTGATAGGCAGTGATAGAGAGTGTCAGAGAGTGTCAGAGAGTGATAGTGAGTGTCAGAGAGTGTCAGAGAGTGTCAGAGAGTGATAGTGAGTGTCAGAGAGTGTCAGAGTGATAGAGAGTGATAGTGTGTGTCTGAGAGTGTCAGAGAGTGTCAGAGAGTGTCAGAGAGTGATAGTGAGTGTCAGAGAGTGTCAGAGAGTGATAGAGAGTGATAGTGAGTGTCTGAGAGTGTCAGAGAGTGATAGTGAGTGTCAGAGAGTGTCAGAGAGTGTCAGAGAGTGATAGTGAGTGTCAGAGAGTGTCAGAGTGTGTCAAAGAGTGATAAAGAGTGAGAGAGAGTGTCTGAGAATGTCAGAGAGTGATAGTGAGTGTCAGAGAGTGTCAGAGAGTGATAGAGAGTGATAGTGAGTGTCTGTGAGTGTCAGAGAGTGTCAGAGAGTGATAGAGAGTGATAGTGAGTGTCTGAGAGTGTCAGAGAGTGTCAGAGAGTGATAGTGAGTGTCAGAGAGTGTCAGAGAGTGATAGTGAGTGTCAGAGAGTGTCAGAGAGTGTCAGAGAGTGATAGTGAGTGTCAGAGAGTCTCAGAGTGTGTCAAAGAGTGATAAAGAGTGAGAGAGAGTGATAGAGAGTGTCTGAGAGTGTCAGAGAGTGTCAGAGTGTGTCAGAGAGTTTCAGAGAGTGATAGGCAGTGATAGAGAGTGTCAGAGAGTGTCAGAGAGTGGTAGTGAGTGTCTGAGAGTGTCAGAGAGTGTCAGAGAGTGGTCGTGAGTGTCAGAGAGTGTCAGAGAGTGTCAGAGAGTGATAGTGAGTGTCAGAGAGTGTCAGAGTGATAGAGAGTGATAGTGAGTGTCAGAGAGTGTCAGAGAGTGATAGGCAGTGATAGAGAGTGTCAGAGAGTGTCAGAGAGTGATAGTGAGTGTCAGAGAGTGTCAGAGAGTGTCAGAGAGTGATAGTGAGTGTCAGAGAGTGTCAGAGAGTGTCAGAGAGTGATAGTGAGTGTCAGAGAGTGTCAGAGTGATAGAGAGTGATAGTGAGTGTCAGAGAGTGTCAGAGAGTGATAGGCAGTGATAGAGAGTGCCAGAGAGTGTCAGAGAGTGATAGTGAGTGTCAGAGAGTGTCAGAGAGTGTCAGAGAGTGATAGTGAGTGTCAGAGAGTGTCAGAGTGATAGAGAGTGATAGTGAGTGTCTGAGAGTGTCAGAGAGTGTCAGAGAGTGATAGACAGTGATAGAGAGTGTCAGAGAGTGTCAGAGAGTGATAGTGAGTGTCAGAGAGTGTCAGAGAGTGTCAGAGAGTGATAGTGAGTGTCAGAGAGTGTCATAGAGTGTCAGAGAGTGATAGTGAGTGTCAGAGAGTGTCAGAGAGTGATAGGCAGTGATAGAGAGTGTCAGAGAGTGTCAGAGAGTGATAGTGAGTGTCAGAGAGTGTCAGAGAGTGTCAGAGAGTGATAGTGAGTGTCAGAGAGTGTCAGAGTGATAGAGAGTGATAGTGTGTGTCTGAGAGTGTCAGAGAGTGTCAGAGAGTGTCAGAGAGTGATAGTGAGTGTCAGAGAGTGTCAGAGAGTGATAGAGAGTGATAGTGAGTGTCTGAGAGTGTCAGAGAGTGATAGTGAGTGTCAGAGAGTGTCAGAGAGTGTCAGAGAGTGATAGTGAGTGTCAGAGAGTGTCAGAGAGTGTCAGAGAGTGTCAGAGAGTGATAGAGAGTGATAGTGAGTGTCTGAGAGTGTCAGAGAGTGATAGTGAGTGTCAGAGAGTGTCAGAGAGTGTCAGAGAGTGATAGTGAGTGTCAGAGAGTGTCAGAGTGTGTCAAAGAGTGATAAAGAGTGAGAGAGAGTGTCTGAGAATGTCAGAGAGTGATAGTGAGTGTCAGAGAGTGTCAGAGAGTGATAGAGAGTGATAGTGAGTGTCTGTGAGTGTCAGAGAGTGTCAGAGAGTGATAGAGAGTGATAGTGAGTGTCTGAGAGTGTCAGAGAGTGTCAGAGAGTGATAGTGAGTGTCTGAGAGTGTCAGAGAGTGATAGTGAGTGTCAGAGAGTGTCAGAGAGTGTCAGAGAGTGATAGTGAGTGTCAGAGAGTCTCAGAGTGTGTCAAAGAGTGATAAAGAGTGAGAGAGAGTGATAGAGAGTGTCTGAGAGTGTCAGAGAGTGTCAGAGTGTGTCAGAGAGTTTCAGAGAGTGATAGGCAGTGATAGAGAGTGTCAGAGAGTGTCAGAGAGTGGTAGTGAGTGTCTGAGAGTGTCAGAGAGTGTCAGAGAGTGGTCGTGAGTGTCTGAGAGTGTCAGAGTGATAGAGAGTGATAGTGTGTGTCTGAGACTGTCAGAGAGTGTCAGAGAGTGTCAGAGAGTGATAGTGAGTGTCAGAGAGTGTCAGAGAGTGATAGAGAGTGATAGTGAGTGTCTGAGAGTGTCAGAGAGTGATAGTGAGTGTCAGAGAGTGTCAGAGAGTGTCAGAGAGTGATAGTGAGTGTCAGAGAGTGTCAGAGAGTGTCAGAGAGTGTCAGAGAGTGATAGAGAGTGATAGTGAGTGTCTGAGAGTGTCAGAGAGTGATAGTGAGTGTCAGAGAGTGTCAGAGAGTGTCAGAGAGTGATAGTGAGTGTCAGAGAGTGTCAGAGTGTGTCAAAGAGTGATAAAGAGTGAGAGAGAGTGTCTGAGAATGTCAGAGAGTGATAGTGAGTGTCAGAGAGTGTCAGAGAGTGATAGAGAGTGATAGTGAGTGTCTGTGAGTGTCAGAGAGTGTCAGAGAGTGATAGAGAGTGATAGTGAGTGTCTGAGAGTGTCAGAGAGTGTCAGAGAGTGATAGTGAGTGTCTGAGAGTGTCAGAGAGTGATAGTGAGTGTCAGAGAGTGTCAGAGAGTGTCAGAGAGTGATAGTGAGTGTCAGAGAGTCTCAGAGTGTGTCAAAGAGTGATAAAGAGTGAGAGAGAGTGATAGAGAGTGTCTGAGAGTGTCAGAGAGTGTCAGAGTGTGTCAGAGAGTTTCAGAGAGTGATAGGCAGTGATAGAGAGTGTCAGAGAGTGTCAGAGAGTGGTAGTGAGTGTCTGAGAGTGTCAGAGAGTGTCAGAGAGTGGTCGTGAGTGTCTGAGAGTGTCTGAGAGTGTCAGAGAGTGATAGTGAGTGTCAGAGAGTGATAGTGAGTGTCAGAGAGTGTCAGAGAGTGTCAGAGAGTGATAGTGAGTGTCACAGAGTGTCAGAATGTGTCAAAGAGTGATAAAGAATGAGAGAGAGAGTCTGAGTGTGTCAGAGAGTGATAGTGAGTGTCAGAGAGTGTCAGAGAGTGTCAGAGAGTGATAGTGAGTGTCAGAGAGTGTCAGAGAGTGATAGTGAATGTCAGAGAGTGTCAGAGTGTGTCAAAGAGTGATAAAGAGTGAGAGAGAGTGATAGAGAGTGTCTGAGAGTGTCAGAGAGTGTCAGAGTGTGTCAGAGAGTTTCAGAGAGTGATAGGCAGTGATAGAGAGTGTCAGAGAGTGTCAGAGAGTGGTAGTGAGTGTCTGAGAGTGTCAGAGAGTGGTAGTGAGTGTCTGAGAGTGTCAGAGAGTGTCAGAGAGTGATAGTGAGTGTCTGAGAGTGTCAGAGAGTGATAGTGAGTGTCTGAGAGTGTCAGAGAGTGTCAGAGAGTGATAGTGAGTGTCAGAGAGTGTCAGAATGTGTCAAAGAGTGATAAAGAGTGAGAGAGAGTGTCTGAGAGTGTCAGAGAGTGATAGTGAGTGTCAGAGAGTGTCAGAGAATGTCAGAGAGTGATAGTGAGTGTCTGAGAGTGTCAGAGAATGTCAGAGAGTGATAGTGAGTGTCAGAGAGTGTCAGAGAATGTCAGAGAGTGATAGTGAGTGTCTGAGAGTGTCAGAGTGTGTCAGAGAGTTTCAGAGAGTGATAGGCAGTGATAGAGAGTGTCAGAGAGTGTCAGAGAGTGATAGTGAGTGTCAGAGAGTGTCAGAGAGTGATAGTGAGTGTCAGAGAGTGTCAGAGTGTGTCAAAGAGTGATAAAGAGTGAGAGAGAGTGTCTGAGAGTGTCAGAGAGTGATAGTGAGTGTCAGAGAGTGTCAGAGAGTGATAGAGAGTGATAGTGAGTGTCTGAGAGTGTCAGAGAGTGTCAGAGAGTGATAGTGAGTGTCAGAGAGTGTCAGAGAGTGTCAGAGAGTGATAGAGAGTGATAGTGAGTGTCTGAGAGTATCAGAGAGTGTCAGAGAGTTATAGTGAGTGTCAGAGAGTGATAGTGAGTGTCAGAGAGTGTCAGAGAATGTCAGAGAGTGATAGTGAGTGTCAGAGAGTGTCAGAGTGTGTCAAAGAGTGATAAAGAGTGAGAGAGAGTGATAGAGAGTGTCTGAGAGTGTCAGAGTGTGTCAGAGAGTTTCAGAGAGTGATAGGCAGTGATAGAGAGTGTCAGAGAGTATCAGAGAGTGATAGTGAGTGTCAGAGAGTGTCAGAGAGCGTCAGAGAGTGATAGTGAGTGTCAGAGAGTGTCAGAGTGTGTCAAAGAGTGATAAAGAGTGAGAGAGAGTGTCTGAGAGTGTCAGAGAGTGATAGTGAGTGTCAGAGTGTGTCAGAGAGTGATAGAGAGTGATAGTGAGTGTCTGAGAGTGTCAGAGAGTGTCAGAGAGTGATAGTGAGTGTCAGAGAGTGTCAGAGAGTGATAGAGAGTGATAGTGAGTGTCTGAGAGTGTCAGAGAGTGTCAGAGAGTGATAGTGAGTGTCTGAGAGTGTCAGAGAGTGATAGAGAGTGTCAGAGATTGTCAGAGAGTGTCAGAGAGTGACAGAGAGTGATAGTGAGTGTCAGAGAGTGTCAGAGTGTGTCAAAGAGTGATAAAGAGTGAGAGAGAGTGATAGAGAGTGTCTGAGAGTGTCAGAGAGTGTCAGAGTGTGTCAGAGAGTTTCAGAGAGTGATAGGCAGTGATAGAGAGTGTCAGAGAGTGGTAGTGAGTGTCTGAGAGTGATAGTGAGTGTCAGAGAGTGATAGTGAGTGTCAGAGAGTGTCAGAGAGTGATAGTGAGTGTCAGAGAGTGTCAGAATGTGTCAAAGAGTCATAAAGAGTGAGAGAGAGTGTCTGAGAGAGTCAGAGGGTGATAGTGAGTGTCAGAGAGTGTCAGAGAGTGTCAGAGAGTGATAGTGAGTGTCAGAGAGTGTCAGAGAGTGATAGTGAGTGTCAGAGAGTGTCAGAGTGTGTCAAAGCGTGATAAAGAGTGAGAGAGAGAGTGATAGAGAGTGTCTGAGAGTGTCAGAGAGAGTCAGAGTGTGTCAGAGAGTTTCAGAGAGTGATAGGCAGTGATAGAGAGTGTCAGAGAGTGTCAGAGAGTGGTAGTGAGTGTCTGAGAGTGTCAGAGAGTGTCAGAGAGTGTCAGAGAGTGATAGTGAGTGTCAGAGAGTGTCAGAGAGTGATAGTGAGTGTCAGAGAGTGTCAGAGTGTGTCAAAGAGTGATAAAGAGTGAGATAGAGTGATAGAGAGTGTCTGAGAGTGTCAGAGAGTGTCAGAGTGTGTCAGAGAGTTTCAGAGAGTGATAGGCAGTGATAGAGAGTGTCAGAGAGTGTCAGAGAGTGGTAGTGAGTGTCTGAGAGTGTCAGAGAGTGATAGTGAGTGTCTGAGAGTGTCAGAGTGATAGTGAGTGTCTGAGAGTGTCAGAGTGATAGTGAGTGTCTGAGAGTGTCAGAGAGTGTCAGAGAGTGATAGTGAGTGTCAGAGAGTGTCAGAATGTGTCAAAGAGTGATAAAGAGTGAGAGAGAGTGTCTGAGAGTGTCAGAGAGTGATAGTGAGTGTCAGAGAGTGTCAGAGAGTGATAGAGAGTGATAGTGAGTGTCTAAGAGTGTCAGAGAGTGTGAGAGAGTGATAGTGAGTGTCTGAGAGTGTCTGAGAGTGTCATAGAGTGATAGTGAGTGTCAGAGAGTGTCAGAGAGTTTCAGAGAGTGATAGAGAGTGATAGTGAGTGTCAGAGAGTGTCAGAGTGTGTCAAAGAGTGATAAAGAGTGAGGGAGAGTGATAGAGAGTGTCTGAGAGTGTCAGAGAGTTTCAGAGAGTGATAGGCAGTGATAGAGAGTGTCAGAGAGTGGTCGTGAGTGTCTGAGAGTGTCAGAGAGTGATAGTGAGTGTCTGAGAGTGTCAGAGAGTGATAGTGAGTGTCTGAGAGTGCCAGAGAGTTTCAGAGAGTGATAGTGAGTGTCTGAGAGTGTCAGAGAGTGTCAGAGAGTGATAGTGAGTGTCAGAGAGTGTCAGAGAGTGTCAAAGAGTGATAGTGAGTGTCAGAGAGTGATAGTGAGTGTCAGAGAATGTCAGAGAGTGATAGTGAGTGTCTGGGAGTGTCAGAGAGTGATAGAGAGTGATAGTGAGTGTCTGAGAGTGTCAGAGAGTGTCAGAGAGTGATAGTGAGTGTCTGAGAGTGTCAGAGTGATAGTGAGTGTCTGAGAGTGTCAGAGTGATAGTGAGTGTCTGAGAGTGTCAGAGAGTGTCAGAGAGTGATAGTGAGTGTCAGAGAGTGTCAGAATGTGTCAAAGAGTGATAAAGAGTGAGAGAGAGTGTCTGAGAGTGTCAGAGAGTGATAGTGAGTGTCAGAGAGTGTCAGAGAGTGATAGAGAGTGATAGTGAGTGTCTAAGAGTGTCAGAGAGTGTCAGAGAGTGATAGTGAGTGTCTGAGAGTGTCTGAGAGTGTCATAGAGTGATAGTGAGTGTCAGAGAGTGTCAGAGAGTTTCAGAGAGTGATAGAGAGTGATAGTGAGTGTCAGTGAGTGTCAGAGTGTGTCAAAGAGTGATAAAGAGTGAGAGAGAGTGATAGAGAGTCTCTGAGAGTGTCAGAGAGTTTCAGAGAGTGATAGGCAGTGATAGAGAGTGTCAGAGAGTGGTCGTGAGTGTCTGAGAGTGTCAGAGAGTGATAGTGAGTGTCTGAGAGTGTCAGAGAGTGATAGTGAGTGTCTGAGAGTGCCAGAGAGTTTCAGAGAGTGATAGTGAGTGTCTGAGAGTGTCAGAGAGTGTCAGAGAGTGATAGTGAGTGTCAGAGAGTGTCAGAGAGTGTCAAAGAGTGATAGTGAGTGTCAGAGAGTGATAGTGAGTGTCAGAGAATGTCAGAGAGTGATAGTGAGTGTCTGGGAGTGTCAGAGAGTGATAGAGAGTGATAGTGAGTGTCTGAGAGTGTCAGAGAGTGTCAGAGAGTGATAGTGAGTGTCTGAGAGTGTCTGAGAGTGTCAGTGAGTGATAGCGAGTGTCAGAGAATGTCAGAGAGTGATAGTGAGTGTCTGGGAGTGTCAGAGAGTGATAGAGAGTGATAGTGAGTGTCAGAGAATGTCAGAGAGTGATAGTGCGTGTCTGGGAGTGTCAGAGAGTGTCAGAGAGTGATAGTGAGTGTCAGAGAGTGTCAGAGAGTGATAGTGAGTGTCAGAGAGTGTCTGAGAGTGTCAGAGAGTGATAGTGAGTGTCAGAGAATGTCAGAGAGTGATAGTGAGTGTCTGGGAGTGTCAGAGAGTGATAGAGAGTGATAGTGAGTGTCAGAGAATGTCAGAGAGTGATAGTGCGTGTCTGGGAGTGTCAGAGAGTGATAGAGAGTGATAGTCAGTGTCTGAGAGTGTCAGAGAGTGTCAGAGAGTGTCAGAGAGTGATAGTGAGTGTCTGAGAGTGTCAGAGAGTGTCAGAGAGTGATAGTGAGTGTCAGAGAGTGTCAGAGAGTGATAGAGAGTGATAGTGAGTGTCTGAGAGTGTCAGAGAGTGTCAGAGAGTGATAGTGAGTGTCTGAGAGTGTCTGAGAGTGTCAGAGAGTGATAGTGAGTGTCAGAGAGTGTCAGAGAGTGTCAGAGAGTGATAGTGAGTGTCAGAGAGTGTCAGAGAGTGATAGAGAGTGATAGTGAGTGTCAGAGAATGCCAGAGAGTGATAGTGAGTGTCTGGGAGTGTCAGAGAGAGACAGAGAGTGATAGTGAGTGTCTGAGAGTGTCAGAGAGTGATAGTGAGTGTCAGAGAGCGCCAGAGAGTGATAGAAAGTGATAGTGAGTGTCTGAGAGTGTCTGAGAGTGTCAGAGAGTGATAGTGAGTGTCAGAGAGTGTCAGAGAGTGTCAGAGAGTGATAGTGAGTGTCTGAGAGTGCCAGAGAGTTTCAGAGAGTGATAGTGAGTGTCAGAGAGTGTCAGAGAGTGATAGTGAGTGTCAGAGAGTGTCAGAGAGTGTCAAAGAGTGATAGTGAGTGCCAGAGAGTGATAGTGAGTGTCAGAGAATGTCAGAGAGTGATAGTGAGTGTCTGGGAGTGTCAGAGAGTGATAGAGAGTGATAGTGAGTGTCTGAGAGTGTCAGAGAGTGTCAGAGAGTGATAGTGAGTGTCTGAGAGTGTCTGAGAGTGTCAGTGAGTGATAGCGAGTGTCAGAGAATGTCAGAGAGTGATAGTGAGTGTCTGGGAGTGTCAGAGAGTGATAGAGAGTGATAGTGAGTGTCTGGAAGTGTCAGAGAGTGATAGAGAGTGATAGTGAGTGTCTGAGAGTGTCAGAGAGTGTCAGAGAGTGATAGTGAGTGTCTGAGAGTGTCTGAGAGTGTCAGAGAGTGATAGTGAGTGTCAGAGAGTGTCAGAGAGTGATAGAGAGTGATAGTGAGTGTCAGAGAATTTCAGAGAGTGATAGTGAGTGTCTGGGAGTGTCAGAGAGTGATAGAGAGTGATAGTGAGTGTCTGAGAGTGTCAGAGAGTGTCAGAGAGTGATAGTGAGTGTCTGAGAGTGTCTGAGAGTGTCAGAGAGTGTCAGAGAGTGTCAGAGAGTGATAGAGAGTGATAGTGAGTGTCTGAGAGTGTCAGAGAGTGTCAGAGAGTGATAGTGAGTTTCTGAGAGTGTCTGAAGGTGTCAGAGAGTGATAGTGAGTGTCAGAGAGTGTCAGAGAGTGATAGTGAGTCTCAGAGAGTGTCAGAGAGTGATAGAGAGTGATAGTGAGTGTCAGAGAAAGTCAGAGAGTGATAGTGAGTGTCTGGGAGTGTCAGAGAGTGATAGAGAGTGATAGTGAGTGTCTGAGAGTGTCAGAGAGTGATAGTGAGTGTCTGAGAGTGTCTGAGAGTGTCTGAGAGTGTCAGAGAGTGATAGTGAGTGTCAGAGAGTGTCAGAGAGTGATAGTGAGTGTCAGAGAGTGTCTGAGAGTGTCAGAGAGTGATAGTGAGTGTCAGAGAGTGTCAGAGAGTGATAGAGAGTGATAGTGAGTGTCTGAGAGTGTCAGAGAGTGTCAGAGAGTGATAGTGAGTGTCTGAGAGTGTCAGAGTGATAGTGAGTGTCTGAGAGTGTCAGAGTGATAGTGAGTGTCTGAGAGTGTCAGAGAGTGTCAGAGAGTGATAGTGAGTGTCAGAGAGTGTCAGAATGTGTCAAAGAGTGATAAAGAGTGAGAGAGAGTGTCTGAGAGTGTCAGAGAGTGATAGTGAGTGTCAGAGAGTGTCAGAGAGTGATAGAGAGTGATAGTGAGTGTCTAAGAGTGTCAGAGAGTGTCAGAGAGTGATAGTGAGTGTCTGAGAGTGTCTGAGAGTGTCATAGAGTGATAGTGAGTGTCAGAGAGTGTCAGAGAGTTTCAGAGAGTGATAGAGAGTGATAGTGAGTGTCAGTGAGTGTCAGAGTGTGTCAAAGAGTGATAAAGAGTGAGAGAGAGTGATAGAGAGTCTCTGAGAGTGTCAGAGAGTTTCAGAGAGTGATAGGCAGTGATAGAGAGTGTCAGAGAGTGGTCGTGAGTGTCTGAGAGTGTCAGAGAGTGATAGTGAGTGTCTGAGAGTGTCAGAGAGTGATAGTGAGTGTCTGAGAGTGCCAGAGAGTTTCAGAGAGTGATAGTGAGTGTCTGAGAGTGTCAGAGAGTGTCAGAGAGTGATAGTGAGTGTCAGAGAGTGTCAGAGAGTGTCAAAGAGTGATAGTGAGTGTCAGAGAGTGATAGTGAGTGTCAGAGAATGTCAGAGAGTGATAGTGAGTGTCTGGGAGTGTCAGAGAGTGATAGAGAGTGATAGTGAGTGTCTGAGAGTGTCAGAGAGTGTCAGAGAGTGATAGTGAGTGTCTGAGAGTGTCTGAGAGTGTCAGTGAGTGATAGCGAGTGTCAGAGAATGTCAGAGAGTGATAGTGAGTGTCTGGGAGTGTCAGAGAGTGATAGAGAGTGATAGTGAGTGTCAGAGAATGTCAGAGAGTGATAGTGCGTGTCTGGGAGTGTCAGAGAGTGTCAGAGAGTGATAGTGAGTGTCAGAGAGTGTCAGAGAGTGATAGTGAGTGTCAGAGAGTGTCTGAGAGTGTCAGAGAGTGATAGTGAGTGTCAGAGAATGTCAGAGAGTGATAGTGAGTGTCTGGGAGTGTCAGAGAGTGATAGAGAGTGATAGTGAGTGTCAGAGAATGTCAGAGAGTGATAGTGCGTGTCTGGGAGTGTCAGAGAGTGATAGAGAGTGATAGTCAGTGTCTGAGAGTGTCAGAGAGTGTCAGAGAGTGATAGTGAGTGTCTGAGAGTGTCAGAGAGTGTCAGAGAGTGATAGTGAGTGTCAGAGAGTGTCAGAGAGTGATAGAGAGTGATAGTGAGTGTCTGAGAGTGTCAGAGAGTGTCAGAGAGTGATAGTGAGTGTCTGAGAGTGTCTGAGAGTGTCAGAGAGTGATAGTGAGTGTCAGAGAGTGTCAGAGAGTGTCAGAGAGTGATAGTGAGTGTCAGAGAGTGTCAGAGAGTGATAGAGAGTGATAGTGAGTGTCAGAGAATGCCAGAGAGTGATAGTGAGTGTCTGGGAGTGTCAGAGAGAGACAGAGAGTGATAGTGAGTGTCTGAGAGTGTCAGAGAGTGATAGTGAGTGTCAGAGAGCGCCAGAGAGTGATAGAAAGTGATAGTGAGTGTCTGAGAGTGTCTGAGAGTGTCAGAGAGTGATAGTGAGTGTCAGAGAGTGTCAGAGAGTGTCAGAGAGTGATAGTGAGTGTCTGAGAGTGCCAGAGAGTTTCAGAGAGTGATAGTGAGTGTCAGAGAGTGTCAGAGAGTGATAGTGAGTGTCAGAGAGTGTCAGAGAGTGTCAAAGAGTGATAGTGAGTGCCAGAGAGTGATAGTGAGTGTCAGAGAATGTCAGAGAGTGATAGTGAGTGTCTGGGAGTGTCAGAGAGTGATAGAGAGTGATAGTGAGTGTCTGAGAGTGTCAGAGAGTGTCAGAGAGTGATAGTGAGTGTCTGAGAGTGTCTGAGAGTGTCAGTGAGTGATAGCGAGTGTCAGAGAATGTCAGAGAGTGATAGTGAGTGTCTGGGAGTGTCAGAGAGTGATAGAGAGTGATAGTGAGTGTCTGGAAGTGTCAGAGAGTGATAGAGAGTGATAGTGAGTGTCTGAGAGTGTCAGAGAGTGTCAGAGAGTGATAGTGAGTGTCTGAGAGTGTCTGAGAGTGTCAGAGAGTGATAGTGAGTGTCAGAGAGTGTCAGAGAGTGATAGAGAGTGATAGTGAGTGTCAGAGAATTTCAGAGAGTGATAGTGAGTGTCTGGGAGTGTCAGAGAGTGATAGAGAGTGATAGTGAGTGTCTGAGAGTGTCAGAGAGTGTCAGAGAGTGATAGTGAGTGTCTGAGAGTGTCTGAGAGTGTCAGAGAGTGTCAGAGAGTGTCAGAGAGTGATAGAGAGTGATAGTGAGTGTCTGAGAGTGTCAGAGAGTGTCAGAGAGTGATAGTGAGTTTCTGAGAGTGTCTGAAGGTGTCAGAGAGTGATAGTGAGTGTCAGAGAGTGTCAGAGAGTGATAGTGAGTCTCAGAGAGTGTCAGAGAGTGATAGAGAGTGATAGTGAGTGTCAGAGAAAGTCAGAGAGTGATAGTGAGTGTCTGGGAGTGTCAGAGAGTGATAGAGAGTGATAGTGAGTGTCTGAGAGTGTCAGAGAGTGATAGTGAGTGTCTGAGAGTGTCTGAGAGTGTCTGAGAGTGTCAGAGAGTGATAGTGAGTGTCAGAGAGTGTCAGAGAGTGATAGTGAGTGTCAGAGAGTGTCTGAGAGTGTCAGAGAGTGATAGTGAGTGTCAGAGAATGTCAGAGAGTGATAGTGAGTGTCTGGGAGTGTCAGAGAGTGATAGAGAGTGATAGTGAGTGTCAGAGAATGTCAGAGAGTGATAGTGAGTGTCTGGGAGTGTCAGAGAGTGATAGAGAGTGATAGTGAGTGTCTGAGAGTGTCAGAGAGTGTCAGAGAGTGATAGTGAGTGTCTGAGAGTGTCAGAGAGTGTCAGAGAGTGATAGTGAGTGTCAGAGAGTGTCAGAGAGTGATAGAGTGTGATAGTGAGTGTCTGAGAGTGTCAGAGAGTGATAGTGAGTGTCTGAGAGTGTCTGAGAGTGTCAGAGAGTGATAGTGAGTGTCAGAGAGTGTCAGAGAGTGTCAGAGAGTGATAGTGAGTGTCAGAGAGTGTCAGAGAGTGATAGAGAGTGATAGTGAGTGTCAGAGAATGCCAGAGAGTGATAGTGAGTGTCTGGGAGTGTCAGAGAGAGACAGAGAGTGATAGTGAGTGTCTGAGAGTGTCAGAGAGTGATAGTGAGTGTCAGAGAGCGTCAGAGAGTGATAGAAAGTGATAGTGAGTGTCTGAGAGTGTCTGAGAGTGTCAGAGAGTGATAGTGAGTGTCAGAGAGTGTCAGAGAGTGTCAGAGAGTGATAGTGAGTGTCTGAGAGTGCCAGAGAGTTTCAGAGAGTGATAGAGAGTGATAGTGAGTGTCTGAGAGTGTCAGAGATTGTCAGAGAGTGATAGTGAGTTTCTGAGAGTGTCTGAGAGTGTCAGAGAGTGATAGTGAGTGTCAGAGTGTGTCAGAGTGTGTCAGAGAGTGTCAGAGAGTGATAGTGAGTCTCAGAGAGTGTCAGAGAGTGATAGAGAGTGATAGTGAGTGTCAGAGAATGTCAGAGAGTGATAGTGAGTGTCTGGGAGTGTCAGAGAGTGATAGAGAGTGATAGTGAGTGTCAGAGAATGTCAGAGAGTGATAGTGAGTGTCTGGGAGTGTCAGAGAGTGATAGAGAGTGATAGTGAGTGTCTGTGAGTGTCAGAGAGTGTCAGAGAGTGATAGTGAGTGTCTGAGAGTGTCAGAGAGTGTCAGAGAGTGATAGTGAGTGTCAGAGAGTGTCAGAGAGTGATAGAGAGTGATAGTGAGTGTCTGAGAGTGTCAGAGAGTGATAGTGATTGTCTGAGAGTGTCTGAGAGTGTCAGAGAGTGATAGTGAGTGTCAGAGAGTGTCAGAGAGTGTCAGAGAGTGATAGTGAGTGTCAGAGAGTGTCAGAGAGTGATAGAGAGTGATAGTGCGTGTCAGAGAATGCCAGAGAGTGATAGTGAGTGTCTGGGAGTGTCAGAGAGAGACAGAGAGTGATAGTGAGTGTCTTAGAGTGTCAGAGAGTGATAGTGAGTGTCAGAGAGCGTCAGAGAGTGATAGAAAGTGATAGTGAGTGTCTGAGAGTGTCTGAGAGTGTCAGAGAGTGATAGTGAGTGTCAGAGAGTGTCAGAGAGTGTCAGAGAGTGATAGTGAGTGTCTGAGAGTGCCAGAGAGTTTCAGAGAGTGATAGAGAGTGATAGTGAGTGTCTGAGAGTGTCAGAGATTGTCAGAGAGTGATAGTGAGTTTCTGAGAGTGTCTGAGAGTGTCAGAGAGTGATAGTGAGTGTCAGAGAGTGTCAGAGAGTGTCAGAGAGTGATAGTGAGTGTCTGAGAGTGTCTGAGAGTGTCAGTGAGTGATAGCGAGTGTCAGAGAGTGTCAGAGAGTGTCAGAGAGTGATAGTGAGTGTCTGAGAGTCTCAGAGAGTGTCAGAGAGTGATAGTGAGTTTCTGAGAGTGTCTGAGAGTGTCAGAGAGTGATAGTGAGTGTCAGAGAGTGTCAGAGAGTGTCAGAGAGTGATAGTGAGTGTCTGAGAGTCTCAGAGAGTGTCAGAGAGTGATAGAGAGTGATAGTGAGTGTCAGAGAATGTCAGAGAGTGATAGTGAGTGTCTGGGAGTGTCAGAGAGTGATAGAGAGTGATAGTGAGTGTCTGAGAGTGTCAGAGAGTGATAGTGAGTGTCTGAGAGTGTCTGAGAGTGTCAGAGAGTGTCAGAGAGTGATAGTGAGTGTCAGAGAGTGTGAGAGAGTGATAGTGAGTGTCAGAGAGTGTCTGAGAGTGTCAGAGAGTGATAGTGAGTGTCAGAGAATGTCAGAGAGTGATAGTGAGTGTCTGGGAGTGTCAGAGAGTGATAGTGAGTGTCAGAGAGTGATAGAGAGTGATAGTGAGTGTCTGAGAGTGTCAGAGAGTGATAGAGAGTGATAGTCAGTGTCTGAGAGTGTCAGAGAGTGTCAGAGAGTGATAGTGAGTGTCTGAGAGTGTCAGAGAGTGTCAGAGAGTGATAGTGAGTGTCAGAGAGTGTCAGAGAGTGATAGAGAGTGATAGTGAGTGTCTGAGAGTGTCAGAGAGTGTCAGAGAGTGATAGTGAGTGTCTGAGAGTGTCTGAGAGTGTCAGAGAGTGATAGTGAGTGTCAGAGAGTGTCAGAGAGTGTCAGAGAGTGATAGTGAGTGTCAGAGAGTGTCAGAGAGTGATAGAGAGTGATAGTGAGTGTCAGAGAATGCCAGAGAGTGATAGTGAGTGTCTGGGAGTGTCAGAGAGAGACAGAGAGTGATAGTGAGTGTCTGAGAGTGTCAGAGAGTGATAGTGAGTGTCAGAGAGCGCCAGAGAGTGATAGAAAGTGATAGTGAGTGTCTGAGAGTGTCTGAGAGTGTCGGAGAGTGATAGTGAGTGTCAGAGAGTGTCAGAGAGTGATAGTGAGTGTCTGAGAGTGCCAGAGAGTTTCAGAGAGTGATAGTGAGTGTCTGAGAGTGTCAGAGAGTGTCAGAGTGTGATAGTGAGTGTCAGAGAGTGTCAGAGAGTGTCAAAGAGTGATAGTGAGTGCCAGAGAGTGATAGTGAGTGTCAGAGAATGTCAGAGAGTGATAGTGAGTGTCTGGGAGTGTCAGAGAGTGATAGAGAGTGATAGTGAGTGTCTGAGAGTGTCAGAGAGTGTCAGAGAGTGATAGTGAGTGTCTGAGAGTGTCAGTGAGTGATAGCGAGTGTCAGAGAATGTCGGAGAGTGATAGTGAGTGTCTGGGAGTGTCAGAGAGTGATAGAGAGTGATAGTGAGTGTCTGGAAGTGTCAGAGAGTGGTAGAGAGTGATAGTGAGTGTCTGAGAGTGTCAGAGAGTGTCAGAGAGTGATAGTGAGTGTCTGAGAGTGTCTGAGAGTGTCAGAGAGTGATAGTGAGTGTCAGAGAGTGTCAGAGAGTGATAGAGAGTGATAGTGAGTGTCAGAGAATTTCAGAGAGTGATAGTGAGTGTCTGGGAGTGTCAGAGAGTGATAGAGAGTGATAGTGAGTGTCTGAGAGTGTCAGAGAGTGTCAGAGAGTGATAGTGAGTGTCTGAGAGTGTCTGAGAGTGTCAGAGAGTGTCAGAGAGTGATAGAGAGTGATAGTGAGTGTCTGAGAGTGTCAGAGAGTGTCAGAGAGTGATAGTGAGTTTCTGAGAGTGTCTGAGAGTGTCAGAGAGTGATAGTGAGTGTCAGAGAGTGTCAGAGAGTGATAGTGAGTCTCAGAGAGTGTCAGAGAGTGATAGAGAGTGATAGTGAGTGTCAGAGAAAGTCAGAGAGTGATAGTGAGTGTCTGGGAGTGTCAGAGAGTGATAGAGAGTGATAGTGAGTGTCTGAGAGTGTCAGAGAGTGATAGTGAGTGTCTGAGAGTGTCTGAGAGTGTCTGAGAGTGTCAGAGAGTGATAGTGAGTGTCAGAGAGTGTCAGAGAGTGATAGAGAGTGATAGTGAGTGTCTGGAAGTGTCAGAGAGTGATAGAGAGTGATAGTGAGTGTCTGAGAGTGTCAGAGAGTGTCAGAGAGTGATAGTGAGTGTCTGAGAGTGTCTGAGAGTGTCAGAGAGTGATAGTGAGTGTCAGAGAGTGTCAGAGAGTGATAGAGAGTGATAGTGAGTGTCAGAGAATTTCAGAGAGTGATAGTGAGTGTCTGGGAGTGTCAGAGAGTGATAGAGAGTGATAGTGAGTGTCTGAGAGTGTCAGAGAGTGTCAGAGAGTGATAGTGAGTGTCTGAGAGTGTCTGAGAGTGTCAGAGAGTGTCAGAGAGTGTCAGAGAGTGATAGAGAGTGATAGTGAGTGTCTGAGAGTGTCAGAGAGTGTCAGAGAGTGATAGTGAGTTTCTGAGAGTGTCTGAAGGTGTCAGAGAGTGATAGTGAGTGTCAGAGAGTGTCAGAGAGTGATAGTGAGTCTCAGAGAGTGTCAGAGAGTGATAGAGAGTGATAGTGAGTGTCAGAGAAAGTCAGAGAGTGATAGTGAGTGTCTGGGAGTGTCAGAGAGTGATAGAGAGTGATAGTGAGTGTCTGAGAGTGTCAGAGAGTGATAGTGAGTGTCTGAGAGTGTCTGAGAGTGTCTGAGAGTGTCAGAGAGTGATAGTGAGTGTCAGAGAGTGTCAGAGAGTGATAGTGAGTGTCAGAGAGTGTCTGAGAGTGTCAGAGAGTGATAGTGAGTGTCAGAGAATGTCAGAGAGTGATAGTGAGTGTCTGGGAGTGTCAGAGAGTGATAGAGAGTGATAGTGAGTGTCAGAGAATGTCAGAGAGTGATAGTGAGTGTCTGGGAGTGTCAGAGAGTGATAGAGAGTGATAGTGAGTGTCTGAGAGTGTCAGAGAGTGTCAGAGAGTGATAGTGAGTGTCTGAGAGTGTCAGAGAGTGTCAGAGAGTGATAGTGAGTGTCAGAGAGTGTCAGAGAGTGATAGAGTGTGATAGTGAGTGTCTGAGAGTGTCAGAGAGTGATAGTGAGTGTCTGAGAGTGTCTGAGAGTGTCAGAGAGTGATAGTGAGTGTCAGAGAGTGTCAGAGAGTGTCAGAGAGTGATAGTGAGTGTCAGAGAGTGTCAGAGAGTGATAGAGAGTGATAGTGAGTGTCAGAGAATGCCAGAGAGTGATAGTGAGTGTCTGGGAGTGTCAGAGAGAGACAGAGAGTGATAGTGAGTGTCTGAGAGTGTCAGAGAGTGATAGTGAGTGTCAGAGAGCGTCAGAGAGTGATAGAAAGTGATAGTGAGTGTCTGAGAGTGTCTGAGAGTGTCAGAGAGTGATAGTGAGTGTCAGAGAGTGTCAGAGAGTGTCAGAGAGTGATAGTGAGTGTCTGAGAGTGCCAGAGAGTTTCAGAGAGTGATAGAGAGTGATAGTGAGTGTCTGAGAGTGTCAGAGATTGTCAGAGAGTGATAGTGAGTTTCTGAGAGTGTCTGAGAGTGTCAGAGAGTGATAGTGAGTGTCAGAGTGTGTCAGAGAGTGTCAGAGAGTGATAGTGAGTCTCAGAGAGTGTCAGAGAGTGATAGAGAGTGATAGTGAGTGTCAGAGAATGTCAGAGAGTGATAGTGAGTGTCTGGGAGTGTCAGAGAGTGATAGAGAGTGATAGTGAGTGTCAGAGAATGTCAGAGAGTGATAGTGAGTGTCTGGGAGTGTCAGAGAGTGATAGAGAGTGATAGTGAGTGTCTGTGAGTGTCAGAGAGTGTCAGAGAGTGATAGTGAGTGTCTGAGAGTGTCAGAGAGTGTCAGAGAGTGATAGTGAGTGTCAGAGAGTGTCAGAGAGTGATAGAGAGTGATAGTGAGTGTCTGAGAGTGTCAGAGAGTGATAGTGATTGTCTGAGAGTGTCTGAGAGTGTCAGAGAGTGATAGTGAGTGTCAGAGAGTGTCAGAGAGTGTCAGAGAGTGATAGTGAGTGTCAGAGAGTGTCAGAGAGTGATAGTGAGTGATAGTGCGTGTCAGAGAATGCCAGAGAGTGATAGTGAGTGTCTGGGAGTGTCAGAGAGAGACAGAGAGTGATAGTGAGTGTCTTAGAGTGTCAGAGAGTGATAGTGAGTGTCAGAGAGCGTCAGAGAGTGATAGAAAGTGATAGTGAGTGTCTGAGAGTGTCTGAGAGTGTCAGAGAGTGATAGTCAGTGTCAGAGAGTGTCAGAGAGTGTCAGAGAGTGATAGTGAGTGTCTGAGAGTGCCAGAGAGTTTCAGAGAGTGATAGAGAGTGATAGTGAGTGTCTGAGAGTGTCAGAGATTGTCAGAGAGTGATAGTGAGTTTCTGAGAGTGTCTGAGAGTGTCAGAGAGTGATAGTGAGTGTCAGAGAGTGTCAGAGAGTGTCAGAGAGTGATAGTGAGTCTCAGAGAGTGTCAGAGAGTGATAGAGAGTGATAGTGAGTGTCAGAGAATGTCAGAGAGTGATAGTGAGTGTCTGGGAGTGTCAGAGAGTGATAGAGAGTGATAGTGAGTGTCTGAGAGTGTCAGAGAGTGATAGTGAGTGTCAGAGAATGTCAGAGAGTGATAGTGAGTGTCTGGGAGTGTCAGAGAGTGATAGTGAGTGTCAGAGAGTGATAGAGAGTGATAGTGAGTGTCTGAGAGTGTCAGAGAGTGATAGAGAGTGATAGTCAGTGTCTGAGAGTGTCAGAGAGTGTCAGAGAGTGATAGTGAGTGTCTGAGAGTGTCAGAGAGTGTCAGAGAGTGATAGTGAGTGTCAGAGAGTGTCAGAGAGTGATAGAGAGTGATAGTGAGTGTCTGAGAGTGTCAGAGAGTGTCAGAGAGTGATAGTGAGTGTCTGAGAGTGTCTGAGAGTGTCAGAGAGTGATAGTGAGTGTCAGAGAGTGTCAGAGAGTGTCAGAGAGTGATAGTGAGTGTCAGAGAGTGTCAGAGAGTGATAGAGAGTGATAGTGAGTGTCAGAGAATGCCAGAGAGTGATAGTGAGTGTCTGGGAGTGTCAGAGAGAGACAGAGAGTGATAGTGAGTGTCTGAGAGTGTCAGAGAGTGATAGTGAGTGTCAGAGAGCGCCAGAGAGTGATAGAAAGTGATAGTGAGTGTCTGAGAGTGTCTGAGAGTGTCGGAGAGTGATAGTGAGTGTCAGAGAGTGTCAGAGAGTGATAGTGAGTGTCTGAGAGTGCCAGAGAGTTTCAGAGAGTGATAGTGAGTGTCTGAGAGTGTCAGAGAGTGTCAGAGAGTGATAGTGAGTGTCAGAGAGTGTCAGAGAGTGTCAAAGAGTGATAGTGAGTGCCAGAGAGTGATAGTGAGTGTCAGAGAATGTCAGAGAGTGATAGTGAGTGTCTGGGAGTGTCAGAGAGTGATAGAGAGTGATAGTGAGTGTCTGAGAGTGTCAGAGAGTGTCAGAGAGTGATAGTGAGTGTCTGAGAGTGTCTGAGAGTGTCAGTGAGTGATAGCGAGTGTCAGAGAATGTCAGAGAGTGATAGTGAGTGTCTGGGAGTGTCAGAGAGTGATAGAGAGTGATAGTGAGTGTCTGGAAGTGTCAGAGAGTGGTAGAGAGTGATAGTGAGTGTCTGAGAGTGTCAGAGAGTGTCAGAGAGTGATAGTGAGTGTCTGAGAGTGTCTGAGAGTGTCAGAGAGTGATAGTGAGTGTCAGAGAGTGTCAGAGAGTGATAGAGAGTGATAGTGAGTGTCAGAGAATTTCAGAGAGTGATAGTGAGTGTCTGGGAGTGTCAGAGAGTGATAGAGAGTGATAGTGAGTGTCTGAGAGTGTCAGAGAGTGTCAGAGAGTGATAGTGAGTGTCTGAGAGTGTCTGAGAGTGTCAGAGAGTGTCAGAGAGTGTCAGAGAGTGATAGAGAGTGATAGTGAGTGTCTGAGAGTGTCAGAGAGTGTCAGAGAGTGATAGTGAGTTTCTGAGAGTGTCTGAGAGTGTCAGAGAGTGATAGTGAGTGTCAGAGAGTGTCAGAGAGTGATAGTGAGTCTCAGAGAGTGTCAGAGAGTGATAGAGAGTGATAGTGAGTGTCAGAGAAAGTCAGAGAGTGATAGTGAGTGTCTGGGAGTGTCAGAGAGTGATAGAGAGTGATAGTGAGTGTCTGAGAGTGTCAGAGAGTGATAGTGAGTGTCTGAGAGTGTCTGAGAGTGTCTGAGAGTGTCAGAGAGTGATAGTGAGTGTCAGAGAGTGTCAGAGAGTGATAGTGAGTGTCAGAGAGTGTCTGAGAGTGTCAGAGAGTGATAGTGAGTGTCAGAGAATGTCAGAGAGTGATAGTGAGTGTCTGGGAGTGTCAGAGAGTGATAGAGAGTGATATTGAGTGTCAGAGAATGTCAGAGAGTGATAGTGAGTGTCTGGGAGTGTCAGAGAGTGATAGAGAGTGATAGTGAGTGTCTGAGAGTGTCAGAGAGTGTCAGAGAGTGATAGTGAGTGTCTGAGAGTGTCAGAGAGTGTCAGAGAGTGATAGTGAGTGTCAGAGAGTGTCAGAGAGTGATAGAGTGTGATAGTGAGTGTCTGAGAGTGTCAGAGAGTGATAGTGAGTGTCTGAGAGTGTCAGAGAGTGTCAGAGAGTGATAGTGAGTGTCTGAGAGTGCCAGAGAGTTTCAGAGAGTGATAGAGAGTGATAGTGAGTGTCTGAGAGTGTCAGAGATTGTCAGAGAGTGATAGTGAGTTTCTGAGAGTGTCTGAGAGTGTCAGAGAGTGATAGTGAGTGTCAGAGAGTGTCAGAGAGTGTCAGAGAGTGATAGTGAGTCTCAGAGAGTGTCAGAGAGTGATAGAGAGTGATAGTGAGTGTCAGAGAATGTCAGAGAGTGATAGTGAGTGTCTGGGAGTGTCAGAGAGTGATAGAGAGTGATAGTGAGTGTCTGAGAGTGTCAGAGAGTGATAGTGAGTGTCTGAGAGTGTCTGAGAGTGTCTGAGAGTGTCAGAGAGTGATAGTGAGTGTCAGAGAGTGTCAGAGAGTGATAGTGAGTGTCAGAGAGTGTCTGAGAGTGTCAGAGAGTGATAGTGAGTGTCAGAGAATGTCAGAGAGTGATAGTGAGTGTCTGGGAGTGTCAGAGAGTGATAGAGAGTGATAGTGAGTGTCAGAGAGTGATAGAGAGTGATAGTGAGTGTCTGAGAGTGTCAGAGAGTGTCAGAGAGTGATAGTGAGTGTCTGAGAGTGTCAGAGAGTGATAGTGAGTGTCAGAGAGTGTCAGAGAGTGATAGAGAGTGATAGTGAGTGTCTGAGAGTGTCAGAGAGTGTCAGAGAGTGATAGTGAGTGTCTGAGAGTGTCTGAGAGTGTCAGAGAGTGATAGTGAGTGTCAGAGAGTGTCAGAGAGTGTCAGAGAGTGATAGTGAGTGTCAGAGAGTGTCAGAGAGTGATAGAGAGTGATAGTGAGTGTCAGAGAATGCCAGAGAGTGATAGTGAGTGTCTGGGAGTGTCAGAGAGAGACAGAGAGTGATAGTGAGTGTCTGAGAGTGTCAGAGAGTGATAGTGAGTGTCAGAGAGCGTCAGAGAGTGATAGAAAGTGATAGTGAGTGTCTGAGAGTGTCTGAGAGTGTCAGAGAGTGATAGTGAGTGTCAGAGAGTGTCAGAGAGTGTCAGAGAGTGATAGTGAGTGTCTGAGAGTGTCAGAGAGTGATAATGAGTGACAGAGAGTGTCTGAGAGTGTCAGAGATTGTCAGAGTGTGTCAGAGAGTGATAATGAGTGATAGAGAGTGTCTGAGACTGTCAGAAACTGACCGAGTGTGTCAGAGTGTGTCTGAGAGTGTCAGATAGTGTCAGAGAGTGATAGAGAGTGTCAGTTAGTGTCAGAGTGTCTGAGAGAGTCAGAGAGAGTCAGAGAGTGTCAGAATGTGTCAAAGAGTGATAAAGAGTGAGAGAGAGTGATAGAGAGTGTCTGAGAGTGTCAGAGAGTGCCAGAGTGTGTCAGAGAGTTTCAGAGAGTGATAGGCAGTGATAGAGAGTGTCAGAGAGTGTCAGAGAGTGGTAGTGAGTGTCTGAGAGTGTCAGAGAGTGATAGTGAGTGATAGTGAGTGTCAGAGAGTGTCAGAGAGTGTCAGAGAGTGATAGTGAGTGTCAGAGAATGTCAGAGAGTGATAGTGAGTGTCTGGGAGTGATAGTGAGTGTCTGGGAGTGTCAGAGAGTGATAGAGAGTGATAGTGAGTGTCTGAGAGTGTCAGAGAGTGTCAGAGAGTGATAGTGAGTGTCAGAGAATGTCAGAGAGTGATAGTGAGTGTCTGGGAGTGTCAGAGAGTGATAGAGAGTGATAGTGTGTGTCTGAGAGTGTCAGAGAGTGTCAGAGAGTGATAGTGAGTGTCTGAGAGTGTCTGAGAGTGTCAGAGAGTGATAGTGAGTGTCAGAGAGTGTCAGAGAGTGATAGAGAGTGATAGTGAGTGTCAGAGAATGTCAGAGAGTGATAGTGAGTGTCTGGGAGTGTCAGAGAGTGTCAGAGAGTGATAGAGAGTGATAGTGAGTGTCTGAGAGTGTCAGAGAGTGTCAGAGAGTGATAATGAGTGTCTGAGAGTTTCTGAGAGTGTCAGAGAGTGATAGTGAGTGATAGTGAGTGTCAGAGAATGTCAGAGAGTGATAGTGAGTGTCTGGGAGTGTCAGAGAGTGATAGAGAGTGTCAGAGAGTGTCAGAGAGTGATAATGAGTGTCTGAGAGTTTCTGAGAGTGTCAGAGAGTGATAGTGAGTGATATTGAGTGTCAGAGAATGTCAGAGAGTGATAGTGAGTGTCTGGGAGTGTCAGAGAGTGATAGAGAGTGATAGTGAGTGTCTGAGAGTGTCAGAGAGTGTCAGAAAGTGATAGTGAGTGTCTGAGAGTGTCAGAGAGTGATAGTGAGTGTCTGAGAGTGTCTGAGAGTGTCAGAGAGTGATAGTGAGTGTCAGAGGGTGTCAGAGAGTGATAGAGAGTGATAGTGAGTGTCAGAGAATGTCAGAGAGTGATAGTGAGTGTCTGGGAGTGTCAGAGAGTGTCAGAGAGTGATAGAGAGTGATAGTGAGTGTCTGAGAGTGTCAGAGAGTGTCAGAGAGTGATAATGAGTGTCTGAGAGTTTCTGAGAGTGTCAGAGAGTGATAGTGAGTGATAGTGAGTGTCAGAGAATGTCAGAGAGTGATAGTGAGTGTCTGGGAGTGTCAGAGAGTGATAGAGAGTGTCAGAGAGTGTCAGAGAGTGTCAGAGAGTGATAATGAGTGTCTGAGAGTTTCTGAGAGTGTCAGAGAGTGATAGTGAGTGATAGTGAGTGTCAGAGAATGTCAGAGAGTGATAGTGAGTGTCTGGGAGTGTCACAGAGTGATAGAGAGTGATAGTGAGTGTCTGAGAGTGTCAGAGAGTGATAGAGAGTGATAGTGAGTGTCTGAGAGTGTCAGAGAGTGTCAGAGACTGATAGTGAGTGTCTGAGAGTATCTGAGAGTGTCAGAGAGTGATAGTGAGTGTCAGAGAGTGTCAGAGAGTGTCAGATAGTGATAGTGAGTATCAAAGAGTGTCAGAGAGTGATAGAGAGTGATAGTGAGTGTCAGAGAATGTCAGAGAGTGATAGTGAGTGTCTGGGAGTGTCAGAGAGTGATAGAGAGTGATAGTGAGTGTCTGAGAGTGTCAGAGAGTGATAGTGAGTGTCAGAGAGTGTCAGAGAGTGATAGAGAGTGATAGTGAGTGTCAGAGAATGTCAGAGAGTGATAGTGAGTGTCTGGGAGTGTCAGTGAGTGTCATAGAGTGATAGAGAGTGATAGTGAGTGTCTGAGAGTGTCAGAGAGTGTCAGAGAGTGATAATGAGTGTCTGAGAGTTTCTGAGAATGTCAGAGAGTGATAGTGAGTGTCTGGGAGTGTCAGAGAGTGTCAGAGAGTGATAGAGAGTGATAGAGAGTGATAGTGATTGTCTGAGAGTGTCAGAGAGTGATAGTGAGTGTCAGAGTGTGTCAGAGAGTGATAGAAAGTTATAGTGAGTGTCTGAGAGTGTCAGAGAGTGTCAGAGAGTGATAGTGAGTGTCTGAGAGTGTCAGAGAGTGATAGTGAGTGTCTGAGAGTGTCTGAGTGTGTCAGAGCGTGATAGTGAGTGTCAGACAGTGTCAGAGAGTGATAGAGAGTGATAGTGAGTGTCTGAGAGTGTCTGAGTGTGTCAGAGCGTGATAGTGAGTGTCAGACAGTGTCAGAGAGTGATAGAGAGTGATAGTGAGTGTCTGAGAGTGTCAGAGAGTAATAGAGAGTGGGAGTGAGTGTCTGAGTGTGTCAGAGAGTGTCAGAGAGTGATAGTGAGTGTCTGAGAGTGTCAGAGAGTGTCAGAGAGTGATAGAGAGTGATGGAGAGTGTCTGAGACTGTCAGAAACTGACCGAGTGTGTCAGAGTGTGTCTGAGAGTGTCAGATAGTGTCAGAGAGTGATAGAGAGTGTCAGAGAGTGTCAGAGTGTCTGAGAGAGTCAGAGAGAGTCAGAGAGTGTCAGAGCGTGTCAAAGAGTGATAATGAGTGAGAGAGAGTGATAGAGAGTGTCTGAGAGTGTCAGAGAGTGTCAGAGTGTGTCAGAGAGTTTCAGAGAGTGATAGGCAGTGATAGAGAGTGTCAGAGAGTGTCAGAGAGTGGTAGTGAGTGTCTGAGAGTGTCAGAGATTGATAGTGAGTGTCTGAGAGTGTCAGAGAGTGACAGTGAGTGTCTGAGAGTGTCAGAGAGTGTCAGAGAGTGATAATGAGTATCTGAGAGTGTCAGAGAGTGTCAGAGAGTGATAGTGAGTGTCTGAGAGTGTCAGAGTGTCAGAGAGTTATAGTGAGTGTCTGAGAGTGTCAGAGAGTGTCAGAGAGTGATAGTGAGTGTCAGAGAGTGATAGTGAGTGTCAGAGAATGTCAGAGAGTGATAGAGAGTGATAGTGAGTGTCTGAGAGTGTCAGAGAGTGTCAGAGAGTGTCAGAGAGTGATAGTGAGTGTCAGAGAGTGATAGTGAGTGTCTGGGAGTGTCAGAGAGTGATAGAGTGTGATAGTGAGTGTCTGAGAGTGTCAGAGAGTGTCAGAGAGTGATAGTGAGTGTCAGAGAATGTCAGAGAGTGATAGTGAGTGTCTGGGAGTGTCAGAGAGTGATAGAGAGTGATAGTGAGTGTCTGAGACTGTCAGAGATTATCAGAGAGTGATAGTGAGTGTATGAGAGTGTCTGAGAGTGTCAGAGAGTGATAGTGAGTGTCAGAGAGTGTCAGAGAGTGATAGTGAGTGTCAGAGAGTGTCAGAGAGTGATAGAGAGTGATAGTGAGTGTCAGAGAATGTCAGAGAGTGATAGTGAGTGTCTGGGAGTGTCAGAGAGTGATAGAGAGTGATAGTGAGTGTCTGAGAGTGTCAGAGAGTGATAGAGAGTGATAGTGAGTGTCTGAGAGTGTCAGAGAGTGTCAGAGAGTGATAGTGAGTGTCTGAGAGTGTCTGAGAGTGTCAGAGTTTGATAGTGAGTGTCAGAGAGTGTCAGAGAGTGTCAGAGAGTGATAGTGAGTGTCAGATAGTGTCAGAGAGTGATGGAGAGTGATAGTGAGTGTCAGAGAATGTCAGAGAGTGATAGTGAGTGTCTGGGAGTGTCAGAGAGTGATAGAGAGTGATAGTGAGTGTCTGAGAGTGTCAGAGAGTGATAGTGAGTGTCTGAGAGTGTCTGAGAGTGTCAGAGCGTGATAGTGAGTGTCAGAGAGTGTCAGAGAGTGATAGAGTCTGATAGTGAGTGTCTGAATGTGTCAGAGAGTGATAGTGAGTGTTTGAGAGTGTCAGAGAATGTCAGAGAGTGATAGTGAGTGTGTGAGAGTGCCAGAGAGTGTCAGAGAGTGATTGTGAGTGTCAGAGAGTGTCAGAGAATGTCAGAGAGTGATAGTGAGTGTCTGGGAGTGTCAGAGAGTGTCAGAGAGTTTTAGTGAGTGTCAGAGAGTGTCAGAGAGTGATAGAGAGTGATAGTGAGTGTCAGAGAATGTCAGAGAGTAATAGTGAGTGTCTGGGAGTGTCAGAGAGTGATAGAGAGTGATAGTGAGTGTCTGAGAGTGTCAGAGAGTGATAGTGAGTGTCTGAGAGTGTCTGAGAGTGTCAGAGAGTGATAGTGAGTGTCAGAGAGTGTCAGAGAGTGATAGTGAGTGTCTGAGAGTGTCTGAGAGTGTCAGAGCGTGATAGTGAGTGTCAGAGTGTGTCAGCGAGTGATAGAGAGTGATAGTGAGTGTCTGAGTGTGTCAGAGAGTGTCAGAGAGTGATAGTGAGTGTCTGAGAGTGTCAGAGAGTGTCATAGAGTGATAGTGAGTGTCTGAGAGTGTCAGAGCGTGTCAGAGAGTGATAGTGAGTGTTTGAGAGTGTCAGAGAATGTCAGAGAGTGATAGTGAGTGTCTGAGAGTGTCAGAGAATGTCAGAGAGTGATAGTGAGTGTCTGGGAGTGTCAGAGAGTGATAGAGAGTGATAGTGAGTGTCTGAGAGTGTCAGAGAGTGTCAGAGAGTGATTGTGAGTGTCAGAGAGTGTCAGAGAATGACAGAGAGTGATTGTGAGTGTCAGAGAGTGTCAGAGAATGTCAGAGAGTGATAGTGAGTGTCAGAGAGTGTCAGAGAGTGTCAGAGAGTGATAGTGAGTGTCTGAGAGTGCCAGAGTGTGTCAGAGAGTGATAGTGAGTGTCTGGGAGTGTCAGAGAGTGATAGAGAGTGATAGTGAGTGTCAGAGAGTGTCAGAGAGTGTCAGAGAGTGATAGTGAGTGTCTGAGAGTGTCTGAGAGTGTCAGAGAGTGATAGTGAGTGTCTGAGAGTGTCTGAGAGTGTCAGAGAGTGATAGTGAGTGTCTGAGAGTGTCTGAGAGTGTCAGAGAGTGATAGTGAGTGTCTGAGAGTGTCAGAGAGTGTCAGAGAGTGATAGTGAGTGTTTGACAGTGTCAGAGAATGTCGGAGAGTGATAGTGAGTGTCTGAGAGTGTCAGAGAATGTCAGAGAGTGATAGTGAGTGTCTGAGAGTGTCAGAGAGTGTCAGAGAGTGATAGTGAGTGTCTGAGAGTGTCAGAGAGCGTCAGAGAGTGATAGTGAGTGTCTGAGAGTGTCAGAGAGTGATAGTGAGTGTTTGAGAGTGTCAGAGAGTGTCAGAGAGTGATAATGAGTGTCTGAGAGTGCCAGAGAGTGTCAGAGAGTGATTGTGAGTGTCAGAGAGTGTCTGAGAGTGTCAGAGAGTGATAGTGAGTGTCTGAGGGTGTCAGAGAGTGTCAGAGAGTCATAATGAGTGTCTGAGAGTGTCAGCGAGTGATAGTGAGTGTCTGAGAGTATCAGAGTGTGATAGTGGGTGTCTGAGAGTGTCAGAGAGTGTCAGAGAGTGACAGTGAGTGTCTGAGAGTGTCAGAGAGTGTCAGAGAGTGATAGTGAGTGTTTGAGAGTGTCAGAGAATGTCAGAGAGTGATAGTGAGTGTCTGAGAGTGTCAGAGAGTCTCAGAGAGTGATTGTGAGTGTCAGAGAGTGTCAGAGAATGTCAGAGAGTGATAGTGAGTGTCTGGGAGTGTCAGAGAGTGTCAGAGAGTGATAGTGAGTGTCAGAGAGTGACAGAGAGTGATAGAGAGTGATAGTGTGTGTCTGAGAGTGTCAGAGAGTATCAGAGAGTGATAGTGAGTGTCTGATAGTGTCAGAGAGTGTCAGAGAGTGATAGTGAGAGTCAGAGAGTGTCAGAGAGTGAGAGTGAGTGTCTGAGAGTGTCAGATAGTGATAGTGAGTGTATGAGAGTGTCAGAGAGTGTCAGAGAGTGACAGTGAGTGTCTGAGAGTGTCAGAGAGTGTCAGAGAGTGATAGTGAGTGTTTGAGAGTTTCAGAGAGTGTCAGAGAGTGATAGTGAGTGTCTGAGAGTGTCAGAGAGTGATAGTGAGTGTCTGAGAGTGTCAGAGAGTGATAGTGAGTGTCTGAGAGTGTCAGAGAGTGTCAGAGAGTGATAGTGAGTGTCTGAGAGTTTCAGAGAGTGTCAGAGAGTGATAGTGAGTGTCTGAGAGTGTCAGAGAGTGATAGTGAGTGTCAGAGAGTGTCAGAGAGCGTCTGCGAGTGTCTGAGGGTGTCAGAGAGTGTCAGAGAGGGATAGTGAGTGTTTGAGAGTGTCAGAGAATGTCAGAGAGTGATAGTGAGTGTCTGAGAGTGTCAGAGAGTGTCAGAGAGTGATTGTGAGTGTCAGAGAGTGTCAGAGAGTGATAGTGATTGTCTGAGAGTGTCAGAGAGTGTCAGAGAGTGATAGTGAGTGTCTGAGAGTGTCAGGAGAGTGTCAGAGAGTGATAGTGAGTGCCAGAGAGTGTCAGAGAGTGATAGAGAGTGATAGTGAGTGTCTGAGTGTGTCAGAGAGTGTCAGAGAGTGATTGTGAGTGTCAGAGAGTGTCAGAGAATGTCAGAGAGTGATAGTGAGTGTCTGGGAGTGTCAGATAGTGATAGAGAGTGATAGTGAGTGTCTGAGAGTGTCAGAGAGTGTCAGAGAGTGATAGTGAGTGTCTGAGAGTGTCAGAGAGTGTCAGAGAGTGATAGTGATTGTCAGAGTGTGTCAGAGATTGATAGAGAGTGACAGAGAGTGTCTCAGAGTGTCAGAGAGTGTCAGAGTGTGTCAGAGAGTGTCAGAGAGTGATAGAGAGTGATAGAGAGTGTCAGAGATTGTCAGAGAGTGTCAGAGAGTGATAGAGTGTGATAGGGAGTGTCAGAGAGTGATAGATAGTCTCTGAGAGTGTCTGAGAGAGTCTGAGGTTGTCGGAGACTGTCAGAGTTTGTCAGATAGTGAGAGAGAGTGATAGAGAGTGTCTGAGAGTTTCAGAGAGTGTCAGTGAGTGATAGAGTGTGCTAGGGAGTGTCTGAGAGTTTCAGAGAGTGTCAGAGAGAGTCAGAGTGTGTCAGAGAGTGTCAGAGAGTGATAGAGAGTGATAGAGAGTGTCAGAGAGTGATAGAGAGTCTCTGTGAGTGTCAGAGAGAGTCAGAGTGTGTCAGAGTGTGTCAGATAGTGATAGAGAGTGATAGAGAGTGTCATAGAGTGATAGAGAGTGTCAGAGAGTGTCAGAGATTGTCAGAGAGTGATAGAGAGTGTCTGAGAGTGTCAGAGATTGTCAGAGTGTGTCACAGAGTGATGGAGAGTGATAGAGAGTGTCTGAGACTGTCAGAGACTGACCGAGTGTGTCAGAGTGTGCAAGAGAGCGTCAGATAGTGTCAGAGAGTGATAGAGAGTGTCAGAGAGTGTCTGAGAGAGTCAGACAAAGTCAGAGAGTGTCAGAGTGTGTCAGAGAGTGATAAAGAATGATAGAGAGTGATAGAGAGTGTCTGAGAGTGTCAGAGAGTGTCAGAGTGTGTCAGAGAGTTTCAGAGAGTGATCGGCAGTGATCGAGAGTGTCAAAGAGTGATAGAGAATGTAAGAGTGTGATAGAGATTGTCTGAGAGTGACAGAGAGTATCTGAGAGTGTCAGTTAGTGTCAGAGAGTGACAGAGAGTATCTGAGAAGGTCTGAGAGTGTCAGAGAGTGTCAGAGACTGTCAGAAAGTGTCCGAGAGTGATAGGGAGTGATGGAGAGTGTTGGAGAGTGATAGAGAGTGTCTGAGAGTGACAGAGAGTGTCAGAGTATGTCACAGAGTGTCAGAGAGTGATAGAGTGTGTTTGAGAGTGTCAGAGAGTGTCAAAGTGTGTCAGAGAGTGTCAGAGAGTGATAGAGAGTGATAGAGAGTGTCAGAGAGTGTCAGAGAGTGTCAGAGTATGTCACAGAGTGTCAGAGAGTGATAGAGTGTGTCTGAGAGTGTCTGAGAGTGTTAGCGAGTGTCAGCGAGTGATAGAGAGTGTCTGAGAGTGTCAGAGAGTGTCAGATAGTGTCACAGAGTGATAGAGAGTGTCTGAGAGAGTCAGAGATTTTCAGTGAGTGTCAGAGAGTGTCACAGAGTGATAAAGAGCGATAGAGAGTGTCTGAGAGTGTCAGAGAGTGATAGAGAGCGATAGAGTGTGTCAGAGAGCGTCAGAGAGGGTCAGAGAGTGATAAAGAGTGATAGAGAGTGTCTGAGAGTGTCTGAGAGTGTCAGAGATTTTCAGAGTGTGTCAGAGAGTGATAGAGAGTGACAGAGAGACTCTCAGAGTGTCAGAGAGTGTCAGAGTGTGTCAGAGAGTGTCAGAGAGTGAGAGAGAGTGATAGAGAGTGTCAGAGAGTGTCAGAGAGTGATAGAGAGTGTCAGAAAGTGTCAGAGAGTGTCAGAGAGAGATAGAGAGTTTCAGAGAGTGATAGAGAGTCTCTGAGAGTGTCTGAGAGAGTCTGAGATTGTCAGAGACTGTCAGAGTGTGTCAGAGAGTGATAGAGAGTGTCTGAGAGTTTCAGAGAGTGTCAGACTGTGTCAGAGAGTGATAGAGAGTGATCGAGAGTGTCATAGAGTGATAGAGAGTGTCAGAGAGTGTCAGAGATTGTCAGAGAGTGATAGAGAGTGTCTGAGAGTGACAGAGTGTCTGAGAGTGATAGAGAGTATCTGAGAGTGTCAGAGATTGTCAGAGTGTGTCAGAGAGTGATAGAGAGTGTTAGAGAGTGTCTGATACTGTCAGAGTCTGACCGAGTGTGTCAGAGTGTGTCAGAGAGTGTCAGATAGTGTCAGAGAGTGATAGAGAGTGTCAGAGAGTGTCTGAGACAGTCAGAGAGAGTCAGAGAGTATCAGAGTGTTTCAGAGAGTGCTAAAGAGTGATAGAGAGTGATAGAGAGTGTCTGAGAGTGTCAGAGTGTCAGTGTGTGTCAGAGAGTTTCAGAGACTGATAGGCAGTGATACAGAGTGTCAGAGAGTGATAGAGAATGTAGGAGAGTGATAGAGAGTGTCTGAGAGTGACAGAGAGCATCTGAGAGTGTCAGTTAGTGTCAGAGAGTGACAGAGAGTATCTGAGAAGGTCTGAGATTGTCTGAGAGTGTCAGAGACTGTCAGACGGTGTCCGAGAGTGATAGGGAGTGATAGAGAATGCAAGAGAGTGTCATTGACTGATGGAGTGTGTCAGAGAGTGATAGAAAGTGTTAGAGAGTGATAGAGAGTGTCCGAGAGTGACAGAGAGTGTCAGAGTATGTCACAGAGTGTCAGAGAGTGATAGAGTGTGTCTGAGAGTGTCAGAGAGTGTCAGAGAGTGTCAAAGTGTGTCAGAGAGTGTCAGAGAGTGATAGAGAGTGATAGAGTGTGTCAGAGAGTGTCAGAGAGTGTCAGAGTATGTCACAGAGAGTCAGAGAGTGATAGAGTGTGTCTGAGAGTGTCTGAGAGTGTTAGCGAGTGTGAGCGAGTGATAGAGAGTGTCTGAGAGTGTCTGAGAGTGTCAGATATTGTCAGAGTGTGTCAGAGAGTGACAGAGAGTGATAGAGAGTGTCAGAGTGTGTCAGAGAGTGTCAGAGTGTGTCAGAGAGTGTCAGAGAGTGATAGAGAGTGATAGAGAGTGTCGGAAAGTGTCTGAGAGTGTCGGAAAGTGTCTGAGAGTGTCACAGAGTGTCAGAGAGTGATAGAGAGTGATAGAGTGTGTCAGAGAGTGTCACTGAGTGATAGAGAGTGTCAGAGAGTGTCAGAGAGTGTCAGAGAGTGATACAGATTTTCAGAGAGTGACAGAGAGTGATACAGAATGATAGAGAGTGTCACAGAGTGTTAGAGAGTGAGAGAGTGTCTGAGACTGCCTGCAAGAATCTTAGTGTGTCAGAGACTGTCAGAGTGTGTCAGAGAGTGATAGAGAGTGTCAGAGAGTGTCAGAGATTGTTAGAGTGTGACAGAGAGTGATAGAGAGTGTCAGAGAGTGTCAGAGAGTGTCAGAGTGTGTCAGAGAGTGATAGAGAATGATAGAGACTGTCACAGAGTGTCAGAGAGTGAGAGAGTGTCTGAGAGTGTCTGCAAGAGTCTTAGTGTGTCAGAGACTGCCAGAGTGTGTCAGAGAGTGACAGAGAGTGATAGAGATTGTCTGAGAGTGTCAGAGAGTGTTAGAGTGTGTCAGAGAGTGTCAGAGAGTGTTAGAGTGTGTCAGAGAGTGATAGTGTCAGAGATTGTCTGAGAGTGTCTGAGAGTGTCAGAGAGTGTCAGAGAGTGATTCGTGTGTTTGAGAGTGTCAGAGGGTGTCAGAGAGTGTCAGAGAGCGATAGAGAGTGTCTGAGAGAGTCTGAGATTGTCAGAGATTGTCAGAGTGTGTCAGAGTATGTCAGAGAGTGTCAGAGAGTGATAGAGTGTCAGAGAATGTCAGAGATTGTCAGACACTGATAGAAAGTGTCAGAGATTGTCTGAGAGTGTCAGAGAGTGTCAGAGAGTGATAATAAGTGATAGAGAGTGTTTGAGAGTGTCAGAGATTGTCAGAGTGTGTCAGAGAGTGATAGAGAGTGATAGAGAGTGTCTGAGACTGTCAGAAACTGACCGAGTGTGTCAGAGTGTGTCTGAGAGTGTCAGATAGTGTCAGAGAGTGATAGAGAGTTTCAGAGAGTGTCAGAGTGTCTGAGAGAGTCAGAGAGTGTCAGAGTGTGTCAAAGAGTGATAAAGAGTGAGAGAGAGTGATAGAGAGTGATAGAGAGTGTCTGAGGGTGTCAGAGAGTGTCAGAGTGAGTCAGAGAGTTTCAGAGAGTGATAGGCAGTGATAGAGAGTGTCAGAGAGTGTCAGAGAGTGGTAGTGAGTGTCTGAGAGTGTCAGAGAGTGATAGTGAGTGTCTGAGAGTGCCAGAGAGTGATAGTGAGTGTCTGAGAGTGTCAGAGAGTGATAGTGAGTGTCTGAGAGTGTCAGAGAGTGATAGTGAGTGTCTGAGAGTGTCAGAGAGTGTCAGAGAGTGATAGTGAGTGTCAGAGAGTGTTAGTGAGTGTCAGAGAATGTCAGAGAGTGATAGTGAGTGTCTGGGAGTGTCAGAGAGTGATAGAGAGTGATAGTGAGTGTCAGAGAGTGTCAGAGAGTGTCAGAGAGTGATAGTGAGTGTCTGAGAGTGTCAGTGAGTGATAGTGAGTGTCAGAGAATGTCAGAGAGTGATAGTGAGTGTCTGGGAGTGTCAGAGAGTGATAGAGAGTGATAGTGAGTGTCTGAGAATGTCAGAGAGTGATAGTGAGTGTCTGAGAGTGTCTGAGAGTGTCAGAGAGCGATAGTGAGTGTCAGAGAGTGTCAGAGAGTGATAGAGAGTGATAGTGAGTGTCAGAGAATGTCAGAGAGTGATAGTGAGTGTCTGGGAGTGTCTGAGTGTGTCAGAGAGAGACAGTGAGTGTCTGAGTGTGTCAGAGAGTGACAGAGAGTGATAGAGAGTGTCAGAGTGTGTCAGAGAGTGTCAGAGTGTGTCAGAGAGTGTCAGAGAGTGATAGAGAGTGATAGAGAGTGTCGGAAAGTGTCTGAGAGTGTCGGAAAGTGTCTGAGAGTGTCACAGAGTGTCAGAGAGTGATAGAGAGTGATAGAGTGTGTCAGAGAGTGTCACTGAGTGATAGAGAGTGTCAGAGAGTGTCAGAGAGTGTCAGAGAGTGATACAGATTTTCAGAGAGTGACAGAGAGTGATACAGAATGATAGAGAGTGTCACAGAGTGTTAGAGAGTGAGAGAGTGTCTGAGACTGCCTGCAAGAATCTTAGTGTGTCAGAGACTGTCAGAGTGTGTCAGAGAGTGATAGAGAGTGTCAGAGAGTGTCAGAGATTGTTAGAGTGTGACAGAGAGTGATAGAGAGTGTCAGAGAGTGTCAGAGAGTGTCAGAGTGTGTCAGAGAGTGATAGAGAATGATAGAGACTGTCACAGAGTGTCAGAGAGTGAGAGAGTGTCTGAGAGTGTCTGCAAGAGTCTTAGTGTATCAGAGACTGCCAGAGTGTGTCAGAGAGTGACAGAGAGTGAAAGAGATTGTCTGAGAGTGTCAGAGAGTGTTAGAGTGTGTCAGAGAGTGTCAGAGAGTGTTAGAGTGTGTCAGAGAGTGATAGTGTCAGAGATTGTCTGAGAGTGTCTGAGAGTGTCAGAGAGTGTCAGAGAGTGATTCGTGTGTTTGAGAGTGTCAGAGGGTGTCAGAGAGTGTCAGAGAGCGATAGAGAGTGTCTGAGAGAGTCTGAGATTGTCAGAGATTGTCAGAGTGTGTCAGAGTATGTCAGAGAGTGTCAGAGAGTGATAGAGTGTCAGAGAGTGTCAGAGATTGTCAGACACTGATAGAAAGTGTCAGAGATTGTCTGAGAGTGTCAGAGAGTGTCAGAGAGTGATAATAAGTGATAGAGAGTGTTTGAGAGTGTCAGAGATTGTCAGAGTGTGTCAGAGAGTGATAGAGAGTGATAGAGAGTGTCTGAGACTGTCAGAAACTGACCGAGTGTGTCAGAGTGTGTCTGAGAGTGTCAGATAGTGTCAGAGAGTGATAGAGAGTTTCAGAGAGTGTCAGAGTGTCTGAGAGAGTCAGAGAGTGTCAGAGTGTGTCAAAGAGTGATAAAGAGTGAGAGAGAGTGATAGAGAGTGATAGAGAGTGTCTGAGGGTGTCAGAGAGTGTCAGAGTGAGTCAGAGAGTTTCAGAGAGTGATAGGCAGTGATAGAGAGTGTCAGAGAGTGTCAGAGAGTGGTAGTGAGTGTCTGAGAGTGTCAGAGAGTGATAGTGAGTGTCTGAGAGTGCCAGAGAGTGATAGTGAGTGTCTGAGAGTGTCAGAGAGTGATAGTGAGTGTCTGAGAGTGTCAGAGAGTGATAGTGAGTGTCTGAGAGTGTCAGAGAGTGTCAGAGAGTGATAGTGAGTGTCAGAGAGTGTTAGTGAGTGTCAGAGAATGTCAGAGAGTGATAGTGAGTGTCTGGGAGTGTCAGAGAGTGATAGAGAGTGATAGTGAGTGTCAGAGAGTGTCAGAGAGTGTCAGAGAGTGATAGTGAGTGTCTGAGAGTGTCAGTGAGTGATAGTGAGTGTCAGAGAATGTCAGAGAGTGATAGTGAGTGTCTGGGAGTGTCAGAGAGTGATAGAGAGTGATAGTGAGTGTCTGAGAATGTCAGAGAGTGATAGTGAGTGTCTGAGAGTGTCTGAGAGTGTCAGAGAGCGATAGTGAGTGTCAGAGAGTGTCAGAGAGTGATAGAGAGTGATAGTGAGTGTCAGAGAATGTCAGAGAGTGATAGTGAGTGTCTGGGAGTGTCTGAGTGTGTCAGAGAGTGACAGTGAGTGTCTGAGTGTGTCAGAGAGTGTCAGAGAGTGATAGTGAGTGTCTGAGAGTGTCTGAGAGTGTCTGAGAGTGTCAGAGAGTGATAGTGAGTGTCAGAGAGTGTCAGAGAGTGTCAGAGAGTGATAGTGAGTGTCAGAGAGTGTCAGAGAGTGTCAGAGAGTGATAGTGAGTGTCAGAGAGTGTCAGAGAGTGTCAGAGAGTGATAGTGAGTGTCAGAGAGTGTCAGAGAGTGATAGAGAGTGATAGTGAGTGTCTGAGAGTGTCAGAGAGTGTCAGAGAGTGATAGTGAGTGTCAGAGAGTGTCAGAGAGTGTTAGAGAGTGATAGTGAGTGTCTGATAGTGTCTGAGAGTGTCTGAGAGTGTCTGCGAGTGTCAGAGAGTGATAGTGAGTGTCAGAGAGTGTTAGTGAGTGTCAGAGAATGTCAGAGAGTGATAGTGAGTGTCAGAGAGTGTCAGAGAGTGATAGTGAGTGTCAGAGAGTGTCAGAGAGTGATAGAGAGTGATAGTGAGTGTCTGAGAGTGTCAGAGAGTGTCAGAGAGTGATAGTGAGTGTCAGAGAGTGTCAGAGAGTGTTAGAGAGTGATAGTGAGTGTCTGATAGTGTCTGAGAGTGTCTGAGAGTGTCTGCGAGTGTCAGAGAGTGATAGTGAGTGTCAGAGAGTGTTAGTGAGTGTCAGAGAATGTCAGAGAGTGATAGTGAGTGTCTGGGAGTGTCAGAGAGTGATAGTGAGTGTCAGAGAGTGTCAGAGAGTGTCAGAGAGTGATAGTGAGTGTCTGAGAGTGTCAGTGAGTGATAGTGAGTGTCAGAGAAAGTCAGAGAGTGATAGTGAGTGTCTGGGAGTGTCAGAGAGTGATAGAGAGTGATAGTGAGTGTCTGAGAATGTCAGAGAGTGATAGTGAGTGTCTGAGAGTGTCTGGGAGTGTCAGAGAGCGATAGTGAGTGTCAGAGAGTGTCAGAGAGTGATAGAGAGTGATAGTGAGTGTCAGAGAATGTCAGAGAGTGATAGTGAGTGTCTGGGAGTGTCTAAGTGTGTCAGAGAGTGACAGTGAGTGTCTGAGTGTGTCAGAGAGTGTCAGAGAGTGATAGTGAGTGTCTGAGAGTGTCTGAGAGTGTCTGAGAGTGTCAGAGAGTGATAGTGAGTGTCAGAGAGTGTCAGAGAGTGATAGAGAGTGATAGTGAGTGTCTGAGAGTGTCAGAGAGTGTCAGAGAGTGATAGTGAGTGTCTGAGAGTGTCTGAGAGTGTCTGAGAGTGTCAGAGAGTGATAGTGAGTGTCAGAGAGTGTCAGAGAGTGATAGAGAGTAATAGTGAGTGTCTGAGAGTGTCAGAGAGTGATAGTGAGTGTCTGAGAGTGCCTGAGAGTGTCAGAGAGTGATAGTGAGTGTCAGAGAGTGTCAGAGAGTGATAGAGAGTGATAGTGAGTGTCAGAGAGTGATAGTGAGTGTCAGAGAGTGTCAGAGAGTGATAGAGAGTGATAGTGAGTGTCAGAGAGTGTCAGAGAGTGATAGAGAGTGATAGTGAGTGTCTGAGAGTGTCAGAGAGTGTCAGAGAGTGGTAGTGAGTGTCTGAGAGTGCCTGAGAGTGTCAGAGAGTGATAGTGAGTGTCAGAGAGTGTCAGAGAGTGTCAGAGAGTGATAGTGAGTGTCTGATAGTGTCTGAGAGTGTCTGAGAGTGTCTGCGAGTGTCAGAGAGTGATAGTGAGTGTCAGAGAGTGTTAGTGAGTGTCAGAGAATGTCAGAGAGTGATAGTGAGTGTCTGGGAGTGTCAGAGAGTGATAGTGAGTGTCAGAGAGTGTCAGAGAGTGTCAGAGAGTGATAGTGAGTGTCTGAGAGTGTCAGTGAGTGATAGTGAGTGTCAGAGAATGTCAGAGAGTGATTGTGAGAGTCTGGGAGTGTCAGAGAGTGATAGAGAGTGATAGTGAGTGTCTGAGAATGTCAGAGAGTGATAGTGAGTGTCTGAGAGTGTCTGAGAGTGTCAGAGAGCGATAGTGAGTGTCAGAGAGTGTCAGAGAGTGATAGAGAGTGATAGTGAGTGTCAGAGAATGTCAGAGAGTGATAGTGAGTGTCTGGGAGTGTCTGAGTGTGTCAGAGAGTGACAGTGAGTGTCTGAGTGTGTCAGAGAGTGTCAGAGAGTGATAGTGAGTGTCTGAGAGTGTCTGAGAGTGTCTGAGAGTGTCTGAGAGTGTCAGAGAGTGATAGTGAGTGTCAGAGAGTGTCAGAGAGTGATAGAGAGTGATAGTGAGTGTCTGAGAGTGTCAGAGAGTGTCAGAGAGTGATAGTGAGTGTCTGAGAGTGTCTGAGAGTGTCTGAGAGTGTCAGAGAGTGATAGTGAGTGTCAGAGAGTGTCAGAGAGTGATAGAGAGTGATAGTGAGTGTCTTAGAGTGTCAGAGAGTGATAGTGAGTGTCTGAGAGTGCCTGAGAGTGTCAGAGAGTGATAGTGAGTGTCAGAGAGTGTCAGAGAGTGATAGAGAGTGATAGTGAGTGTCAGAGAGTGATAGTGAGTGTCAGAGAGTGTCAGAGAATGATAGAGAGTGATAGTGAGTGTCTGAGAGTGTCAGAGAGTGTCAGAGAGTGATAGTGAGTGTCTGAGAGTGTCTGAGAGTGTCTGAGAGTGTCAGAGAGTGATAGTGAGTGTCAGAGAGTGTCAGAGAGTGATAGAGAGTGATAGTGAGTGTCTGAGAGTGTCAGAGAGTGATAGTGAGTGTCTGAGAGTGCCTGAGAGTGTCAGAGAGTGATAGTGAGTGTCAGAGAGTGTCAGAGAGTGATAGAGAGTGATAGTGAGTGTCTGAGAGTGTCTGAGAGTGTCTGAGAGTGTCAGAGAGTGATAGTGAGTGTCAGAGAGTGTCCGAGAGTGATAGAGAGTGATAGTGAGTGTCTGAGAGTGTCAGAGAGTGTCAGAGAGTGATAGTGAGTGTCTGAGAGTGTCTGAGAGTGTCTGAGAGTGTCAGAGAGTGATAGTGAGTGTCAGAGAGTGTCAGAGAGTGATAGAGAGTGATAGTGAGTGTCTGAGAGTGTCAGAGAGTGATAGTGAGTGTCTGAGAGTGCCTGAGAGTGTCAGAGAGTGATAGTGAGTGTCAGAGAGTGTCAGAGAGTGATAGAGAGTGATAGTGAGTGTCAGAGAGTGATAGTGAGTGTCAGAGAGTGTCAGAGAGTGATAGAGAGTGATAGTGAGTGTCAGAGAGTGTCAGAGAGTGATAGAGAGTGATAGTGAGTGTCTGAGAGTGTCAGAGAGTGTCAGAGAGTGATAGTGAGTGTCTGAGAGTGCCTGAGAGTGTCAGAGAGTGATAGTGAGTGTCAGAGAGTGTCAGAGAGTGTCAGAGAGTGATAGTGAGTGTCTGATAGTGTCTGAGAGTGTCTGAGAGTGTCTGCGAGTGTCAGAGAGTGATAGTGAGTGTCAGAGAGTGTCAGAGAGTGTCAGAGAGTGATAGTGAGTGTCTGAGAGTGTCAGTGAGTGATAGTGAGTGTCAGAGAATGTCAGAGAGTGATTGTGAGTGTCTGGGAGTGTCAGAGAGTGATAGAGAGTGATAGTGAGTCTCTGAGAATGTCAGAGAGTGATAGTGAGTGTCTGAGAGTGTCTGAGAGTGTCAGAGAGCGATAGTGAGTGTCAGAGAGTGTCAGAGAGTGATAGAGAGTGATAGTGAGTGTCAGAGAATGTCAGAGAGTGATAGTGAGTGTCTGGGAGTGTCTGAGTGTGTCAGAGAGTGACAGTGAGTGTCTGAGTGTGTCAGAGAGTGTCAGAGAGTGATAGTGAGTGTCTGAGAGTGTCTGAGAGTGTCTGAGAGTGTCTGAGAGTGTCAGAGAGTGATAGTGAGTGTCAGAGAGTGTCAGAGAGTGATAGAGAGTGATAGTGAGTGTCAGAGAGTGATAGTGAGTGTCAGAGAGTGTCAGAGAGTGATAGAGAGTGATAGTGAGTGTCTGAGAGTGTCAGAGAGTGATAGTGAGTGTCTGAGAGTGCCTGAGAGTGTCAGAGAGTGATAGTGAGTGTCAGAGAGTGTCAGAGAGTGATAGAGAGTGATAGTGAGTGTCTGAGAGTGTCAGAGAGTGTCAGAGAGTGATAGTGAGTGTCTGAGAGTGCCTGCGAGTGTCAGAGAGTGATAGTGAGTGTCAGAGAGTGTCAGAGAGTGATAGAGAGTGATAGTGAGTGTCAGAGAGTGATAGTGAGTGTCAGAGAGTGTCAGAGAGTGATAGAGAGTGATAGTGAGTGTCTGAGAGTGTCAGAGAGTGATAGTGAGTGTCTGAGAGTGCCTGAGAGTGTCAGAGAGTGATAGTGAGTGTCAGAGAGTGTCAGAGAGTGATAGAGAGTGATAGTGAGTGTCTGAGAGTGTCAGAGAGTGTCAGAGAGTGATAGTGAGTGTCTGAGAGTGCCTGCGAGTGTCAGAGAGTGATAGTGAGTGTCAGATAGTGTCAGAGAGTGATAGAGAGTGATAGTGAGTGTCTGAGAGTGTCAGAGAGTGTCAGAGAGTGATAGTGAGTGTCTGAGAGTGCCTGAGAGTGTCAGAGAGTGATAGTGAGTGTCAGAGAGTGTCAGAGAGTGTCAGAGAGTGATAGTGAGTGTCTGAGAGTGTCTGAGAGTGTCTGAGAGTGTCAGAGAGTGATAGTGAGTGTCAGAGAGTGTCAGAGAGTGATAGAGAGTGATAGTGAGTGTCTGAGAGTGTCAGAGAGTGTCAGAGAGTGATAGTGAGTGTCTGAGAGTGCCTGAGAGTGTCAGAGAGTGATAGTGAGTGTCAGACAGTGTCAGAGAGTGATAGAGAGTGATAGTGCGTGTCTGAGAGTGTCAGAGAGTGTCAGAGAGTGATAGTGAGTGTCTGAGAGTGCCTGAGAGTGTCAGAGAGTGATAGTGAGTGTCAGAGAGTGTCAGAGAGTGATAGTCAGTGTCAGAGATTGTCAGAGAGTGTCAGAGAGTGATAGTGAGTGTCTGAGAGTGTCTGAGAGTGTCAGAGAGTGATAGTGAGTGTCAGAGAGTGTCAGAGAGTGATAGTCAGTGTCAGAGAGTGTCAGAGAGTGTCAGAGAGTGATAGTGAGTGTCTGAGAGTGCCTGAGAATGTCAGAGAGTGATAGTGAGTGTCAGAGAGTGTCAGAGAGTGATGGTCAGTGTCAGAGAGTGTCAGAGAGTGATAGTGAGTGTCTGAGAGTGTCTGAGAGTGTCTGAGAGTGTCAGAGAGTGATAGTGAGTGTCAGACAGTGTCAGAGAGTGATAGAGAGTGATAGTGAGTGTCTGAGAGTGTCAGAGAGTGTCAGAGAGTGATAGTGAGTGTCTGAGAGTGCCTGAGAGTGTCAGAGAGTGATAGTGAGTGTCAGACAGTGTCAGAGAGTGATAGAGAGTGATAGTGCGTGTCTGAGAGTGTCAGAGAGTGTCAGAGAGTGATAGTGAGTGTCTGAGAGTGCCTGAGAGTGTCAGAGAGTGATAGTGAGTGTCAGACAGTGTCAGAGAGTGATAGAGAGTGATAGTGAGTGTCTGAGAGTGTCAGAGAGTGTCAGAGAGTGATAGTGAGTGTCTGAGAGTGCCTGAGAGTGTCAGAGAGTGATAGTGAGTGTCAGACAGTGTCAGAGAGTGATAGAGAGTGATAGTGCGTGTCTGAGAGTGTCAGAGAGTGTCAGAGAGTGATAGTGAGTGTCTGAGAGTGCCTGAGAGTGTCAGAGAGTGATAGTGAGTGTCAGAGAGTGTCAGAGAGTGATAGAGAGTGATAGTGAGTGTCTGAGAGTGTCAGAGAGTGTCAGAGAGTGATAGTGAGTGTCTGAGAGTGTCTGAGAGTGTCAGAGAGTGATAGTGAGTGTCAGAGAGTGTCAGAGAGTGTCAGAGAGTGATAGTGAGTGTCAGAGAGTGTCAGAGAGTGATAGAGAGTGATAGTGAGTGTCTGAGAGTGTCAGAGAGTGTCAGAGAGTGATAGTGAGTGTCTGTGAGTGCCTGAGAGTGTCAGAGAGTGATAGTGAGTGTCAGAGAGTGTCAGAGTGATAGAGAGTGATAGTGAGTGTCAGAGAGTGTCAGAGAGTGTCAGAGAGTGATAGTGAGTGTCAGAGAGTGTCAGAGTGTCAGAGAGTGATAGTGAGTGTCAGAGAGTGTCAGAGAGTGATAGAGAGTGATAGTGAGTGTCTGAGAGTGTCAGAGAGTGTCAGAGAGTGATAGTGAGTGTCTGAGATTGCCTGAGAGTGTCAGAGAGTGATAGTGAGTGTCAGAGAGTGTCAGAGAGTGATAGAGAGTGATAGTGAGTGTCTGAGAGTGTCAGAGAGTGTCAGAGAGTGATACTGAGTGTCTGAGAGTGTCTGAGATTGTCAGAGAGTGATAGTGAGTGTCAGAGAGTGTCAGAGAGTGTCAGAGAGTGATAGTGAGTGTCAGAGAGTGTCAGAGAGTGATATAGAGTGATAGTGAGTGTCTGAGAGTGTCAGAGAGTGTCAGAGAGTGATAGTGAGTGTCAGAGAGTGTCAGAGTGATAGAGAGTGATAGTGAGTGTCAGAGAGTGTCAGAGAGTGTCAGAGAGTGATAGTGAGTGTCAGAGAGTGTCAGAGTGATAGAGAGTGATAGTGAGTGTCTGAGAGTGTCAGAGAGTGTCAGAGAGTGATAGTGAGTGTCTGAGAGTGCCTGAGAGTGTCAGAGAGTGATAGTGAGTGTCAGAGAGTGTCAGAGTGATAGAGAGTGATAGTGAGTGTCTGAGAGTGTCAGAGAGTGTCAGAGAGTGATAGTGAGTGTCAGAGAGTGTCAGAGTGATGGAGAGTGATAGTGAGTGTCTGAGGGTGTCAGAGAGTGTCAGAGAGTGATAGTGAGTGTCTGAGAGTGTCAGAGAGTGATAGTGAGTGTCAGAGAGTGTCAGAGAGTGTCAGAGAGTGATAGTGAGTGTCAGAGAGTGTCAGAGTGTGTCAAAGAGTGATAAAGAGTGAGAGAGAGTGATAGAGAGTGTCTGAGAGTGTCAGAGAGTGTCAGAGTGTGTCAGAGAGTTTCAGAGAGTGATAGGCAGTGATAGAGAGTGTCAGAGAGTGTCAGAGAGTGATAGTGAGTGTCAGAGAGTGTCAGAGAGTGATAGAGAGTGATAGTGAGTGTCTGAGAGTGTCAGAGATTGTCAGAGAGTGATAGTGAGTGTCAGAGAGTGATAGTGAGTGTCAGAGAGTGTCAGAGAGTGATAGAGAGTGATAGTGAGTGTCTGAGAGTGTCAGAGATTGTCAGAGAGTGATAGTGAGTGTCTGAGAGTGTCAGAGAGTGATAGTGAGTGTCAGAGAGTGTCAGAGAGTGTCAGAGAGTGATAGTGAGTGTCAGAGAGTGTCAGAGTGTGTCAAAGAGTGATAAAGAGTGAGAGAGAGTGATAGAGAGTGTCTGAGAGTGTCAGAGAGTGTCAGAGTGTGTCAGAGAGTGTCAGAGAGTGATAGTGAGTGTCAGAGAGTGTCAGAGAGTGATAGAGAGTGATAGTGAGTGTCTGAGAGTGTCTGAGAGAGTCTGAGACTGTCAGAGAGTGATAGTGAGTGTCAGAGAGTGTCAGAGAGTGATAGAGAGTGATAGTGAGTGTCTGAGAGTGTCAGAGAGTGATAGTGAGTGTCAGAGAGTGTCAGAGAGTGTCAGAGAGTGATAGTGAGTGTCAGAGAGTGTCAGAGAGTGATAGAGAGTGATAGTGAGTGTCTGAGAGTGTCTGAGACTGTCAGAGAGTGATAGTGAGTGTCAGAGAGTGTCAGAGAGTGATAGAGAGTGATAGTGAGTGTCAGAGAGTGTCAGAGAGTGATAGTGAGTGTCAGAGAGAGTCAGAGAGTGATAGAGAGTGATAGTGAGTGTCTGAGAGTGTCAGAGAGTGTCAGAGAGTGATAGTGAGTGTCTGAGAATGTCAGAGAGTGTCAGAGAGTGATAGAGAGTGATAGTGAGTGTCTGAGAGTGTCTGAGAGTGTCTGAGACTGTCAGAGAGTGATAGTGAGTGTCAGAGAGTGTCAGAGAGTGATAGAGAGTGATAGTGAGTGTCTGAGAGTGTCAGAGAGTGATAGTGAGTGTCAGAGAGTGTCAGAGAGTGTCAGAGAGTGATAGTGAGTGTCAGAGAGTGTCAGAGAGTGATAGAGAGTGATAGTGAGTGTCTGAGAGTGTCAGAGAGTGTCAGAGAGTGATAGTGAGTGTCTGAGAATGTCAGAGAGTGTCAGAGAGTGATAGTGAGTGTCAGAGAGTGTCAGAGAGTGATAGAGAGCGATAGTGAGTGTCTGAGAGTGTCAGAGAGTGTCAGAGAGTGATAGTGAGTGTCTGAGAGTGTCTGAGAGTGTCAGAGAGTGATAGTGAGTGTCAGAGAGTGTCAGAGTGATAGAGAGTGATAGTGAGTGTCTGAGAGTGTCTGAGAGTGTCTGAGAGTGTCTGAGAGTGTCAGAGAGTGATAGTGAGTGTCAGAGAGTGTCAGAGAGTGTCAGAGAGTGATAGTGAGTGTCAGAGAGTGTCAGAGAGTGATAGAGAGTGATAGTGAGTGTCAGAGAGTGTCAGAGAGTGATAGAGAGTGATAGTGAGTGTCTGAGAGTGTCAGAGAGTGATAGTGAGTGTCAGAGAGTGTCAGAGAGTGATAGAGAGTGATAGTGAGTGTCAGAGAGTGTCAGAGAGTGATAGAGAGTGATAGTGAGTGTCTGAGAGTGTCAGAGAGTGATAGTGAGTGTCAGAGAGTGTCAGAGAGTGATAGAGTGTGATAGTGAGTGTCTGAGAGTGTCAGAGAGTGTCAGAGAGTGATAGTGAGTGTCAGAGAGTGTCAGAGTGATAGAGAGTGATAGTGAGTGTCTGAGAGTGTCAGAGAGTGATAGTGAGTGTCAGAGAGTGTCAGAGAGTGTCAGAGAGTGATAGTGAGTGTCAGAGAGTGTCAGAGAGTGATAGAGAGTGATAGTGAGTGTCAGAGAGTGTCAGAGAGTGATAGAGAGTGATAGTGAGTGTCTGAGAGTGTCAGAGAGTGATAGTGAGTGTCAGAGAGTGTCAGAGAGTGATAGAGAGTGATAGTGAGTGTCAGAGAGTGTCAGAGAGTGATAGAGAGTGATAGTGAGTGTCTGAGAGTGTCAGAGAGTGATAGTGAGTGTCAGAGAGTGTCAGAGAGTGATAGAGTGTGATAGTGAGTGTCTGAGAGTGTCAGAGAGTGTCAGAGAGTGATAGTGAGTGTCAGAGAGTGTCAGAGTGATAGAGAGTGATAGTGAGTGTCTGAGAGTGTCAGAGAGTGTCAGAGAGTGATAGTGAGTGTCAGAGAGTGTCAGAGTGATAGAGAGTGATAGTGAGTGTCTGAGGGTGTCAGAGAGTGTCAGAGAGTGATAGTGAGTGTCTGAGAGTGTCAGAGAGTGATAGTGAGAGTCAGAGAGTGTCAGAGAGTGTCAGAGAGTGATAGTGAGTGTCAGAGAGTGTCAGAGTGTGTCAAAGAGTGATAAAGAGAGAGAGAGAGTGATAGAGAGTGTCTGAGAGTGTCAGAGAGTGTCAGAGTGTGTCAGAGAGTTTCAGAGAGTGATAGGCATTAATAGAGAGTGTCAGAGAGTGTCAGAGAGTGATAGTGAGTGTCAGAGAGTGTCAGAGAGTGTCAGAGAGTGATAGTGAGTGTCAGAGAGTGTCAGAGTGTGTCAAAGAGTGATAAAGAGTGAGAGAGAGTGTCTGAGAGTGTCAGAGAGTGATAGTGAGTGTCAGAGAGTGTCAGAGAGTGATAGAGAGTGATAGTGAGTGTCTGAGAGTGTCAGAGAGTGTCAGAGAGTGATAGTGAGTGTCAGAGAGTGTCAAAGAGTGATAGTGAGTGTCAGAGAGTGTCAGAGTGTGTCAAAGGGTGATAAAGAGTGAGATAGAGTGATAGAGAGTGTCTGAGAGTGTCAGAGAGTGTCAGAGTGTGTCAGAGAGTTTCAGAGAGTGATAGGCAGTGATAGAGAGTGTCAGAGAGTGTCAGAGAGTGTCAGAGAGTGTCAGAGAGTGATAGTGAGTGTCAGAGAGTGTCAGAGAGTGATAGAGAGTGTCTGAGAGTGTCAGAGAGTGATAGTGAGTGTCTGAGAGTGTCTGAGAGTGTCAGAGAGTGATAGTGAGTGTCAAAGAGTGTCAGAGTGATAGAGAGTGATAGTGAGTGTCAGAGAGTGATAGTGAGTGTCTGAGAGTGTCTGAGAGTGCCAGAGAGTGATAGTGAGTGTCAGAGAGTGTCAGAGTGATAGAGAGTGATAGTGAGTGTCTGAGAGTGTCAGAGAGTGTCAGAGAGTGATAGTGAGTGTCAGAGAGTGTCAGAGTGTGTCAAAGAGTGATAAAGAGTGAGAGAGAGTGTCTGAGAGTGTCAGAGAGTGATAGTGAGTGTCAGAGAGTGTCAGAGTGATAGAGAGTGATAGTGAGTGTCAGAGAGTGATAGTGAGTGTCTGAGAGTGTCTGAGAGTGCCAGAGAGTGATAGTGAGTGTCAGAGAGTGTCAGAGTGATAGAGAGTGATAGTGAGTGTCTGAGAGTGTCAGAGAGTGTCAGAGAGTGATAGTGAGTGTCAGAGAGTGTCAGAGTGTGTCAAAGAGTGATAAAGAGTGAGAGAGAGTGTCTGAGAGTGTCAGAGAGTGATAGTGAGTGTCAGAGAGTGATAGTGAGTGTCAGAGAGTGTCAGAGAGTGATAGAGAGTGATAGTGAGTGTCTGAGAGTGTCAGAGAGTGTCAGAGAGTGATAGTGAGTGTCTGAGAGTGTCAGAGAGTGATAGTGAGTGTCAGAGAGTGTCAGAGAGTGTCAGAGAGTGATAGTGAGTGTCAGAGAGTGTCAGAGTGTGTCAAAGAGTGATAAAGAGTGAGAGAGAGTGATAGAGAGTGTCTGAGAGTGTCAGAGAGTGTCAGAGTGTGTCAGAGAGTTTCAGAGAGTGATAGGCAGTGATAGAGAGTGTCAGAGAGTGTCAGAGAGTGGTAGTGAGTGTCTGAGTGTGTCAGAGAGTGATAGTGAGTGTCTGAGAGTGTCAGAGAGTGATAGTGAGTGTCTGAGAGTTTCAGAGAGTGATAGGCAGTGATAGAGAGTGTCAGAGAGTGTCAGAGAGTGGTAGTGAGTGTCTGAGTGTGTCAGAGAGTGGTAGTGAGTGTCTGAGAGTGTCAGAGAGTGATAGTGAGTGTCTGAGAGTGTCAGAGTGTGTCAAAGAGTGATAAAGTGTGTCAGAGAGTGACAGTGAGTGTCTGAGAGTGTCAGAGAGTGTCAGAGAGTGATAGTGAGTGTCAGAGAGTGTCAGAATGTGTCAAAGAGTGATAAAGAGTGAGAGAGAGTGTCTGAGAGTGTCAGAGAGTGATAGTGAGTGTCAGAGAGTGTCAGAGAGTGTCAGAGAGTGATAGTGAGTGTCAGAGAGTGTCAGAGTGTGTCAAAGAGTGATAAAGAGTGAGAGAGAGTGATAGAGAGTGTCTGAGAGTGTCAGAGAGTGTCAGAGTGTGTCAGAAAGTTTCAGAGAGTGATAGGCAGTGATAGAGAGTGTCAGAGAGTGTCAGAGAGTGATAGTGAGTGTCAGAGAGTGTCAGAGAGTGTCAGAGAGTGATAGTGAGTGTCAGAGAGTGTCAGAGTGTGTCAAAGAGTGATAAAGAGTGAGATAGAGTGTCTGAGAGTGTCAGAGAGTGATAGTGAGTGTCAGAGAGTGTCAGAGAGTGATAGAGAGTGATAGTGAGTGTCTGAGAGTGTCAGAGAGTGTCAGAGAGTGATAGTGAGTGTCAGAGAGTGTCAGAGAGTGATAGAGAGTGATAGTGAGTGTCTGAGAGTGTCAGAGAGTGTCAGAGAGTGATAGTGAGTGTCTGAGAGTGTCAGAGAGTGATAGAGAGTGATAGTGAGTGTCTGAGAGTGTCAGAGAGTGTCAGAGAGTGATAGTGAGTGTCTGAGAGTGTCAGAGAGTGATAGTGAGTGTCAGAGAGTGTCAGAGAGTGTCAGAGAGTGATAGTCAGTGTCAGAGAGTGTCAGAGTGTGTCAAAGAGTGATAAAGAGTGAGAGAGAGTGATAGAGAGTGTCTGAGAGTGTCAGAGATTGTCAGAGTGTGTCAGAGAGTTTCAGAGAGTGATAGGGAGTGATAGAGAGTGTCAGAGAGTGTCAGAGAGTGGTTGTGAGTGTCTGGGAGTGATAGTAAGTGTCAGAGAGTGATAGTGAGTGTCAGAGAGTGTCAGAGAGTGATAGTGAGTGTCAGAGAGTGTCAGAATGTGTAAAAGAGTGATAAAGAGTGAGAGAGAGTGTCTGAGAGTGTCAGAGAGTGATAGTGAGTGTCAGAGAGTGTCAGAGAGTGTCAGAGAGTGATAGTGAGTGTCAGAGAGTGTCAGAGAGTGATAGTGAGTGTCAGAGAGTGTCAGAGTGTGTCAAAGAGTGATAAAGAGTGAGAGAGAGTGATAGAGAGTGTCTGAGAGTGTCAGAGAGTGTCAGAGTGTGTCAGAGAGTTTCAGAGAGTGATAGGCAGTGATAGAGAGTGTCAGAGAGTGTCAGTGAGTGGTAGTGAGTGTCTGAGAGTGTCAGAGAGTGATAGTGAGTGTCAGAGAGTGTCAGAGAGTGTCAGAGAGTGATAGTGAGTGTCAGAGAGTGTCAGAGAGTGATAGTGAGTGTCAGAGAGTGTCAGAGTGTGTCAAAGTGTGAGAGAGAGAGTGATAGAGAGTGTCTGAGAGTGATAGAGAGTGTCTGAGAGTGTCAGAGAGTGTCAGAGTGTGTCAGAGAGTTTCAGAGAGTGATAGGCAGTGATAGAGAGTGTCAGAGAGTGTCAGAGAGTGGTAGTGAGTGTCTGAGAGTGTCAGAGAGTGATAGTGAGTGTCTGAGAGTGTCAGAGAGTGATAGTGAGTGTCTGAGAGTGTCAGAGAGTGATAGTGAGTGTCTGAGAGTGTCAGAGAGTGTCAGAGAGTGTCAGAGAGTGATAGTGAGTGTCAGAGAGTGTCAGAGAGTGGTAGTGAGTGTCTGAGAGTGTCAGAGAGTGATAGTGAGTGTCTGAGAGTGTCAGAGAGTGATAGTGAGTGTCTGAGAGTGTCAGAGAGTGATAGTGAGTGTCTGAGAGTGTCAGAGAGTGTCAGAGAGTGATAGTGAGTGTCAGAGAGTGTCAGAATGTGTCAAAGAGTGAAAAAGAGTGAGAGAGAGTGTCTGAGAGTGTCAGAGAGTGATAGTGAGTGTCAGAGAGTGTCAGAGAGTGATAGAGAGTGATAGTGAGTGTCTGAGAGTGTCAGAGAGTGTCAGAGAGTGTCAGAGAGTGATAGTGAGTGTCAGAGAGTGTCAGAGAGTGATAGTGAGTGTCAGAGAGTGTCAGAGAGTGATAGTGAGTGTCAGAGAATGTCAGAGTGTGTCAAATAGTGATAAAGAGTGAGAGAGAGTGATAGAGAGTGTCTGAGAGTGTCAGAGAGTGTCAGAGTGTGTCAGAGAGTTTCAGAGAGTGATAGGCAGTGATAGAGAGTGTCAGAGAGTGGTAGTGAGTGTCTGAGAGTGTCAGAGAGTGATAGTGAGTGTCTGAGATTGTCAGAGAGTGATAGTGAGTGTCTGAGAGTGTCAGAGAGTGATAGTGAGTGTCTGAGAGTGTCTGAGAGTGTCAGAGAGTGATAGTGAGTGTCAGAGAGTGATAGTGAGTGTCTGAGAGTGTCAGAGAGTGATAGTGAGTGTCTGAGAGTGTCAGAGAGTGATAGTGAGTGTCTGAGAGTGTCAGAGAGTGTCAGAGAGTGATAGTGAGTGTCAGAGAGTGATAGTGAGTGTCAGAGAGTGTCAGAGAGTGTCAGAGAGTGATAGTGAGTGTCAGAGAGTGTCAGAGAGTGATAGTGAGTGTCAGAGAGTGTCAGAGTGTGTCAAAGTGTGAGAGAGAGTGATAGAGAGTGTCTGAGAGTGATAGAGAGTGTCTGAGAGTGTCAGAGAGTGTCAGAGTGTGTCAGAGAGTTTCAGAGAGTGATAGGCAGTGATAGAGAGTGTCAGAGAGTGTCAGAGAGTGGTAGTGAGTGTCTGAGAGTGTCAGAGAGTGATAGTGAGTGTCTGAGAGTGTCAGAGAGTGATAGTGAGTGTCTGAGCGTGTCAGAGAGTGATAGTGAGTGTCTGAGAGTGTCAGAGAGTGTCAGAGAGTGATAGTGAGTGTCAGAGAGTGTCAGAATGTGTCAAAGAGTGAAAAAGAGTGAGAGAGAGTGTCTGAGAGTGTCAGAGAGTGATAGTGAGTGTCAGAGAGTGTCAGAGAGTGATAGAGAGTGATAGTGAGTGTCTGAGAGTGTCAGAGAGTGTCAGAGAGTGTCAGAGAGTGATAGTGAGTGTCAGAGAGTGTCAGAGAGTGATAGTGAGTGTCAGAGAGTGTCAGAGAGTGATAGTGAGTGTCAGAGAATGTCAGAGTGTGTCAAATAGTGATAAAGAGTGAGAGAGAGTGATAGAGAGTGTCTGAGAGTGTCAGAGGGTGTCAGAGTGTGTCAGAGAGTTTCAGAGAGTGATAGGCAGTGATAGAGAGTGTCAGAGAGTGGTAGTGAGTGTCTGAGAGTGTCAGAGAGTGATAGTGAGTGTCTGAGAGTGTCAGAGAGTGATAGTGAGTGTCTGAGAGTGTCAGAGAGTGATAGTGAGTGTCTGAGAGTGTCTGAGAGTGTCAGAGAGTGATAGTGAGTGTCAGAGAGTGATAGTGAGTGTCTGAGAGTGTCAGAGAGTGATAGTGAGTGTCTGAGAGTGTCAGAGAGTGATAGTGAGTGTCAGAGAGTGATAGTGAGTGTCTGAGAGTGTCAGAGAGTGATAGTGAGTGTCTGAGAGTGTCAGAGAGTGATAGTGAGTGTCTGAGAGTGTCAGAGAGTGTCAGAGAGTGATAGTGAGTGTCTGAGAGTGTCAGAGAGTGATAGTGAGTGTCTGAGAGTGTCAGAGAGTGATAGTGAGTGTCTGAGAGTGTCAGAGAGTGTCAGAGAGTGATAGTGAGTGTCAGAGAGTGTCAGAATGTGTCAAAGAGTGAAAAAGAGTGAGAGAGAGTGTCTGAGAGTGTCAGAGAGTGATAGTGAGTGTCAGAGAGTGTCAGAGAGTGATAGAGAGTGATAGTGAGTGTCTGAGAGTGTCAGAGAGTGTCAGAGAGTGATAGTGAGTGTCAGAGAGTGTCAGAGAGTGATAGTGAGTGTCAGAGAGTGTCAGAGAGTGATAGCGAGTGTCAGAGAATGTCAGAGTGTGTCAAATAGTGATAAAGAGTGAGAGAGAGTGATAGAGAGTGTCTGAGAGTGTCAGAGAGTGTCAGAGTGTGTCAGAGAGTTTCAGAGAGTGATAGGCAGTTATAGAGAGTGTCAGAGACTGGTAGTGAGTGTCTGAGAGTGTCAGAGAGTGATAGTGAGTGTCTGAGAGTGTCAGAGAGTGATAGTGAGTGTCTGAGAGTGTCAGAGAGTGATAGTGAGTGTCTGAGAGTGTCAGAGAGTGATAGTGAGTGTCAGAGAGTGATAGTGAGTGTCTGAGAGTGTCAGAGAGTGATAGTGAGTGTCTGAGAGTGTCAGAGAGTGATAGTGAGTGTCAGAGAGTGATAGTGAGTGTCTGAGAGTGTCAGAGAGTGATAGTGAGTGTCTGAGAGTGTCAGAGAGTGATAGTGAGTGTCTGAGAGTGTCAGAGAGTTTCAGAGAGTGATAGTGAGTGTCTGAGAGTGTCAGAGAGTGTCAGAGAGTGATAGTGAGTGTCAGAGAGTGTCAGAGAGTGTCAAAGAGTGATAGTGAGTGTCAGAGAGTGATAGTGAGTGTCAGAGAATGTCAGAGAGTGATAGTGAGTGTCTGGGAGTGTCAGAGAGTGATAGAGAGTGATAGTGAGTGTCTGAGAGTGTCAGAGAGTGTCAGAGAGTGATAGTGAGTGTCTGAGAGTGTCAGTGAGTGATAGTGAGTGTCAGAGAATGTCAGAGAGTGATAGTGAGTGTCTGGGAGTGTCAGAGAGTGATAGAGAGTGATAGTGAGTGTCTGAGAGTGTCAGAGAGTGTCAGAGAGTGATAGTGAGTGTCAGAGAGTGTCAGAGAGTGTCAGAGAGTGATAGTGAGTGTCAGAGAGTGTCAGAGTGTGTCAAAGAGTGATAAAGAGTGAGAGAGAGTGTCTGAGAGTGTCAGAGAGTGATAGTGAGTGTCAGGGAGTGTCAGAGAGTGATAGAGAGTGATAGTGAGTGTCTGAGAGTGTCAGAGAGTGTCAGAGAGTGATAGTGAGTGTCAGAGAGTGTCAGAGAGTGATAGTGAGTGTCAGAGAGTGTCAGAGTGTGTCAAAGAGTGATAAAGAGTGAGATAGAGTGATAGAGAGTGTCTGAGAGTGTCAGAGAGTGTCAGAGTGTGTCAGAGAGTTTCAGAGAGTGATAGGCAGTGATAGAGAGTGTCAGAGAGTGTCAGAGAGTGTCAGAGAGTGATAGTGAGTGTCAGAGAGTGTCAGAGAGTGATAGAGAGTGTCTGAGAGTGTCAGAGAGTGATGGTGAGTGTCTGAGAGTGTCTGAGAGTGTCAGAGAGTGATAGTGAGTGTCAGAGAGTGTCAGATTGATAGAGAGTGATAGTGAGTGTCTGAGAGTGTCAGAGTGATAGAGAGTGATAGTGAGTGTCTGAGAGTGTCAGAGAGTGTCAGAGAGTGATAGTGAGTGTCTGAGAGTGTCAGAGAGTGATAGTGAGTGTCAGAGAGTGTCAGAGTGTGTCAAAGAGTGATAAAGAGTGAGAGAGAGTGATAGAGAGTGTCTGAGAGTGTCAGAGTGTGTCAGAGAGTTTCAGAGAGTGATAGGCAGTGATAGAGAGTGTCAGAGAGTGTCAGAGAGTGATAGTGAGTGTCAGAGAGTGTCAGAGAGTGTCAGAGATTGATAGTGAGTGTCAGAGAGTGTCAGAGTGTGTCAAAGAGTGATAAAGAGTGAGAGAGAGTGTCTGAGAGTGTCAGAGAGTGATAGTGAGTGTCAGAGAGTGTCAGAGTGATAGAGAGTGATAGTGAGTGTCTGAGAGTGTCAGAGTGATAGAGAGTGATAGTGAGTGTCTGAGAGTGTCAGAGAGTGTCAGAGAGTGATAGTGAGTGTCAGAGAGTGTCAGAGTGATAGAGAGTGATAGTGAGTGTCAGAGAGTGTCAGAGAGTGTCAGAGAGTGATAGTGAGTGTCAGAGAGTGTCAGAGTGTGTCAAAGAGTGATAAAGAGTGAGAGAGAGTGATAGAGAGTGTCTGAGAGTGTCAGAGAGTGTCAGAGTGTGTCAGAGAGTTTCAGAGAGTGATAGGCAGTGATAGAGAGTGTCAGAGAGTGTCAGAGAGTGGTAGTGAGTGTCTGAGTGTGTCAGAGAGTGATAGTGAGTGTCTGAGATTGTCAGAGAGTGATAGTGAGTGTCTGAGAGTTTCAGAGAGTGATAAGCAGTGATAGAGAGTGTCAGAGAGTGTCAGAGAGTGGTAGTGAGTGTCTGAGTGTGTCAGAGAGTGATAGTGAGTGTCTGAGAGTGTCAGAGAGTGATAGTGAGTGTCTGAGAGTGTCAGAGTGTGTCAAAGAGTGATAAAGAGTGTCAGAGAGTGATAGTGAGTGTCTGAGAGTGTCAGAGAGTGTCAGAGAGTGATAGTGAGTGTCAGAGAGTGTCAGAATGTGTCAAAGAGTGATAAAGAGTGAGAGAGAGTGTCTGAGAGTGTCAGAGAGTGATAGTGAGTGTCAGAGAGTGTCAGAGAGTGTCAGAGAGTGATAGTGAGTGTCAGAGAGTGTCAGAGTGTGTCAAAGAGTGATAAAGAGTGAGAGAGAGTGATAGAGAGTGTCTGAGAGTGTCAGAGAGTGTCAGAGTGTGTCAGAGAGTTTCAGAGAGTGATAGGCAGTGATAGAGAGTGTCAGAGAGTGTCAGAGAGTGATAGTGAGTGTCAGAGAGTGTCAGAGAGTGTCAGAGAGTGTCAGAGAGTGTCAGAGAGTGATAGTGAGTGTCAGAGAGTGTCAGAGTGTGTCAAAGAGTGATAAAGAGTGAGATAGAGTGTCTGAGAGTGTCAGAGAGTGATAGTGAGTGTCAGAGAGTGTCAGAGAGTGTCAGAGAGTGATAGTGAGTGTCTGAGAGTGTCAGAGTGTGTCAAAGAGTGATAAAGAGTGAGAGAGAGTGATAGAGAGTGTCTGAGAGTGTCAGAGTGTGTCAGAGAGTTTCAGAGAGTGATAGGCAGTGAAAGAGAGTGTCAGAGAGTGTCAGAGAGTGATAGTGAGTGTCAGAGAGTGTCAGAGAGTGTCAGAGAGTGATAGTGAGTGTCAGAGAGTGTCAGAGTGTGTCAAAGAGTGACAAAGAGTGAGATAGAGTGTCTGAGAGTGTCAGAGAGTGATAGTGAGTGTCAGAGAGTGTCAGAGAGTGATAGAGAGTGATAGTGAGTGTCTGAGAGTGTCAGAGAGTGTCAGAGAGTGATAGTGAGTGTCAGAGAGTGTCAGAGAGTGATAGAGAGTGACAGTGAGTGTCTGAGAGTGTCAGAGAGTGTCAGAGAGTGATAGTGAGTGTCTGAGAGTGTCAGAGAGTGATAGTGAGTGTCAGAGAGTGTCAGAGAGTGATAGTGAGTGTCAGAGAGTGTCAGAGTGTGTCAAAGAGTGATAAAGAGTGAGAGAGAGTGATAGAGAGTGTCTGAGAGTGTCAGAGATTGTCAGAGTGTGTCAGAGAGTTTCAGAGAGTGATAGGGAGTGATAGAGAGTGTCAGAGAGTGTCAGAGAGTGGTTGTGAGTGTCTGGGAGTGATAGTAAGTGTCAGAGAGTGATAGTGATTGTCAGAGAGTGTCAGAGAGTGATAGTGAGTGTCAGAGAGTGTCAGAATGTGTAAAAGAGTGATAAAGAGTGAGAGAGAGTGTCTGAGAGTGTCAGAGAGTGATAGTGAGTGTCAGAGAGTGTCAGAGAGTGTCAGAGAGTGATAGTGAGTGTCAGAGAGTGTCAGAGAGTGATAGTGAGTGTCAGAGAGTGTCAGAGTGTGTCAAAGAGTGATAAAGAGTGAGAGAGAGTGATAGAGAGTGTCTGAGAGTGTCAGAGAGTGTCAGAGCGTGTCAGAGAGTTTCAGAGAGTGATAGGCAGTGATAGAGAGTGTCAGAGAGTGTCAGTGAGTGGTAGTGAGTGTCTGAGAGTGTCAGAGAGTGATAGTGAGTGTCAGAGAGTGTCAGAGAGTGTCAGAGAGTGATAGTGAGTGTCAGAGAGTGTCAGAGAGTGATAGTGAGTGTCAGAGAGTGTCAGAGTGTGTCAAAGTGTGAGAGAGAGTGATAGAGAGTGTCAGAGAGTGGTAATGAGTGTCTGAGAGTGTCAGAGAGTGATAGTGAGTGTCTGAGAGTGTCAGAGAGTGATAGTGAGTGTCTGAGAGTGTCAGAGAGTGATAGTGAGTGTCTGAGAGTGTCAGAGAGTGTCAGAGAGTGTCAGAGAGTGATAGTGAGTGTCAGAGAGTGTCAGAGAGTGGTAGTGAGTGTCTGAGAGTGTCAGAGAGTGATAGTGAGTGTCTGAGAGTGTCAGAGAGTGATAGTGAGTGTCTGAGAGTGTCAGAGAGTGATAGTGAGTGTCTGACAGTGTCAGAGAGTGTCAGAGAGTGATAGTGAGTGTCAGAGAGTGTCAGAATGTGTCAAAGAGTGAAAAAGAGTGAGAGAGAGTGTCTGAGAGTGTCAGAGAGTGATAGTGAGTGTCAGAGAGTGTCAGAGAGTGATAGAGAGTGATAGTGAGTGTCTGAGAGTGTCAGAGAGTGTCAGAGAGTGATAGTGAGTGTCAGAGAGTGTCAGAGAGTGATAGTGAGTGTCAGAGAGTGTCAGAGAGTGATAGTGAGTGTCAGAGAATGTCAGAGTGTGTCAAATAGTGATAAAGAGTGAGAGAGAGTGATAGAGAGTGTCTGAGAGTGTCAGAGAGTGTCAGAGTGTGTCAGAGAGTTTCAGAGAGTGATAGGCAGTGATAGAGAGTGTCAGAGAGTGGTAGTGAGTGTCTGAGAGTGTCAGAGAGTGATAGTGAGTGTCTGAGAGTGTCAGAGAGTGATAGTGAGTGTCTGAGAGTGTCAGAGAGTGATAGTGAGTGTCTGAGAGTGTCTGAGAGTGTCAGAGAGTGATAGTGAGTGTCAGAGAGTGATAGTGAGTGTCTGAGAGTGTCAGAGAGTGATAGTGAGTGTCTGAGAGTGTCAGAGAGTGATAGTGAGTGTCTGAGAGTGTCTGAGAGTGTCAGAGAGTGATAGTGAGTGTCAGAGAGTGATAGTGAGTGTCTGAGAGTGTCAGAGAGTGATAGTGAGTGTCTGAGAGTGTCAGAGAGTGATAGTGAGTGTCTGAGAGTGTCAGAGAGTGATAGTGAGTGTCTGAGAGTGTCAGAGAGTGTCAGAGAGTGTCAGAGAGTGATAGTGAGTGTCAGAGAGTGTCAGAGAGTGGTAGTGAGTGTCTGAGAGTGTCAGAGAGTGATAGTGAGTGTCTGAGAGTGTCAGAGAGTGATAGTGAGTGTCTGAGAGTGTCAGAGAGTGATAGTGAGTGTCTGAGAGTGTCAGAGAGTGTCAGAGAGTGATAGTGAGTGTCAGAGAGTGTCAGAATGTGTCAAAGAGTGAAAAAGAGTGAGAGAGAGTGTCTGAGAGTGTCAGAGAGTGATAGTGAGTGTCAGAGAGTGTCAGAGAGTGATAGAGAGTGATAGTGAGTGTCTGAGAGTGTCAGAGAGTGTCAGAGAGTGATAGTGAGTGTCAGAGAGTGTCAGAGAGTGATAGTGAGTGTCAGAGAGTGTCAGAGAGTGATAGTGAGTGTCAGAGAATGTCAGAGTGTGTCAAATAGTGATAAAGAGTGAGAGAGAGTGATAGAGAGTGTCTGAGAGTGTCAGAGAGTGTCAGAGTGTGTCAGAGAGTTTCAGAGAGTGATAGGCAGTGATAGAGAGTGTCAGAGAGTGGTAGTGAGTGTCTGAGAGTGTCAGAGAGTGATAGTGAGTGTCTGAGAGTGTCAGAGAGTGATAGTGAGTGTCTGAGAGTGTCAGAGAGTGATAGTGAGTGTCTGAGAGTGTCTGAGAGTGTCAGAGAGTGATAATGAGTGTCAGAGAGTGATAGTGAGTGTCTGAGAGTGTCAGAGAGTGATAGTGAGTGTCTGAGAGTGTCTGAGAGTGTCAGAGAGTGATAGTGAGTGTCAGAGAGTGATAGTGAGTGTCTGAGAGTGTCTGAGAGTGTCAGAGAGTGATAGTGAGTGTCAGAGAGTGATAGTGAGTGTCAGAGAGTGTCAGAGAGTGATAGTGAGTGTCTGAGAGTGTCAGAGAGTGATAGTGAGTGTCTGAGAGTGATAGTGAGTGTCTGAGAGTGTCAGAGAGTGATAGTGAGTGTCTGAGAGTGTCAGAGAGTGAGAGTGAGTGTCTGAGAGTGTCAGAGAGTGATAGTGAGTGTCTGAGAGTGTCAGAGAGTGTCAGAGAGTGATAGTGAGTGTCAGAGAGTGATAGTGAGTGTCAGAGAGTGTCAGAGAGTGTCAGAGAGTGATAGTGAGTGTCAGAGAGTGTCAGAGAGTGATAGTGAGTGTCAGAGAGTGTCAGAGTGTGTCAAAGTGTGAGAGAGAGTGATAGAGAGTGTCTGAGAGTGATAGAGAGTGTCTGAGAGTGTCAGAGAGTGTCAGAGTGTGTCAGAGAGTTTCAGAGAGTGATAGGCAGTGATAGAGAGTGTCAGAGAGTGTCAGAGAGTGGTAGAGAGTGTCTGAGAGTGTCAGAGAGTGATAGTGAGTGTCAGAGAGTGATAGAGAGTGATAGTGAGTGTCTGAGTGTGTCAGAGAGTGTCAGAGAGTGATAGTGAGTGTCAGAGAGTGTCAGAGAGTGATAGTGAGTGACAGAGAGTGTCAGAGAGTGATAGTGAGTGTCTGAGAGTGTCTGAGAGTGTCTGAGAGTGTCAGAGAGTGATAGTGAGTGTCAGAGAGTGTCAGAGAGTGATAGAGAGTGATAGTGAGTGTCTGAGTGTGTCAGAGAGTGTCAGAGAGTGATAGTGAGTGTCAGAGAGTGATAGTGAGTGTCAGAGAGTGTCAGAGAGTGATAGTGAGTGTCTGAGAGTGTCTGAGAGTGTCAGAGAATGTCAGAGAGTGATAGTGAGTGTCAGAGAGTGTCAGAGAGTGATAGAGAGTGATAGTGAGTGTCTGAGTGTGTCAGAGAGTGTCAGAGAGTGATAGTGAGTGTCAGAGAGTGTCAGAGAGTGATAGTGAGTGTCAGAGAGTGTCAGAGAGTGATAGAGAGTGATAGTGAGTGTCTGAGTGTGTCAGAGAGTGTCAGAGAGTGATAGTGAGTGTCAGAGAGTGTCAGAGAGTGATAGTGAGTGTCAGAGAGTGTCAGAGAGTGATAGTGAGTGTCTGAGAGTGTCTGAGAGTGTCTGAGAATGTCAGAAAGTGATAGTGAGTGTCAGAGAGTGTCAGAGAGTGATAGAGAGTGATAGTGAGTGTCTGAGTGTGTCAGAGAGTGTCAGAGAGTGATAGTGACTGTCAGAGAGTGTCAGAGAGTGATAGTGAGTGTCTGAGAGTGTCAGAGAGTGTCAGAGAGTGATAGTGAGTGTCAGAGAGTGTCAGAGAGTGATAGTGACTGTCAGAGAGTGATAGTGAGTGTCAGAGAGTGTCAGGGAGTGATAGTGAGTGTCTGAGAGTGTCTGAGAGTGTCTGAGAGTGTCTGAGAGTGTCAGAGAGTGATAGTGAGTGTCAGAGAGTGTCATAGAGTGATAGAGAGTGATAGTGAGTGTCTGAGTGTGTCAGAGAGTGTCAGAGAGTGATAGCGAGTGTCAGAGAGTGTCAGAGAGTGATAGTGAGTGTCAGAGAGTGTCAGAGAGTGATAGTGAGTGTCTGAGAGTGTCTGAGAGTGTCTGAGAGTGTCAGAGAGTGATAGTGAGTGTCAGAGAGTGTCAGAGAGTGATAGAGAGTGATAGTGAGTGTCTGAGTGTGTCAGAGAGTGTCAGAGAGTGTCAGAGAGTGATAGTGAGTGTCAGAGAGTGTCAGAGAGTGTCAGAGAGTGATAGTGAGTGTCTGAGTGTGTCAGAGAGTGTCAGAGAGTGATAGTGAGTGTCTGAGAGTGTCAGAGAGTGATAGTGAGTGTCAGAGAGTGTCAGAGAGTGATAGAGAGTGATAGTGAGTGTCTGAGTGTGTCAGAGAGTGTCAGAGAGTGATAGTGAGTGTCAGAGAGTGTCAGAGAGTGATAGTGAGTGTCAGAGAGTGTCAGAGAGTGATAGTGAGTGTCTGAGAGTGTCTGAGAGTGTCTGAGAGTGTCAGAGAGTGATAGTGAGTGTCAGAGAGTGTCAGAGAGTGATAGAGAGTGATAGTGAGTGTCTGAGTGTGTCCGAGAGTGTCAGAGAGTGATAGTGAGTGTCAGAGAGTGTCAGAGAGTGATAGTGAGTGTCTGAGAGTGTCTGAGAGTGTCAGAGAGTGATAGTGAGTGTCAGAGAGTGTCAGAGAGTGATAGAGAGTGATATTGAGTGTCTGAGAGTGTCAGAGAGTGTCAGAGAGTGATAGTGAGTGTCAGAGAGTGTCAGAGAGTGATAGTGAGTGTCAGAGAGTGATAGTGAGTGTCAGAGAGTGATAGTGAGTGTCAGAGAGTGTCAAAGAGTGAAAAAGAGTGAGAGAGAGTGATAGTGAGTGTCTGAGAGTGTCAGAGAGTGTCAGAGAGTGTCAGAGAGTGATAGTGAGTGTCAGAGAGTGTCAGAGAGTGATAGTGAGTGTCAGAGAGTGTCAGAGAGTGATAGTGAGTGTCAGAGAATGTCAGAGTGTGTCAAATAGTGATAAAGAGTGAGAGAGTCTGATAGAGAGTGTCTGAGAGTGTCAGAGAGTGTCAGAGTGTGTCAGAGAGTTTCAGAGAGTGATAGGCAGTGATAGAGAGTGTCAGAGAGTGGTAGTGAGTGTCTGAGAGTGTCAGAGGGTGATAGTGAGTGTCTGAGAGTGTCGGAGAGTGATAGTGAGTGTCTGAGAGTGTCAGAGAGTGATAGTGAGTGTCTGAGAGTGTCTGAGAGTGTCAGAGAGTGATAGTGAGTGTCAGAGAGTGATAGTGAGTGTCTGAGAGTGTCAGAGAGTGATAGTGAGTGTCTGAGAGTGTCAGAGAGTGATAGTGAGTGTCTGAGAGTGTCAGAGAGTTTCAGAGAGTGATAGTGAGTGTCTGAGAGTGTCAGAGAGTGATAGTGAGTGTCAGAGAGTGTCAGAGAGTGTCAAAGAGTGATAGTGAGTGTCAGAGAGTGATAGTGAGTGTCAGAGAATGTCAGAGAGTGATAGTGAGTGTCTGGGAGTGTCAGAGAGTGATAGAGAGTGATAGTGAGTGTCTGAGAGTGTCAGAGAGTGTCAGAGAGTGATAGTGAGTGTCTGAGAGTGTCAGTGAGTGATAGTGAGTGTCAGAGAATGTCAGAGAGTGATAGTGAGTGTCTGGGAGTGTCAGAGAGTGATAGAGAGTGATAGTGAGTGTCTGAGAGTGTCAGAGAGTGTCAGAGAGTGATAGTGAGTGTCTGAGAGTGTCTGAGATTGTCAGAGAGTGATAGTGAGTGTCAGAGAATGTCAGAGAGTGATAGTGAGTGTCTGAGAGTGTCAGAGAGTGTCAGAGAGTGATAGTGAGTTTCTGAGAGTCTCTGAGAGTGTCAGAGAGTGATAGAGAGTGATAGTGAGTGTCAGAGAATGTCAGAGAGTGATAGTGAGTGTCTGGGAGTGTCAGAGAGTGATAGAGATTGATAGTGAGTGTCTGAGAGTGTCAGAGAGTGTCAGAGAGTGATAGTGAGTGTCTGAGTGTGTCTGAGAGTGTCAGAGAGTGTCAGAGAGTGATAGTGAGTGTCAGAGAGTGTCAGAGAGTGATAGTGAGTGTCTGAGAGTGTCAGAGAGTGATAGTGAGTTTCTGAGAGTGTCTGAGAGTGTCAGAGAGTGATAGTGAGTGTCAGAGAGTGTCAGAGAGTGTCAGAGAGTGATAGTGAGTGTCAGAGAGTGTCAGAGAGTGATAGAGAGTGATAGTGAGTGTCAGAGAATGTCAGAGAGTGATAGTGAGTGTCTGGGAGTGTCAGAGAGTGATAGAGAGTGATAGTGAGTGTCTGAGAGTATCAGAGAGTGATAGTGAGTGTCTGAGAGTGTCTGAGAGTGTCAGAGAGTGATAGTGAGTGTCAGAGAGTGTCAGAGAGTGATAGTGAGTGTCAGAGAGTGTCTGAGAGTGATAGAGAGTGATAGTGAGTGTCAGAGAATGTCAGAGAGTGATAGTGAGTGTCTGGGAGTGTCAGAGAGTGATAGAGAGTGATAGTGAGTGTCTGAGAGTGTCAGAGAGTGATAGTGAGTGTCAGAGAGTGATAGTGAGTGTCAGAGAGTGTCAGAGGGTGATAGTGAGTGTCAGAGAGTGTCTGAGAGTGATAGAGAGTGATAGTGAGTGTCAGAGAATGTCAGAGAGTGATAGTGAGTGTCTGGGAGAGTCAGAGAGTGATAGAGAGTGATAGTGAGTGTCTGAGAGTGTCAGAGAGTGTCAGAGAGTGATAGTGAGTGTCTGAGAGTGTCTGAGAGTGTCAGAGAGTGATAGTGAGTGTCAGAGAGTGTCAGAGAGTGTCAGAGAGTGATAGTGTGTGTCAGAGAGTGTCAGAGAGTGATAGAGAGTGATAGTGAGTGTCTGAGAGTGTCAGAGAGTGTCAGAGAGTGATAGTGAGTGTCTGAGAGTGTCAGAGAGTGTCAGAGAGTGATAGTGAGTGTCAGAGAGTGTCAGAGAGTGTCAGAGAGTGATAGTGAGTGTCAGAGAGTGTCAGAGAGTGATAGAGAGTGATAGTGTGGGTCAGAGAATGTCAGAGAGTGATAGTGAGTGTCTGGGAGTGTCAGAGAGTGATAGAGAGTGATAGTGAGTGTCTGAGAGTGTCAGAGAGTGATAGTGAGTGTCTGGGAGAGTCAGAGAGTGATAGAGATTGATAGTGAGTGTCAGAGAGTGATCGTGAGTGTCAGAGAGTGTCAGAGAGTGTCAGAGAGTGATAGTGAGTGTCAGAGAGTGTCAGAGAGTGATAGAGAGTGATAGTGAGTGTCAGAGAATGTCAGAGAGCGATAGTGAGTGTCAGAGAGTGTCAGAGAGTGATAGTGAGTGTCAGAGAGTGTCAGAGAGTGATAGAGAGTGATAGTGAGTGTCTGAGAGTGTCAGAGAGTGTCAGAGAGTGATAGTGAGTGTCTGAGAGTGTCTGAGAGTGTCAGAGAGTGATAGTGAGTGTCAGAGAGTGTCAGAGAGTGATAGTGAGTGTCTGAGAGTGTCAGAGAGTGATAGAGAGTGATAGTGAGTGTCAGAGAATGTCAGAGAGTGATAATGAGTGTCTGGGAGTCTCAGAGAGTGTCAGAGAGTGATAGTGAGTGTCAGAGAGTGTCAGAGAGTGATAGTGAGTGTCTGAGAGTGTCTGAGAGTGATAGAGAGTGATAGTGAGTGTCTAAATGTGTCAGAGAGTGTCAGAGAGTGATAGTGTGTGTCTGAGAGTGTCAGAGAGTGTCAGAGAGTGATAGTGAGTGTCAGAGAGTGTCAGAGAGTGATAGTGAGTGTCAGAGAGTGTCAGAGAGTGATAGAGAGTGATAGTGAGTGTCAGAGAATGTCAGAGAGTGATAGTGAGTGTCTGGGAGTCTCAGAGAGTGTCAGAGAGTGATAGTGAGTGTCAGAGAGTGTCAGAGAGTGATAGTGAGTGTCTGAGAGTGTCTGAGAGTGATAGAGAGTGATAGTGAGTGTCTAAGTGTGTCAGAGAGTGTCAGAGAGTGATAGTGAGTGTCTGAGAGTGTCAGAGCGTGTCAGAGAGTGATAGTGAGTGTCTGAGAGTGTCAGAGCGTGTCAGAGAGTGATTGTGAGTGTCAGAGAGTGTCAGAGAATGTCAGAGAGTGATTGTGAGTGTAAGAGAGTGTCAGAGAGTGTCAGAGAGTGATTGTGAGTGTCAGAGAGTGTCAGAGAATGTCAGAGAGTGATAGTGAGTGTCTGGGAGTGTCAGAGAGTGATAGAGAGTGATAGTGAGTGTCTGAGAGTGTCAGAGAGTGTCAGAGAGTGATTGTGAGTGTCAGAGAGTGTCAGAGAGTGTCAGAGAGTGATAGTGAGTGTCTGAGAGTGCCAGAGTGTGTCAGAGAGTGATTGTGAGTGTCAGAGAGTGTCAGAGAATGATAGAGAGTGATAGTGAGTGTCAGAGAATGTCAGAGAGTGATAGTGAGTGTCTGGGAGTGTCAGAGAGTGATAGAGAGTGATCGTGAGTGTCTGAGAGTGTCAGAGAGTGTCAGAGAGTGATAGTGAGTGTCTGAGAGTGCCAGAGTGTGTCAGAGAGTGATTGTGAGTGTCAGAGAGTGTCAGAGAATGATAGAGAGTGATAGTGAGTGTCAGAGAATGTCAGAGAGTGATAGTGAGTGTCTGGGAGTGTCAGAGAGTGATAGAGAGTGATAGTGAGTGTCTGAGAGTGTCAGAGAGTGATAGTGAGTGTCAGAGAGTGTCAGAGAGTGATAGAGAGTGATAGTGAGTGTCTGAGAGTGTCAGAGAGTGATAGTGAGTGTCAGAGAGTGTCAGAGAGTGATAGAAAGTGATAGTGAGTGTCTGAGAGTGTCTGAGAGTGTCAGAGAGTGATAGAGAGTGATATTGAGTGTCTGAGAGTGTCAGAGAGTGTCAGAGAGTGATAGTGAGTGTCAGAGAGTGTCAGAGAGTGATAGTGAGTGTCAGAGAGTGATAGTGAGTGTCAGAGAGTGTCAAAGAGTGAAAAAGAGTGAGAGAGAGTGATAGTGAGTGTCTGAGAGTGTCAGAGAGTGTCAGAGAGTGTCAGAGAGTGATAGTGAGTGTCAGAGAGTGTCAGAGAGTGATAGTGAGTGTCAGAGAGTGTCAGAGAGTGATAGTGAGTGTCAGAGAATGTCAGAGTGTGTCAAATAGTGATAAAGAGTGAGAGAGTCTGATAGAGAGTGTCTGAGAGTGTCAGAGAGTGTCAGAGTGTGTCACAGAGTTTCAGAGAGTGATAGGCAGTGATAGAGAGTGTCAGAGAGTGGTAGTGAGTGTCTGAGAGTGTCAGAGAGTGATAGTGAGTGTCTGAGAGTGTCGGAGAGTGATAGTGAGTGTCTGAGAGTGTCAGAGAGTGATAGTGAGTGTCTGAGAGTGTCTGAGAGTGTCAGAGAGTGATAGTGAGTGTCAGAGAGTGCTAGTGAGTGTCTGAGAGTGTCAGAGAGTGATAGTGAGTGTCTGAGAGTGTCAGAGAGTGATAGTGAGTGTCTGAGAGTGTCAGAGAGTTTCAGAGAGTGATAGTGAGTGTCTGAGAGTGTCAGAGAGTGATAGTGAGTGTCAGAGAGTGTCAGAGAGTGTCAAAGAGTGATAGTGAGTGTCAGAGAGTGATAGTGAGTGTCAGAGAATGTCAGAGAGTGATAGTGAGTGTCTGGGAGTGTCAGAGAGTGATAGAGAGTGATAGTGAGTGTCTGAGAGTGTCAGAGAGTGTCAGAGAGTGATAGTGAGTGTCTGAGAGTGTCAGTGAGTGATAGTGAGTGTCAGAGAATGTCAGAGAGTGATAGTGAGTGTCTGGGAGTGTCAGAGAGTGATAGAGAGTGATAGTGAGTGTCTGAGAGTGTCAGAGAGTGTCAGAGAGTGATAGTGAGTGTCTGAGAGTGTCTGAGATTGTCAGAGAGTGATAGTGAGTGTCAGAGAATGTCAGAGAGTGATAGTGAGTGTCTGAGAGTGTCAGAGAGTGTCAGAGAGTGATAGTGAGTTTCTGAGAGTGTCTGAGAGTGTCAGAGAGTGATAGAGAGTGATAGTGAGTGTCAGAGAATGTCAGAGAGTGATAGTGAGTGTCTGGGAGTGTCAGAGAGTGATAGAGAGTGATAGTGAGTGTCTGAGAGTGTCAGAGAGTGTCAGAGAGTGATAGTGAGTGTCTGAGTGTGTCTGAGAGTGTCAGAGAGTGTCAGAGAGTGATAGTGAGTGTCAGAGAGTGTCAGAGAGTGATAGTGAGTGTCTGAGAGTGTCAGAGAGTGATAGTGAGTTTCTGAGAGTGTCTGAGAGTGTCAGAGAGTGATAGTGAGTGTCAGAGAGTGTCAGAGAGTGTCAGAGAGTGATAGTGAGTGTCAGAGAGTGTCAGAGAGTGATAGAGAGTGATAGTGAGTGTCAGAGAATGTCAGAGAGTGATAGTGAGTGTCTGGGAGTGTCAGAGAGTGATAGAGAGTGATAGTGAGTGTCTGAGAGTATCAGAGAGTGATAGTGAGTGTCTGAGAGTGTCTGAGAGTGTCAGAGAGTGATAGTGAGTGTCAGAGAGTGTCAGAGAGTGATAGTGAGTGTCAGAGAGTGTCTGAGAGTGATAGAGAGTGATAGTGAGTGTCAGAGAATGTCAGAGAGTGATAGTGAGTGTCTGGGAGTGTCAGAGAGTGATAGAGAGTGATAGTGAGTGTCTGAGAGTGTCAGAGAGTGATAGTGAGTGTCAGAGAGTGATAGTGAGTGTCAGAGAGTGTCAGAGAGTGATAGTGAGTGTCAGAGAGTGTCTGAGAGTGATAGAGAGTGATAGTGAGTGTCAGAGAATGTCAGAGAGTGATAGTGAGTGTCTGGGAGAGTCAGAGAGTGATAGAGAGTGATAGTGAGTGTCTGAGAGTGTCAGAGAGTGTCAGAGAGTGATAGTGAGTGTCTGAGAGTGTCTGAGAGTGTCAGAGAGTGATAGTGAGTGTCAGAGAGTGTCAGAGAGTGTCAGAGAGTGATAGTGTGTGTCAGAGAGTGTCAGAGAGTGATAGAGAGTGATAGTGAGTGTCTGAGAGTGTCAGAGAGTGTCAGAGAGTGATAGTGAGTGTCTGAGAGTGTCAGAGAGTGTCAGAGAGTGATAGTGAGTGTCAGAGAGTGTCAGAGAGTGTCAGAGAGTGATAGTGAGTGTCAGAGAGTGTCAGAGAGTGATAGAGAGTGATAGTGTGGGTCAGAGAATGTCAGAGAGTGATAGTGAGTGTCTGGGAGTGTCAGAGAGTGATAGAGAGTGATAGTGAGTGTCTGAGAGTGTCAGAGAGTGATAGTGAGTGTCAGAGAGTGTCAGAGAGTGATAGAAAGTGATAGTGAGTGTCTGAGAGTGTCTGAGAGTGTCAGAGAGTGATAGTGAGTGTCAGAGAGTGTCAGAGAGTGTCAGAGAGTGATAGTGAGTGTCAGAGAGTGTCAGAGAGTGATAGAGAGTGATAGTGAGTGTCAGAGAATGTCAGAGAGTGATAGTGAGTGTCTGGGAGAGTCAGAGAGTGATAGAGATTGATAGTGAGTGTCAGAGAGTGATCGTGAGTGTCAGAGAGTGTCAGAGAGTGTCAGAGAGTGATAGTGGTTGTCAGAGAGTGTCAGAGAGTGATAGAGAGTGATAGTGAGTGTCAGAGAATGTCAGAGAGCGATAGTGAGTGTCAGAGAGTGTCAGAGAGTGATAGTGAGTGTCAGAGAGTGTCAGAGAGTGATAGAGAGTGATAGTGAGTGTCTGAGAGTGTCAGAGAGTGTCAGAGAGTGATAGTGAGTGTCTGAGAGTGTCTGAGAGTGTCAGAGATTGATAGTGAGTGTCAGAGTGTGTCAGAGAGTGATAGTGAGTGTCTGAGAGTGTCAGAGAGTGATAGAGAGTGATAGTGAGTGTCAGAGAATGTCAGAGAGTGATAGTGAGTGTCTGGGAGTCTCAGAGAGTGTCAGAGAGTGATAGTGAGTGTCAGAGAGTGTCAGAGAGTGATAGTGAGTGTCTGAGAGTGTCTGAGAGTGATAGAGAGTGATAGTGAGTGTCTAAATGTGTCAGAGAGTGTCAGAGAGTGATAGTGAGTGTCTGAGAGTGTCAGAGAGTGTCAGAGAGTGATAGTGAGTGTCAGAGAGTGTCAGAGAGTGATAGAGAGTGATAGTGAGTGTCAGAGAGTGTCAGAGAGTGATAGTGAGTGTCTGAGAGTGTCTGAGAGTGATAGAGAGTGATAGTGAGTGTCTAAATGTGTCAGAGAGTGTCAGAGAGTGATAGTGAGTGTCTGAGAGTGTCAGAGAGTGTCAGAGAGTGATAGTGAGTGTCTGAGTGTGTCTGAGAGTGTCAGAGAGTGTCAGAGAGTGATAGTGAGTGTCAGAGAGTGTCAGAGAGTGATAGTGAGTGTCTGAGAGTGTCAGAGAGTGATAGTGAGTTTCTGAGAGTGTCTGAGAGTGTCAGAGAGTGATAGTGAGTGTCAGAGAGTGTCAGAGAGTGTCAGAGAGTGATAGTGAGTGTCAGAGAGTGTCAGAGAGTGATAGAGAGTGATAGTGAGTGTCAGAGATTGTCAGAGAGTGATAGTGAGTGTCTGGGAGTGTCAGAGAGTGATAGAGAGTGATAGTGAGTGTCTGAGAGTATCAGAGAGTGATAGTGAGTGTCTGAGAGTGTCTGAGAGTGTCAGAGAGTGATAGTGAGTGTCAGAGTGTGTCAGAGAGTGATAGTGAGTGTCAGAGAGTGTCTGAGAGTGATAGAGAGTGATAGTGAGTGTCAGAGAATGTCAGAGAGTGATAGTGAGTGTCTGGGAGTGTCAGAGAGTGATAGAGAGTGATAGTGAGTGTCTGAGAGTGTCAGAGAGTGATAGTGAGTGTCAGAGAGTGATAGTGAGTGTCAGAGAGTGTCAGAGAGTGATAGTGAGTGTCAGAGAGTGTCTGAGAGTGATAGAGAGTGATAGTGAGTGTCAGAGAATGTCAGAGAGTGATAGTGAGTGTCTGGGAGAGTCAGAGAGTGATAGAGAGTGATAGTGAGTGTCTGAGAGTGTCAGAGAGTGTCAGAGAGTGATAGTGAGTGTCTGAGAGTGTCTGAGAGTGTCAGAGAGTGATAGTGAGTGTCAGAGAGTGTCAGAGAGTGTCAGAGAGTGATAGTGTGTGTCAGAGAGTGTCAGAGAGTGATAGAGAGTGATAGTGAGTGTCTGAGAGTGTCAGAGAGTGTCAGAGAGTGATAGTGAGTGTCTGAGAGTGTCAGAGAGTGTCAGAGAGTGATAGTGAGTGTCAGAGAGTGTCAGAGAGTGTCAGAGAGTGATAGTGAGTGTCAGAGAGTGTCAGAGAGTGATAGAGAGTGATAGTGTGGGTCAGAGAATGTCAGAGAGTGATAGTGAGTGTCTGGGAGTGTCAGAGAGTGATAGAGAGTGATAGTGAGTGTCTGAGAGTGTCAGAGAGTGATAGTGAGTGTCAGAGAGTGTCAGAGAGTGATAGAAAGTGATAGTGAGTGTCTGAGAGTGTCTGAGAGTGTCAGAGAGTGATAGTGAGTGTCAGAGAGTGTCAGAGAGTGTCAGAGAGTGATAGTGAGTGTCAGAGAGTGTCAGAGAGTGATAGAGAGTGATAGTGAGTGTCAGAGAATGTCAGAGAGTGATAGTGAGTGTCTGGGAGAGTCAGAGAGTGATAGAGATTGATAGTGAGTGTCAGAGAGTGATCGTGAGTGTCAGAGAGTGTCAGAGAGTGTCAGAGAGTGATAGTGGTTGTCAGAGAGTGTCAGAGAGTGATAGAGAGTGATAGTGAGTGTCAGAGAATGTCAGAGAGCGATAGTGAGTGTCAGAGAGTGTCAGAGAGTGATAGTGAGTGTCAGAGAGTGTCAGAGAGTGATAGAGAGTGATAGTGAGTGTCTGAGAGTGTCAGAGAGTGTCAGAGAGTGATAGTGAGTGTCTGAGAGTGTCTGAGAGTGTCAGAGATTGATAGTGAGTGTCAGAGTGTGTCAGAGAGTGATAGTGAGTGTCTGAGAGTGTCAGAGAGTGATAGAGAGTGATAGTGAGTGTCAGAGAATGTCAGAGAGTGATAGTGAGTGTCTGGGAGTCTCAGAGAGTGTCAGAGAGTGATAGTGAGTGTCAGAGAGTGTCAGAGAGTGATAGTGAGTGTCTGAGAGTGTCTGAGAGTGATAGAGAGTGATAGTGAGTGTCTAAATGTGTCAGAGAGTGTCAGAGAGTGATAGTGAGTGTCTGAGAGTGTCAGAGAGTGTCAGAGAGTGATAGTGAGTGTCAGAGAGTGTCAGAGAGTGATAGAGAGTGATAGTGAGTGTCAGAGAATGTCAGAGAGTGATAGTGAGTGTCTGGGAGTCTCAGAGAGTGTCAGAGAGTGATAGTGAGTGTCAGAGAGTGTCAGAGAGTGATAGTGAGTGTCTGAGAGTGTCTGAGAGTGATAGAGAGTGATAGTGAGTGTCTAAGTGTGTCAGAGAGTGTCAGAGAGTGATAGTGAGTGTCTGAGAGTGTCAGAGAGTGTCAGAGAGTGATAGTGAGTGTCTGAGAGTGTCAGAGCGTGTCAGAGAGTGATTGTGAGTGTCAGAGAGTGTCAGAGAATGTCAGAGAGTGATTGTGAGTGTAAGAGAGTGTCAGAGAGTGTCAGAGAGTGATTGTGAGTGTCAGAGAGTGTCAGAGAATGTCAGAGAGTGATAGTGAGTGTCTGGGAGTGTCAGAGAGTGATAGAGAGTGATAGTGAGTGTCTGAGAGTGTCAGAGAGTGTCAGAGAGCGATTGTGAGTGTCAGAGAGTGTCAGAGAGTGTCAGAGAGTGATAGTGAGTGTCTGAGAGTGCCGGAGTGTGTCAGAGAGTGATTGTGAGTGTCAGAGAGTGTCAGAGAATGATAGAGAGTGATAGTGAGTGTCAGAGAATGTCAGAGAGTGATAGTGAGTGTCTGGGAGTGTCAGAGAGTGATAGAGAGTGATCGTGAGTGTCTGAGAGTGTCAGAGAGTGTCAGAGAGTGATAGTGAGTGTCTGAGAGTGCCAGAGTGTGTCAGAGAGTGATTGTGAGTGTCAGAGAGTGTCAGAGAATGATAGAGAGTGATAGTGAGTGTCAGAGAATGTCAGAGAGTGAGAGTGAGTGTCTGGGAGTGTCAGAGAGTGATAGAGAGTGATAGTGAGTGTCTGAGAGTGTCAGAGAGTGATAGTGAGTGTCAGAGAGTGTCAGAGAGTGATAGAGAGTGATAGTGAGTGTCTGAGAGTGTCAGAGAGTGATAGTGAGTGTCAGAGAGTGTCAGAGAGTGATAGAAAGTGATAGTGAGTGTCTGAGAGTGTCTGAGAGTGTCAGAGAGTGATAGTGAGTGTCAGAGAGTGTCAGAGAGTGTCAGAGAGTGATAGTGAGTGTCAGAGAGTGTCAGAGAGTGATAGAGAGTGATAGTGAGTGTCAGAGAATGTCAGAGAGTGATAGTGAGTGTCTGGGAGTGTCAGAGAGTGATAGAGAGTGATAGTGAGTGTCAGAGAGTGTCAGAGAGTGTCAGAGAGTGATAGTGAGTGTCAGAGAGTGTCAGAGAGTGATAGAGAGTGATAGTGAGTGTCAGAGAATGTCAGAGAGTGATAGTGAGTGTCTGAGAGTGTCAGAGAGTGATAGTGAGTGTCAGAGAGTGTCAGAGAGTGATAGAGAGTGAAAGTGAGTGTCTGAGAGTGTCAGAGAGTGATAGTGAGTGTCAGAGAGTGTCAGAGAGTGATAGAAAGTGATAGTGAGTGTCTGAGAGTGTCTGAGAGTGTCAGAGAGTGATAGTGAGTGTCAGAGAGTGTCAGAGAGTGTCAGAGAGTGATAGTGAGTGTCAGAGAGTGTCAGAGAGTGATAGAGAGTGATCGTGAGTGTCAGAGAATGTCAGAGAGTGATAGTGAGTGTCTGGGAGTGTCTGAGAGTGATAGAGAGTGATAGTGAGTGTCAGAGAGTGTCAGAGAGTGTCAGAGAGTGATAGTGAGTGTCAGAGAGTGTCAGAGAGTGATAGAGAGTGATAGTGAGTGTCAGAGAATGTCAGAGAGTGATAGTGAGTGTCTGAGAGTGTCAGAGAGTGATAGTGAGTGTCAGAGAGTGTCAGAGAGTGATAGAAAGTGATAGTGAGTGTCTGAGAGTGTCTGAGAGTGTCAGAGAGTGATAGTGAGTGTCAGAGAGTGTCAGAGAGTGTCAGAGAGTGATAGTGAGTGTCAGATAGTGTCAGAGAGTGATAGAGAGTGATAGTGAGTGTCAGAGAATGTCAGAGAGTGATAGTGAGTGTCTGGGAGTGTCAGAGAGTGATAGAGACTGATAGTGTGTGTCAGAGAGTGATAGTGACTGTCAGAGAGTGTCAGAGAGTGTCAGAGAGTGATAGTGAGTGTCAGAGAGTGTCAGAGAGTGATAGAGAGTGATAGTGAGTGTCAGAGAATGTCAGAGAGTGATAGTGAGTGTCAGAGAGTGTCAGAGAGTGATAGTGAGTGTCAGAGAGTGTCAGAGAGTGATAGAGAGTGATAGTGAGTGTCTGAGAGTGTCAGAGAGTGTCAGAGAGTGATTGTGAGTGTCTGAGAGTGTCTGAGAGTGTCAGAGAGTGATAGTGAGTGTCTGGGAGTGTCAGAGAGTGATAGAGAGTGATAGTGAGTGTCTGAGAGTGTCAGAGAGTGTCAGAGAGTGATAGTGAGTGTCTGAGAGTGTCTGAGAGTGTCAGAGAGTGATAGTGAGTGTCTGGGAGTGTCAGAGAGTGATAGAGAGTGATAGTGAGTGTCTGAGAGTGTCAGAGAGTGATAGTGAGTGTCTGAGCGTGTCTGAGAGTGTCAGAGAGTGATAGTGAGTGTCAGAGAGTGTCAGAGAGTGATAGAGAGTGATAGTGAGTGTCTGAGAGTGTCAGAGAGTGCCAGAGAGTGATAGTGAGTGTCTGAGAGTGTCTGGGAGTGTCAGAGAGTGATAGTTAGTGTCAGAGAGTGATAGTGAGTGTCAGAGAGTGTCAGAGAATGTCAGAGAGTGATAGTGAGTGTCTGGGAGTGTCAGAGAGTGATAGAGAGTGATAGTGAGTGTCTGAGAGTGTCAGAGAGTGTCAGAGAGTGATAGTGAGTGTCTGAGAGTGTCTGAGAGTGTCAGAGAGTGATAGTGAGTGTCTGGGAGTGTCAGAGAGTGATAGAGAGTGATAGTGAGTGTCTGAGAGTGTCAGAGAGTGATAGTGAGTGTCTGAGCGTGTCTGAGAGTGTCAGAGAGTGATAGTGAGTGTCAGAGAGTGTCAGAGAGTGATAGAGAGTGATAGTGAGTGTCTGAGAGTGTCAGAGAGTGCCAGAGAGTGATAGTGAGTGTCTGAGAGTGTCTGGGAGTGTCAGAGAGTGATAGTTAGTGTCAGAGAGTGATAGTGAGTGTCAGAGAGTGTCAGAGAGTGTCAGAGAGTGATAGTGAGTGTCTGAGAGTGTCTGAGAGTGTCAGAGAGTGATAGTGAGTGTCAGAGCGTGTCAGAGAGTGATAGTGAGTGGCTGAGAGTGTCTGAGAGTGTCAGAGAGTGATAGTGAGTGTCAGAGAGTGTCAGAGAGTGATAGAGAGTGATAGTGAGTGTCAGAGAGTGATAGTGAGTGTCAGAGAGTGTCAGAGAGTGATAGTGAGTGTCTGAGAGTGTCAGAGAGTGATAGTGAGTGTCAGAGCGTGTCAGAGAGTGATAGTGAGTGGCTGAGAGTGTCTGAGAGTGTCAAAGAGTGATAGTGAGTGTCAGAGAGTGTCAGAGAGTGATAGAGAGTGATAGTGAGTGTCTGAGAGTGTCAGAGAGTGTCAGAGAGTGATAGTGAGTGTCTGAGAGTGTCTGGGAGTGTCAGAGAGTGATAGTGAGTGTCAGAGAGTGATAGTGAGTGTCAGAGAGTGTCAGAGAGTGATAGTGAGTGTCTGAGAGTGTCAGAGAGTGATAGTGAGTGTCAGAGAGTGTCAGAGAGTGATAGTGAGTGTCAGAGAGTGTCAGAGAGTGATAGAGAGTGATAGTGAGTGTCTGAGAGTGTCAGAGAGTGTCAGAGAGTGATAGTGAGTGTCTGAGAGTGTCTGAGAGTGTCAGAGAGTGATAGTGAGTGTCAGAGAGTGTCAGAGAGTGATAGTGAGTGTCAGAGAGTGTCAGAGAGTGTTAGAGAGTGATAGTGAGTGTCAGAGAATGTCAGAGAGTGATAGTGAGTGTCTGGGAGTGTCAGAGAGTGTCAGAGAGTGATAGTGAGTGTCAGAGAGTGTCAGAGAGTGATAGTGAGTGTCTGAGAGTGTCTGAGAGTGTCTGAGAGTGTTAGAGAGTGATAGTGAGTGTCTAAGTGTGTCAGAGAGTGTCAGAGAGTGATAGTGAGTGTCAGAGAGTGTCAGAGAGTGATAGTGAGTGTCAGAGAGTGTCAGAGAGTGTTAGAGAGTGATAGTGAGTGTCAGAGAATGTCAGAGAGTGATAGTGAGTGTCTGGGAGTGTCAGAGAGTGTCAGAGAGTGATAGTGAGTGTCAGAGAGTGTCAGAGAGTGATAGTGAGTGTCTGAGAGTGTCTGAGAGTGTCTGAGAGTGTTAGAGAGTGATAGTGAGTGTCTAAGTGTGTCAGAGAGTGTCAGAGAGTGATAGTGAGTGTCTGAGAGTGTCAGAGAGTGTCAGAGAGTGATAGTGAGTGTCTGAGAGTGTCAGAGCGTGTCAGAGAGTGATTGTGAGTGTCAGAGAGTGTCAGAGAATGTCAGAGAGTGATTGTGAGTGTAAGAGAGTGTCAGAGAGTGTCAGAGAGTGATTGTGAGTGTCAGAGAGTGTCAGAGAATGTCAGAGAGTGATAGTGAGTGTCTGGGAGTGTCAGAGAGTGATAGAGAGTGATAGTGAGTGTCTGAGAGTGTCAGAGAGTGTCAGAGAGTGATAGTGAGTGTCTGAGAGTGTCAGAGCGTGTCAGAGAGTGATTGTGAGTGTCAGAGAGTGTCAGAGCGTGTCAGAGAGTGATTGTGAGTGTCAGAGAGTGTCAGAGAATGTCAGAGAGTGATTGTGAGTGTAAGAGAGTGTCAGAGAATGTCAGAGAGTGATAGTGAGTGTCTGGGAGTGTCAGAGAGTGATAGAGAGTGATAGTGAGTGTCTGAGAGTGTCAGAGAGTGTCAGAGAGTGATTGTGAGTGTCAGAGAGTGTCAGAGAATGTCAGAGAGTGATAATGAGTGTCTGGGAGTGTCAGAGAGTGATAGAGAGTGATAGTGAGTGTCTGAGAGTGTCAGAGAGTGTCAGAGAGTGATAGTGAGTGTCTGAGAGTGTCTGAGAGTGTCAGAGAGTGATAGTGAGTGTCTGGGAGTGTCAGAGAGTGATAGAGAGTGATAGTGAGTGTCTGAGAGTGTCAGAGAGTGATAGTGAGTGTCTGAGCGTGTCTGAGAGTGTCAGAGAGTGATAGTGAGTGTCAGAGAGTGTCAGAGAGTGATAGAGAGTGATAGTGAGTGTCTGAGAGTGTCAGAGAGTGCCAGAGAGTGATAGTGAGTGTCAGAGAGTGTCAGAGAGTGATAGTGAGTGTCTGAGAGTGTCTGAGAGTGTCTGAGAGTGTCAGAGAGTGATAGTGAGTGTCGGAGCGTGTCAGAGAGTGATAGTGAGTGGCTGAGAGTGTCTGAGAGTGTCAGAGAGTGATAGTGAGTGTCAGAGAGTGTCAGAGAGTGATAGAGAGTGATAGTGAGTGTCTGAGAGTGTCAGAGAGTGTCAGAGAGTGATAGTGAGTGTCTGAGAGTGTCTGGGAGTGTCAGAGAGTGATAGTGAGTGTCAGAGAGTGATAGTGAGTGTCAGAGAGTGTCAGAGAGTGATAGTGAGTGTCTGAGAGTGTCAGAGAGTGATAGTGAGTGTCAGAGAGTGTCAGAGAGTGATAGTGAGTGGCTGAGAGTGTCTGAGAGTGTCAGAGAGTGACAGTGAGTGTCAGAGAGTTTCAGAGAGTGTCAGAGAGTGATAGTGAGTGTCAGAGAGTGATAGTGAGTGTCAGAGCGTGTCAGAGAGTGATAGTGAGTGGCTGAGAGTGTCTGAGAGTGTCAGAGAGTGATAGTGAGTGTCAGAGAGTGTCAGAGAGTGATAGAGAGTGATAGTGAGTGTCTGAGAGTGTCAGAGAGTGTCAGAGAGTGATAGTGAGTGTCTGAGAGTGTCTGGGAGTGTCAGAGAGTGATAGTGAGTGTCAGAGAGTGATAGTGAGTGTCAGAGAGTGTCAGAGAGTGATAGTGAGTGTCTGAGAGTGTCAGAGAGTGATAGTGAGTGTCAGAGAGTGTCAGAGAGTGATAGTGAGTGGCTGAGAGTGTCTGAGAGTGTCAGAGAGTGACAGTGAGTGTCAGAGAGTTTCAGAGAGTGTCAGAGAGTGATAGTGAGTGTCAGAGAGTGATAGTGAGTGTCAGAGCGTGTCAGAGAGTGATAGTGAGTGGCTGAGAGTGTCTGAGAGTGTCAGAGAGTGATAGTGAGTGTCAGAGAGTGTCAGAGAGTGATAGAGAGTGATAGTGAGTGTCTGAGAGTGTCAGAGAGTGTCAGAGAGTGATAGTGAGTGTCTGAGAGTGTCTGGGAGTGTCAGAGAGTGATAGTGAGTGTCAGAGAGTGATAGTGAGTGTCAGAGAGTGTCAGAGAGTGATAGTGAGTGTCTGAGAGTGTCAGAGAGTGATAGTGAGTGTCAGAGAGTGTCAGAGAGTGATAGTGAGTGGCTGAGAGTGTCTGAGAGTGTCAGAGAGTGACAGTGAGTGTCAGAGAGTTTCAGAGAGTGATAGAGAGTGATAGTGAGTGTCTGAGAGTGTCAGAGAGTGTCAGAGAGTGACAGTGAGTTTCTGAGAGTTTCTGGGAGTGTCAGAGAGTGATAGTGAGTGTCAGAGAGTGTCAGAGAGTGTCAGAGAGTGAGAGTGAGTGTCTGAGAGTGTCTGAGAGTGTCAGAGAGTGATAGTGAGTGTCAGAGAGTGTCAGAGAGTGATGGAGAGTGATAGTGAGTATCTGAGTGTGTCAGAGAGTGTCAGAGAGTGATAGTGAGTGTCAGAGAGAGTCAGAGAGTGATAGTGAGTGTCAGAGAGTGTCAGAGAGTGATGGAGAGTGATAGTGAGTGTCAGAGAGTGTCAGAGAGTGATAGTGAGTGTCAGAGAGTGTCAGAGAGTGATGGAGAGTGATAGTGAGTGTCTGAGTGTGTCAGAGAGTGTCAGAGAGTGATAGTGAGTGTCTGAGAGTGTCAGAGAGTGTCAGAGAGTGATAGTGAGTGTCAGAGAGTGTCAGAGAGTGTCAGAGGGTGATAATGAGTGTCTGAGAGTGTCTGAGAGTGTCAGAGAGTGATAGTGAGTGTCAGAGAGTGTCAGAGAGTGATAGTGAGTGTCAGAGAGTGATAGTGAGTGTCTGAGAGTGTCTGAGAGTGTCAGAGAGTGATAGTGAGTGTCAGAGAGTGTCTGAGAGTGTCTGAGAGTGTCAGAGCGTGATAGTGAGTGTCAGAGAGTATCAGAGAGTGATAGAGAGTGATAGTGAGTGTCTAAGTGTGTCAGAGATTGTCAGAGAGTGATAGTGAGTGTCTGAGAGTGTCAGAGAGTGTCAGAGAGTGATAGTGAGTGTCTGAGAGTGTCAGAGCGTGTCAGAGAGTGATTGGGAGTGTCAGAGAGTGTCAGAGAATGTCAGAGAGTGATTGTGAGTGTCAGAGAGTGTCAGAGAGTGTCAGAGAGTGATTGTGAGTGTCAGAGAGTGTCAGAGAATGTCAGAGAGTGATAGTGAGTGTCTGGGAGTGTCAGAGAGTGATAGAGAGTGATAGTGAGTGTCTGAGAGTGTCAGAGAGTGTCAGAGAGTGATTGTGAGTGTCAGAGAGTGTCAGAGAGTGTCAGATAGTGATTGTGAGTGTCTGAGAGTGTCAGAGAATGTCAGAGAGTGATAGTGAGTGTCAGAGAGTGTCAGAGAGTGTCAGAGAGTGATAGTGAGTGTCTGAGAGTGCCAGAGTGCGTCAGAGAGTGATTGTGTGTGTCAGAGAGTGTCAGAGAATGTCAAAGAGTGATAGTGAGTGTCTGGGAGTGTCAGAGAGTGATAGAGAGTGATAGTGAGTGTCTGAGAGTGTCAGAGAGTGTCAGAGAGTGATAGTGAGTGTCAGAGAGTGTCAGAGAGTGTCAGAGAGTGATAGTGAGTGTCTGAGAGTGCCAGAGTGCGTCAGAGAGTGATTGTGTGTGTCAGAGAGTGTCAGAGAATGTCAGAGAGTGATAGTGAGTGTCTGGGAGTGTCAGAGAGTGATAGAGAGTGATAGTGAGTGTCTGAGAGTGTCAGAGAGTGTCAGAGAGTGATAGTGAGTGTCTGATAGTGTCTGAGAGTGTCAGAGAGTGATAGAGAGTGATAGTGAGTGTCTGAGAGTGTCAGAGAGTGATAGTGAGTGTCACAGAGTGTCAGAGAGTGATAGAGAGTGATATTGAGTGTCTGAGAGTGTCTGAGAGTGTTAGAGAGTGATAGTGAGTGTCAGAGAGTGTCAGAGAGTGATAGAGAGTGATAGTGAGTGTCTGAGAGTGTCAGAGAGTGTCAGAGAGTGATAGTGTGTGTCTGAGAGTGTCTGGGAGTGTCAGAGAGTGATAGTGAGTGTCAGAGAGTGATAGTGAGTGTCAGAGAGTGTCAGAGAGTGTCAGAGAGTGATAGTGAGTGTCTGAGCGTGTCTGAGAGTGTCAGAGAGTGATAGTGAGTGTCAGAGAGTGTCAGAGAGTGATAGAGAGTGATAGTGAGTGTCTGAGAGTGTCTGGGAGTGTCAGAGAGTGATAGTGAGTGTCAGAGAGTGATAGTGAGTGTCAGAGAGTGTCAGAGAGTGTCAGAGAGTGATAGTGAGTGTCTGAGAGTGTCAGAGAGTGTCAGAGAGTGATAGTGAGTGTCAGAGAGTGTCAGAGAGTGATAGTGAGTGGCTGAGAGTGTCTGAGAGTGTCAGAGAGTGATAGTGAGTGTCAGAGAGTGATAGTGAGTGTCAGAGAGTGTCAGAGAGTGATAGAGAGTGATAGTGAGTGTCTGAGAGTGTCTGGGAGTGTCAGAGAGTGATAGTGAGTGTCAGAGAGTGATAGTGAGTGTCAGAGAGTGTCAGAGAGTGTCAGAGAGTGATAGTGAGTGTCTGAGAGTGTCTGAGAGTGTCAGAGAGTGATAGTGAGTGTCAGAGAGTGTCAGAGAGTGATAGTGAGTGGCTGAGATTGTCTGAGAGTGTCAGAGAGTGATAGTGAGTGTCAGAGAGTGTCAGAGAGTGATAGAGAGTGATAGTGAGTGTCAGAGAGTGTCAGAGAGTGATAGAGTGTAATAGTGAGTGTCTGAAAGTGTCTGAGAGTGTCTGAGAGTGTCAGAGAGTGATAGTGAGTGTCAGAGAGTGTCAGAGAGTGATAGTGAGTGGCTGAGAGTGTCTGAGAGTGTCAGAGAGTGATAGTGAGTGTCAGAGAGTGTCAGAGAGTGATAGAGAGTGATAGTGAGTGTCAGAGAGTGTCAGAGAGTGATAGAGAGTAATAGTGAGTGTCTGAGAGTGTCAGAGAGTGATAGTGAGTGTCTGGGAGTGTCAGAGAGTGATAGTGAGTGATAGTGAGTGTCTGAGAGTGTCAGAGAGTGATAGTGAGTGTCAGAGAGTGTCAGAGAGTGATAGAGAGTGATAGTGAGTGTCAGAGAGTGTCAGAGAGTGATAGAGAGTAATAGTGAGTGTCTGAGAGTGTCTGAGAGTGTCTGAGAGTGTCAGAGAGTGATAGTGAGTGTCAGAGAGTGTCAGAGAGTGATAGTGAGTGGCTGAGAGTGTCTGAGAGTGTCAGAGAGTGATAGTGAGTGTCAGAGAGTGTCAGAGAGTGATAGAGAGTGATAGTGAGTGTCAGAGAGTGTCAGAGAGTGATAGAGAGTAATAGTGAGTGTCTGAGAGTGTCAGAGAGTGATAGTGAGTGTCTGGGAGTGTCAGAGAGTGATAGAGAGTGATAGTGAGTGTCTGAGAGTGTCAGAGAGTGATAGTGAGCGTCTGAGCGTGTCTGAGAGTGTCAGAGAGTGATAGTGAGTGTCAGAGAGTGTCAGAGAGTGATAGTGAGTGATAGTGAGTGACTGAGAGTGTCAGAGAGTGTCAGAGAGTGATAGTGAGTGTCTGAGAGTGTCTGGGATTGTCAGAGAGTGATAGTGAGTGTCAGAGAGTGATAGTGAGTGTCAGAGAGTGTCAGAGAGTGTCAGAGAGTGATAGTGAGTGTCTGAGAGTGTCAGAGAGTGATAGTGAGTGTCAGAGAGGGTCAGAGAGTGATAGAGAGTGATAGTGAGTGTCAGAGAGTGTCAGAGAGTGATAGAGAGTAATAGTGAGTGTCTGAGAGTGTCAGAGAGTGATAGTGAGTGTCAGAGAGTGTCAGAGAGTGATAGAGAGTGATAGTGAGTGTCAGAGAGTGTCAGAGAGTGATAGTGAGTGTCAGAGAGTGTCAGAGAGTGATAGAGAGTGATAGTGAGTGTCAGAGAGTGTCAGAGAGTGATAGAGAGTAATAGTGAGTGTCTGAGAGTGTCAGAGAGTGATAGTGAGTGTCTGGGAGTGTCAGAGAGTGATAGAGAGTGATAGTGAGTGTCTGAGAGTGTCAGAGAGTGATAGTGAGTGTCTGAGCGTGTCTGAGAGTGTCAGAGAGTGATAGTGAGTGTCAGAGAGTGTCAGAGAGTGATAGAGAGTGATAGTGAGTGTCTGAGAGTGTCTGGGAGTGTCAGAGAGTGATAGTGAGTGTCAGAGAGTGATAGTGAGTGTCAGAGAGTGTCAGAGAGTGTCAGAGAGTGATAGTGAGTGTCTGAGAGTGTCTGAGAGTGTCAGAGAGTGATAGTGAGTGTCAGAGAGTGATAGTGAGTGGCTGAGAGCGTCTGAGAGTGTCAGAGAGTGATAGTGAGTGTCAGAGAGTGTCAGAGAGTGATAGAGAGTGATAGTGAGTGTCAGAGAGTGTCAGAGAGTGATAGAGAGTAATAGTGAGTGTCAGAGAGTGTCAGAGAGTGATAGTGAGTGGCTGAGAGTGTCTGAGAGTGTCAGAGAGTGATAGTGAGTGTCTGAGAGTGTCTGAGAGTGTCAGAGAGTGATAGAGAGTGATAGTGAGTGTCTGAGAGTGTCAGAGAGTGATAGTGAGTGTCTGAGCGTGTCTGAGAGTGTCAGAGAGTGATAGTGAGTGTCAGAGAGTGTCAGAGAGTGATAGAGAGTGATAGTGAGTGTCTGAGAGTGTCAGAGAGTGTCAGAGAGTGATAGTGAGTGTCTGAGAGTGTCTGGGAGTGTCAGAGAGTGATAGTGAGTGTCAGAGAGTGATAGTGAGTGTCAGAGAGTGTCAGAGAGCGTCAGAGAGTGTCAGAGAGTGATAGTGAGTGTCTGAGCGTGTCTGAGAGTGTCAGAGAGTGATAGTGAGTGTCAGAGAGTGTCTGAGAGTGATAGTGAGTGGCTGAGAGTGTCTGAGAGTGTCAGAGAGTGACAGTGAGTGTCAGAGAGTGTCAGAGAGTGATAGAGAGTGATAGTGAGTGTCAGAGAGTGTCAGAGAGTGATAGAGAGTAATAGTGAGTGTCTGAGAGTGTCAGAGAGTGATAGTGAGTGTCTGGGAGTGTCAGAGAGTGATAGAGAGTGATAGTGAGTGTCTGAGAGTTTCAGAGAGTGTCAGAGAGTGATAGTGAGTGTCAGAGAGTGTCAGAATGTGTCAAAGAGTGAAAAAGAGTGAGAGAGAGTGTCTGAGAGTGTCAGAGAGTGATAGTGAGTGTCAGAGAGTGTCAGAGAGTGATAGAGAGTGATAGTGAGTGTCTGAGAGTGTCAGAGAGTGTCAGAGAGTGTCAGAGAGTGATAGTGAGTGTCAGAGAGTGTCAGAGAGTGATAGTGAGTGTCAGAGAGTGTCAGAGAGTGATAGTGAGTGTCAGAGAATGTCAGAGTGTGTCAAATAGTGATAAAGAGTGAGAGAGAGTGATAGAGAGTGTCTGAGAGTGTCAGAGAGTGTCAGAGTGTGTCAGAGAGTTTCAGAGAGTGATAGGCAGTGCTAGAGAGTGTCAGAGAGTGGTAGTGAGTGTCTGAGAGTGTCAGAGAGTGATAGTGAGTGTCTGAGAGTGTCAGAGAGTGATAGTGAGTGTCTGAGAGTGTCAGAGAGTGATAGTGAGTGTCTGAGAGTGTCTGAGAGTGTCAGAGAGTGATAGTGAGTGTCAGAGAGTGATAGTGAGTGTCTGAGAGTGTCAGAGAGTGATAGTGGGTGTCTGAGAGTGTCAGAGAGTGATAGTGAGTGTCTGAGAGTGTCAGAGAGTGTCAGAGAGTGATAGTGAGTGTCTGAGAGTGTCAGAGAGTGATAGTGAGTGTCTGAGAGTGTCAGAGAGTGATAGTGAGTGTCTGAGAGTGTCTGAGAGTGTCAGAGAGTGATAGTGAGTGTCAGAGAGTGATAGTGAGTGTCTGAGAGTTTCAGAGAGTGATAGTGAGTGTCTGAGAGTGTCAGAGAGTGAAAGTGAGTGTCTGAGAGTGTCAGAGAGTGTCAGAGAGTGAAAGTGAGTGTCTGAGAGTGTCAGAGAGTGATAGTGAGTGTCTGAGAGTGTCAGAGAGTGATAGTGAGTGTCTGAGAGTGTCTGAGAGTGTCAGAGAGTGATAGTGAGTGTCAGAGAGTGATAGTGAGTGTCTGAGAGTGTCAGAGAGTGATAGTGAGTTTCTGAGAGTGTCAGAGAGTGATAGTGAGTGTCTGAGAGTGTCAGAGAGTGTCAGAGAGTGATAGTGAGTGTCTGAGAGTGTCAGAGAGTGATAGTGAGTGTCTGAGAGTGTCAGAGAGTGATAGTGAGTGTCTGAGAGTGTCTGAGAGTGTCAGAGAGTGATAGTGAGTGTCAGAGAGTGATAGTGAGTGTCTGAGAGTGTCAGAGAGTGATAGTGAGTGTCTGAGAGTGTCAGAGAGTGATAGTGAGTGTCTGAGAGTGTCAGAGAGTGTCAGAGAGTGATAGTGAGTGTCTGAGAGTGTCAGAGAGTGATAGTGAGTGTCTGAGAGTGTCAGAGAGTGATAGTGAGTGTCTGAGAGTGTCAGAGAGTGTCAGAGAGTGATAGTGAGTGTCAGAGAGTGTCAGAATGTGTCAAAGAGTGAAAAAGAGTGAGAGAGAGTGTCTGAGAGTGTCAGAGAGTGATAGTGAGTGTCAGAGAGTGTCAGAGAGTGATAGAGAGTGATAGTGAGTGTCTGAGAGTGTCAGAGAGTGTCAGAGAGTGATAGTGAGTGTCAGAGAGTGTCAGAGAGTGATAGTGAGTGTCAGAGAGTGTCAGAGAGTGATAGTGAGTGTCAGAGAATGTCAGAGTGTGTCAAATAGTGATAAAGAGTGAGAGAGAGTGATAGAGAGTGTCTGAGAGTGTCAGAGAGTGTCAGAGTGTGTCAGAGAGTTTCAGAGAGTGATAGGCAGTGATAGAGAGTGTCAGAGAGTGGTAGTGAGTGTCTGAGAGTGTCAGAGAGTGATAGTGAGTGTCTGAGAGTGTCAGAGAGTGATAGTGAGTGTCTGAGAGTGTCAGAGAGTGATAGTGAGTGTCTGAGAGTGTCTGAGAGTGTCAGAGAGTCATAGTGAGTGTCAGAGAGTGATAGTGAGTGTCTGAGAGTGTCAGAGAGTCATAGTGAGTGTCAGAGAGTGATAGTGAGTGTCTGAGAGTGTCAGAGAGTCATAGTGAGTGTCAGAGAGTGATAGTGAGTGTCTGAGAGTGTCAGAGAGTGATAGTGAGTGTCTGAGAGTGTCAGAGAGTGATAGTGAGTGTCTGAGAGCGTCAGAGAGTTTCAGAGAGTGATAGTGAGTGTCTGAGAGTGTCAGAGAGTGATAGTGAGTGTCAGAGAGTGTCAAAGAGTGATAGTGAGTGTCAGAGAGTGATAGTGAGTGTCAGAGAATGTCAGAGAGTGATAGTGAGTGTCTGGGAGTGTCAGAGAGTGATAGAGAGTGATAGTGAGTGTCTGAGAGTGTCAGAGAGTGTCAGAGAGTGATAGTGAGTGTCTGAGAGTGTCAGTGAGTGATAGTGAGTGTCAGAGAATGTCAGAGAGTGATAGTGAGTGTCTGGGAGTGTCAGAGAGTGATAGAGAGTGATAGTGAGTGTCTGAGAGTGTCAGAGAGTGTCAGAGAGTGATAGTGAGTGTCTGAGAGTGTCTGAGATTGTCAGAGAGTGATAGTGAGTGTCAGAGAATGTCAGAGAGTGATAGTGAGTGTCTGAGAGTGTCAGAGAGTGTCAGAGAGTGATAGTGAGTTTCTGAGAGTGTCTGAGAGTGTCAGAGAGTGATAGAGAGTGATAGTGAGTGTCAGAGAATGTCAGAGAGTGATAGTGAGTGTCTGGGAGTGTCAGAGAGTGATAGAGAGTGATAGTGAGTGTCTGAGAGTGTCAGAGAGTGTCAGAGAGTGATAGTGAGTGTCTGAGTGTGTCTGAGAGTGTCAGAGAGTGTCAGAGAGTGATAGTGAGTGTCAGAGAGTGTCAGAGAGTGATAGTGACTGTCTGAGAGTGTCAGAGAGTGATAGTGAGTTTCTGAGAGTGTCTGAGAGTGTCAGAGAGTGATAGTGAGTGTCAGAGAGTGTCAGAGAGTGTCAGAGAGTGATAGTGAGTGTCAGAGAGTGTCAGAGAGTGATAGAGAGTGATAGTGAGTGTCAGAGAATGTCAGAGAGTGATAGTGAGTGTCTGGGAGTGTCAGAGAGTGATAGAGAGTGATAGTGAGTGTCTGAGAGTATCAGAGAGTGATAGTGAGTGTCTGAGAGTGTCTGAGAGTGTCAGAGAGTGATAGTGAGTGTCAGAGAGTGTCAGAGAGTGATAGTGAGTGTCAGAGAGTGTCTGAGAGTGATAGAGAGTGATAGTGAGTGTCAGAGAATGTCAGAGAGTGATAGTGAGTGTCTGGGAGTGTCAGAGAGTGATAGAGAGTGATAGTGAGTGTCTGAGAGTGTCAGAGAGTGATAGTGAGTGTCAGAGAGTGATAGTGAGTGTCAGAGAGTGTCAGAGAGTGATAGTGAGTGTCAGAGAGTGTCTGAGAGTGATAGAGAGTGATAGTGAGTGTCAGAGAATGTCAGAGAGTGATAGTGAGTGTCTGGGAGTGTCAGAGAGTGATAGAGAGTGATAGTGAGTGTCTGAGAGTGTCAGAGAGTGTCAGAGAGTGATAGTGAGTGTCTGAGAGTGTCTGAGAGTGTCAGAGAGTGATAGTGAGTGTCAGAGAGTGTCAGAGAGTGATAGAGAGTGATAGTGAGTGTCTGAGAGTGTCAGAGAGTGTCAGAGAGTGATAGTGAGTGTCTGAGAGTGTCAGAGAGTTTCAGAGAGTGATAGTGAGTGTCTGAGAGTGTCTGAGAGTGTCAGAGAGTGATAGTGAGTGTCAGAGAGTGATAGTGAGTGTCTGAGAGTGTCAGAGAGTGATAGTGAGTGTCTGAGAGTGTCAGAGAGTGATAGTGAGTGTCTGAGAGTGTCAGAGAGTTTCAGAGAGTGATAGTGAGTGTCTGAGAGTGTCAGAGAGTGATAGTGAGTGTCAGAGAGTGTCAGAGAGTGTCAAAGAGTGATAGTGAGTGTCAGAGAGTGATAGTGAGTGTCAGAGAATGTCAGAGAGTGATAGTGAGTGTCTGGGAGTGTCAGAGAGTGATAGAGAGTGATAGTGAGTGTCTGAGAGTGTCAGAGAGTGTCAGAGAGTGATAGTGAGTGTCTGAGAGTGTCAGTGAGTGATAGTGAGTGTCAGAGAATGTCAGAGAGTGATAGTGAGTGTCTGGGAGTGTCAGAGAGTGATAGAGAGTGATAGTGAGTGTCTGAGAGTGTCAGAGAGTGTCAGAGAGTGATAGTGAGTGTCTGAGAGTGTCTGAGATTGTCAGAGAGTGATAGTGAGTGTCAGAGAATGTCAGAGAGTGATAGTGAGTGTCTGAGAGTGTCAGAGAGTGTCAGAGAGTGATAGTGAGTTTCTGAGAGTGTCTGAGAGTGTCAGAGAGTGATAGAGAGTGATAGTGAGTGTCAGAGAATGTCAGAGAGTGATAGTGAGTGTCTGGGAGTGTCAGAGAGTGATAGAGAGTGATAGTGAGTGTCTGAGAGTGTCAGAGAGTGTCAGAGAGTGATAGTGAGTGTCTGAGTGTGTCTGAGAGTGTCAGAGAGTGTCAGAGAGTGATAGTGAGTGTCAGAGAGTGTCAGAGAGTGATAGTGACTGTCTGAGAGTGTCAGAGAGTGATAGTGAGTGTCAGAGAGTGTCAGAGAGTGTCAGAGAGTGATAGTGAGTGTCAGAGAGTGTCAGAGAGTGTCAGAGAGTGATAGTGAGTGTCAGAGAGTGTCAGAGAGTGATAGAGAGTGTCTGGGAGTGTCAGAGAGTGATAGAGAGTGATAGTGAGTGTCTGAGAGTGTCAGAGAGTGTCAGAGAGTGATAGTGAGTGTCTGAGTGTGTCTGAGAGTGTCAGAGAGTGTCAGAGAGTGATAGAGAGTGATAGTGAGTGTCAGAGAATGTCAGAGAGTGATAGTGAGTGTCTGGGAGTGTCAGAGAGTGATAGAGAGTGATAGTGAGTGTCTGAGAGTGTCAGAGAGTGTCAGAGAGTGATAGTGAGTGTCTGAGTGTGTCTGAGAGTGTCAGAGAGTGTCAGAGAGTGATAGTGAGTGTCAGAGAGTGTCAGAGAGTGATAGTGACTGTCTGAGAGTGTCAGAGAGTGATAGTGAGTTTCTGAGAGTGTCTGAGAGTGTCAGAGAGTGATAGTGAGTGTCAGAGAGTGTCAGAGAGTGTCAGAGAGTGATAGTGAGTGTCACAGAGTGTCAGAGAGTGATAGAGAGTGATAGTGAGTGTCAGAGAATGTCAGAGAGTGATAGTGAGTGTCTGGGAGTGTCAGAGAGTGATAGAGAGTGATAGTGAGTGTCTGAGAGTATCAGAGAGTGATAGTGAGTGTCTGAGAGTGTCTGAGAGTGTCAGAGAGTGATAGTGAGTGTCAGAGAGTGTCAGAGAGTGATAGTGAGTGTCAGAGAGTGTCTGAGAGTGATAGAGAGTGATAGTGAGTGTCAGAGAATGTCAGAGAGTGATAGTGAGTGTCTGGGAGTGTCAGAGAGTGATAGAGAGTGATAGTGAGTGTCTGAGAGTGTCAGAGAGTGATAGTGAGTGTCAGAGAGTGATAGTGAGTGTCAGAGAGTGTCAGAGAGTGATAGTGAGTGTCAGAGAGTGTCTGAGAGTGATAGAGAGTGATAGTGAGTGTCAGAGAATGTCAGAGAGTGATAGTGAGTGTCTGGGAGTGTCAGAGAGTGATAGAGAGTGATAGTGAGTGTCTGAGAGTGTCAGAGAGTGTCAGAGAGTGATAGTGAGTGTCTGAGAGTGTCTGAGAGTGTCAGAGAGTGATAGTGAGTGTCAGAGAGTGTCAGAGAGTGATAGAGAGTGATAGTGAGTGTCTGAGAGTGTCAGAGAGTGTCAGAGAGTGATAGTGAGTGTCTGAGAGTGTCAGAGAGTTTCAGAGAGTGATAGTGAGTGTCTGAGAGTGTCTGAGAGTGTCAGAGAGCGATAGTGAGTGTCAGAGAGTGATAGTGAGTGTCTGAGAGTGTCAGAGAGTGATAGTGAGTGTCTGAGAGTGTCAGAGAGTGATAGTGAGTGTCTGAGAGTGTCAGAGAGTTTCAGAGAGTGATAGTGAGTGTCTGAGAGTGTCAGAGAGTGATAGTGAGTGTCAGAGAGTGTCAGAGAGTGTCAAAGAGTGATAGTGAGTGTCAGAGAGTGATAGTGAGTGTCAGAGAATGTCAGAGAGTGATAGTGAGTGTCTGGGAGTGTCAGAGAGTGATAGAGAGTGATAGTGAGTGTCTGAGTGTGTCAGAGAGTGTCAGAGAGTGATAGTGAGTGTCTGAGAGTGTCAGTGAGTGATAGTGAGTGTCAGAGAATGTCAGAGAGTGATAGTGAGTGTCTGGGAGTGTCAGAGAGTGATAGAGAGTGATAGTGAGTGTCTGAGAGTGTCAGAGAGTGTCAGAGAGTGATAGTGAGTGTCTGAGAGTGTCTGAGATTGTCAGAGAGTGATAGTGAGTGTCAGAGAATGTCAGAGAGTGATAGTGAGTGTCTGAGAGTGTCAGAGAGTGTCAGAGAGTGATAGTGAGTTTCTGAGAGTGTCTGAGAGTGTCAGAGAGTGATAGAGAGTGATAGTGAGTGTCAGAGAATGTCAGAGAGTGATAGTGAGTGTCTGGGAGTGTCAGAGAGTGATAGAGAGTGATAGTGAGTGTCTGAGAGTGTCAGAGAGTGTCAGAGAGTGATAGTGAGTGTCTGAGTGTGTCTGAGAGTGTCAGAGAGTGTCAGAGAGTGATAGTGAGTGTCAGAGAGTGTCAGAGAGTGATAGTGACTGTCTGAGAGTGTCAGAGAGTGATAGTGAGTTTCTGAGAGTGTCTGAGAGTGTCAGAGAGTGATAGTGAGTGTCAGAGAGTGTCAGAGAGTGTCAGAGAGTGATAGTGAGTGTCAGAGAGTGTCAGAGAGTGATAGAGAGTGATAGTGAGTGTCATAGAATGTCAGAGAGTGATAGTGAGTGTCTGGGAGTGTCAGAGAGTGATAGAGAGTGATAGTGAGTGTCTGAGAGTATCAGAGAGTGATAGTGAGTGTCTGAGAGTGTCTGAGAGTGTCAGAGAGTGATAGTGAGTGTCAGAGAGTGTCAGAGAGTGATAGTGAGTGTCAGAGAGTGTCTGAGAGTGATAGAGAGTGATAGTGAGTGTCAGAGAATGTCAGAGAGTGATAGTGAGTGTCTGGGAGTGTCAGAGAGTGATAGAGAGTGATAGTGAGTGTATGAGAGTGTCAGAGAGTGATAGTGAGTGTCAGAGAGTGATAGTGAGTGTCAGAGAGTGTCAGAGAGTGATAGTGAGTGTCAGAGAGTGTCTGAGAGTGATAGAGAGTGATAGTGAGTGTCAGAGAATGTCAGAGAGTGATAGTGAGTGTCTGGGAGTGTCAGAGAGTGATAGAGAGTGATAGTGAGTGTCTGAGAGTGTCAGAGAGTGTCAGAGAGTGATAGTGAGTGTCTGAGAGTGTCTGAGAGTGTCAGAGAGTGATAGTGAGTGTCAGAGAGTGTCAGAGAGTGATAGAGAGTGATAGTGAGTGTCTGAGAGTGTCAGAGAGTGTCAGAGAGTGAGAGTGAGTGTCTGAGAGTGTCAGAGAGTGTCAGAGAGTGATAGTGAGTGTCAGAGAGTGTCAGAGAGTGTCAGAGAGTGATAGTGAATGTCAGAGAGTGTCAGAGAGTGATAGAGAGTGATAGTGAGGGTCAGAGAATGTCAGAGAGTGATAGAGAGTGTCTGGGAGTGTCAGAGAGTGATAGAGAGTGATAGTGAGTGTCTGAGAGTGTCAGAGAGTGATAGTGAGTGTCAGAGAGTGTCAGAGAGTGATAGAAAGTGATAGTGAGTGTCTGAGAGTGTCTGAGAGTGTCAGAGAGTGATAGTGAGTGTCAGAGAGTGTCAGAGAGTGTCAGAGAGTGATAGTGAGTGTCAGAGAGTGTCAGAGAGTGATAGAGAGTGATAGTGAGTGTCAGAGAGTGATAGTGAGTGTCTGGGAGTGTCAGAGAGTGATAGAGAGTGATAGTGAGTGTCAGAGAGTGATCGTGAGTGTCAGAGAGTGTCAGAGAGTGTCAGAGAGTGATAGTGAGTGTCAGAGAGTGATAGAGAGTGATAGTGAGTGTCAGAGAATGTCAGAGAGTGATAGTGAGTGTCAGAGAGTGTCAGAGAGTGATAGTGAGTGTCAGAGAGTGTCAGAGAGTGTCAGAGAGTGATAGTGAGTGTCTGAGAGTGTCAGAGAGTGATAGAAAGTGATAGTGAGTGTCTGAGAGTGTCTGAGAGTGTCAGAGAGTGATAGTGAGTGTCAGAGAGTGTCAGAGAGTGTCAGAGAGTGATAGTGAGTGTCAGAGAGTGTTAGAGAGTGATAGAGAGTGATAGTGAGTGTCAGAGAGTGATAGTGAGTGTCTGGGAGTGTCAGAGAGTGATAGAGAGTGATAGTGAGTGTCAGAGAGTGATCGTGAGTGTCAGAGAGTGTCAGAGAGTGTCAGAGAGTGATAGTGAGTGTCAGAGAGTGTCTGAGAGTGATAGTGAGTGGCTGAGAGTGTCTGAGAGTGTCAGAGAGTGACAGTGAGTGTCAGAGAGTGTCAGAGAGTGATAGAGAGTGATAGTGAGTGTCAGAGAGTGTCAGAGAGTGATAGAGAGTAATAGTGAGTGTCTGAGAGTGTCAGTGAGTGATAGTGAGTGTCAGAGAATGTCAGAGAGTGATAGTGAGTGTCTGGGAGTGTCAGAGAGTGATAGAGAGTGATAGTGAGTGTCTGAGAGTGTCAGAGAGTGTCAGAGAGTGATAGTGAGTGTCTGAGAGTGTCTGAGATTGTCAGAGAGTGATAGTGAGTGTCAGAGAATGTCAGAGAGTGATAGTGAGTGTCTGAGAGTGTCAGAGAGTGTCAGAGAGTGATAGTGAGTTTCTGAGAGTGTCTGAGAGTGTCAGAGAGTGATAGAGAGTGATAGTGAGTGTCAGAGAATGTCAGAGAGTGATAGTGAGTGTCTGGGAGTGTCAGAGAGTGATAGAGAGTGATAGTGAGTGTCTGAGAGTGTCAGAGAGTGTCAGAGAGTGATAGTGAGTGTCTGAGTGTGTCTGAGAGTGTCAGAGAGTGTCAGAGAGTGATAGTGAGTGTCAGAGAGTGTCAGAGAGTGATAGTGACTGTCTGAGAGTGTCAGAGAGTGATAGTGAGTTTCTGAGAGTGTCTGAGAGTGTCAGAGAGTGATAGTGAGTGTCAGAGAGTGTCAGAGAGTGTCAGAGAGTGATAGTGAGTGTCAGAGAGTGTCAGAGAGTGATAGAGAGTGATAGTGAGTGTCATAGAATGTCAGAGAGTGATAGTGAGTGTCTGGGAGTGTCAGAGAGTGATAGAGAGTGATAGTGAGTGTCTGAGAGTATCAGAGAGTGATAGTGAGTGTCTGAGAGTGTCTGAGAGTGTCAGAGAGTGATAGTGAGTGTCAGAGAGTGTCAGAGAGTGATAGTGAGTGTCTGGGAGTGTCAGAGAGTGATAGAGAGTGATAGTGAGTGTATGAGAGTGTCAGAGAGTGATAGTGAGTGTCAGAGAGTGATAGTGAGTGTCAGAGAGTGTCAGAGAGTGATAGTGAGTGTCAGAGAGTGTCTGAGAGTGATAGAGAGTGATAGTGAGTGTCAGAGAATGTCAGAGAGTGATAGTGAGTGTCTGGGAGTGTCAGAGAGTGATAGAGAGTGATAGTGAGTGTCTGAGAGTGTCAGAGAGTGTCAGAGAGTGATAGTGAGTGTCTGAGAGTGTCTGAGAGTGTCAGAGAGTGATAGTGAGTGTCAGAGAGTGTCAGAGAGTGATAGAGAGTGATAGTGAGTGTCTGAGAGTGTCAGAGAGTGTCAGAGAGTGATAGTGAGTGTCAGAGGGTGTCAGAGAGTGATAGAGAGTGATAGTGAGTGTCTGAGAGTGTCAGAGAGTGTCAGAGAGTGATAGTGAGTGTCTGAGAGTGTCAGAGAGTGTCAGAGAGTGATAGTGAGTGTCAGAGAGTGTCAGAGAGTGTCAGAGAGTGATAGTGAATGTCAGAGAGTGTCAGAGAGTGATAGAGAGTGATAGTGATGGTCAGAGAATGTCAGAGAGTGATAGAGAGTGTCTGGGAGTGTCAGAGAGTGATAGAGAGTGATAGTGAGTGTCTGAGAGTGTCAGAGAGTGATAGTGAGTGTCAGAGAGTGTCAGAGAGTGATAGAAAGTGATAGTGAGTGTCTGAGAGTGTCTGAGAGTGTCAGAGAGTGATAGTGAGTGTCAGAGAGTGTCAGAGAGTGTCAGAGAGTGATAGTGAGTGTCAGAGAGTGTCAGAGAGTGATAGAGAGTGATAGTGAGTGTCAGAGAGTGATAGTGAGTGTCTGGGAGTGTCAGAGAGTGATAGAGAGTGGTAGTGAGTGTCAGAGAGTGATCGTGAGTGTCAGAGAGTGTCAGAGAGTGTCAGAGAGTGATAGTGAGTGTCAGAGAGTGTCAGAGAGTGATAGAGAGTGATAGTGAGTGTCAGAGAATGTCAGAGAGTGATAGTGAGTGTCAGAGAGTGTCAGAGAGTGATAGTGAGTGTCAGAGAGTGTCAGAGAGTGTCAGAGAGTGATAGTGAGTGTCTGAGAGTGTCAGAGAGTGATAGAAAGTGATAGTGAGTGTCTGAGAGTGTCTGAGAGTGTCAGAGAGTGATAGTGAGTGTCAGAGAGTGTCAGAGAGTGTCAGAGAGTGATAGTGAGTGTCAGAGAGTGTTAGAGAGTGATAGAGAGTGATAGTGAGTGTCAGAGAGTGATAGTGAGTGTCTGGGAGTGTCAGAGAGTGATAGAGAGTGATAGTGAGTGTCAGAGAGTGATCGTGAGTGTCAGAGAGTGTCAGAGAGTGTCAGAGAGTGATAGTGAGTGTCAGAGAGTGTCTGAGAGTGATAGTGAGTGGCTGAGAGTGTCTGAGAGTGTCAGAGAGTGACAGTGAGTGTCAGAGAGTGTCAGAGAGTGATAGAGAGTGATAGTGAGTGTCAGAGAGTGTCAGAGAGTGATAGAGAGTAATAGTGAGTGTCTGAGAGTGTCAGAGAGTGATAGTGAGTGTCTGGGAGTGTCAGAGAGTGATAGAGAGTGATAGTGAGTGTCTGAGAGTGTCAGAGAGTGTCAGAGAGTGATAGTGAGTGTCAGAGAGTGTCAGAATGTGTCAAAGAGTGAAAAAGAGTGAGAGAGAGTGTCTGAGAGTGTCAGAGAGTGAGAGTGAGTGTCAGAGAGTGTCAGAGAGTGATAGAGAGTGATAGTGAGTGTCTGAGAGTGTCAGAGAGTGTCAGAGAGTGTCAGAGAGTGATAGTGAGTGTCAGAGAGTGTCAGAGAGTGATAGTGAGTGTCAGAGAGTGTCAGAGAGTGATAGTGAGTGTCAGAGAATGTCAGAGTGTGTCAAATAGTGATAAAGAGTGAGAGAGAGTGATAGAGAGTGTCTGAGAGTGTCAGAGAGTGTCAGAGTGTGTCAGAGAGTTTCAGAGAGTGATAGGCAGTGATAGAGAGTGTCAGAGAGTGGTAGTGAGTGTCTGAGAGTGTCAGAGAGTGATAGTGAGTGTCTGAGAGTGTCAGAGAGTGATAGTGAGTGTCTGAGAGTGTCAGAGAGTGATAGTGAGTGTCTGAGAGTGTCTGAGAGTGTCAGAGAGTGATAGTGAGTGTCAGAGAGTGATAGTGAGTGTCTGAGAGTGTCTGAGAGTGTCAGAGAGTGATAGTGAGTGTCAGAGAGTGATAGTGAGTGTCTGAGAGTGTCAGAGAGTGATAGTGAGTGTCTGAGAGTGTCAGAGAGTGATAGTGAGTGTCTGAGAGTGTCAGAGAGTGTCAGAGAGTGATAGTGAGTGTCTGAGAGTGTCAGAGAGTGATAGTGAGTGTCTGAGAGTGTCAGAGAGTGATAGTGAGTGTCTGAGAGTGTCTGAGAGTGTCAGAGAGTGATAGTGAGTGTCAGAGAGTGATAGTGAGTGTCTGAGAGTGTCAGAGAGTGATAGTGAGTGTCTGAGAGTGTCAGAGAGTGATAGTGAGTGTCTGAGAGTGTCAGAGAGTGTCAGAGAGTGATAGTGAGTGTCTGAGAGTGTCAGAGAGTGATAGTGAGTGTCTGAGAGTGTCAGAGAGTGATAGTGAGTGTCTGAGAGTGTCAGAGAGTGTCAGAGAGTGATAGTGAGTGTCAGAGAGTGTCAGAATGTGTCAAAGAGTGAAAAAGAGTGAGAGAGAGTGTCTGAGAGTGTCAGAGAGTGATAGTGAGTGTCAGAGAGTGCCAGAGAGTGATAGAGAGTGATAGTGAGTGTCTGAGAGTGTCAGAGAGTGTCAGAGAGTGTCAGAGAGTGATAGTGAGTGTCAGAGAGTGTCAGAGAGTGATAGTGAGTGTCAGAGAGTGTCAGAGAGTGATAGTGAGTGTCAGAGAATGTCAGAGTGTGTCAAATAGTGATAAAGAGTGAGAGAGAGTGATAGAGAGTGTCTGAGAGTGTCAGAGAGTGTCAGAGTGTGTCAGAGAGTTTCAGAGAGTGATAGGCAGTGATAGAGAGTGTCAGAGAGTGGTAGTGAGTGTCTGAGAGTGTCAGAGAGTGATAGTGAGTGTCTGAGAGTGTCAGAGAGTGATAGTGAGTGTCTGAGAGTGTCAGAGAGTGATAGTGAGTGTCTGAGAGTGTCAGAGAGTGATAGTGAGTGTCTGAGAGTGTCAGAGAGTGATAGTGAGTGTCTGAGAGTGTCAGAGAGTGATAGTGAGTGTCTGAGAGCGTCAGAGAGTTTCAGAGAGTGATAGTGAGTGTCTGAGAGTGTCAGAGAGTGATAGTGAGTGTCAGAGAGTGTCAGAGAGTGTCAAAGAGTGATAGTGAGTGTCAGAGAGTGATAGTGAGTGTCAGAGAATGTCAGAGAGTGATAGTGAGTGTCTGGGAGTGTCAGAGAGTGATAGAGAGTGATAGTGAGTGTCTGAGAGTGTCAGAGAGTGTCAGAGAGTGATAGTGAGTGTCTGAGAGTGTCAGTGAGTGATAGTGAGAGTCAGAGAATGTCAGAGAGTGATAGTGAGTGTCTGGGAGTGTCAGAGAGTGATAGAGAGTGATAGTGAGTGTCTGAGAGTGTCAGAGAGTGTCAGAGAGTGATAGTGAGTGTCTGAGAGTGTCTGAGATTGTCAGAGAGTGATAGTGAGTGTCAGAGAATGTCAGAGAGTGATAGTGAGTGTCTGAGAGTGTCAGAGAGTGCCAGAGAGTGATAGTGAGTTTCTGAGAGTGTCTGAGAGTGTCAGAGAGTGATAGAGAGTGATAGTGAGTGTCAGAGAATGTCAGAGAGTGATAGTGAGTGTCTGGGAGTGTCAGAGAGTGATAGAGAGTGATAGTGAGTGTCTGAGAGTGTCAGAGAGTGTCAGAGAGTGATAGTGAGTGTCAGAGAGTGTCAGAATGTGTCAAAGAGTGAAAAAGAGTGAGAGAGAGTGTCTGAGAGTGTCAGAGAGTGAGAGTGAGTGTCAGAGAGTGTCAGAGAGTGATAGAGAGTGATAGTGAGTGTCTGAGAGTGTCAGAGAGTGTCAGAGAGTGTCAGAGAGTGATAGTGAGTGTCAGAGAGTGTCAGAGAGTGATAGTGAGTGTCAGAGAGTGTCAGAGAGTGATAGTGAGTGTCAGAGAATGTCAGAGTGTGTCAAATAGTGATAAAGAGTGAGAGAGAGTGATAGAGAGTGTCTGAGAGTGTCAGAGAGTGTCAGAGTGTGTCAGAGAGTTTCAGAGAGTGATAGGCAGTGATAGAGAGTGTCAGAGAGTGGTAGTGAGTGTCTGAGAGTGTCAGAGAGTGATAGTGAGTGTCTGAGAGTGTCAGAGAGTGATAGTGAGTGTCTGAGAGTGTCAGAGAGTGATAGTGAGTGTCTGAGAGTGTCTGAGAGTGTCAGAGAGTGATAGTGAGTGTCAGAGAGTGATAGTGAGTGTCTGAGAGTGTCTGAGAGTGTCAGAGAGTGATAGTGAGTGTCAGAGAGTGATAGTGAGTGTCTGAGAGTGTCAGAGAGTGATAGTGAGTGTCTGAGAGTGTCAGAGAGTGATAGTGAGTGTCTGAGAGTGTCAGAGAGTGTCAGAGAGTGATAGTGAGTGTCTGAGAGTGTCAGAGAGTGATAGTGAGTGTCTGAGAGTGTCAGAGAGTGATAGTGAGTGTCTGAGAGTGTCTGAGAGTGTCAGAGAGTGATAGTGAGTGTCAGAGAGTGATAGTGAGTGTCTGAGAGTGTCAGAGAGTGATAGTGAGTGTCTGAGAGTGTCAGAGAGTGATAGTGAGTGTCTGAGAGTGTCAGAGAGTGTCAGAGAGTGATAGTGAGTGTCTGAGAGTGTCAGAGAGTGATAGTGAGTGTCTGAGAGTGTCAGAGAGTGATAGTGAGTGTCTGAGAGTGTCAGAGAGTGTCAGAGAGTGATAGTGAGTGTCAGAGAGTGTCAGAATGTGTCAAAGAGTGAAAAAGAGTGAGAGAGAGTGTCTGAGAGTGTCAGAGAGTGATAGTGAGTGTCAGAGAGTGTCAGAGAGTGATAGAGAGTGATAGTGAGTGTCTGAGAGTGTCAGAGAGTGTCAGAGAGTGTCAGAGAGTGATAGTGAGTGTCAGAGAGTGTCAGAGAGTGATAGTGAGTGTCAGAGAGTGTCAGAGAGTGATAGTGAGTGTCAGAGAATGTCAGAGTGTGTCAAATAGTGATAAAGAGTGAGAGAGAGTGATAGAGAGTGTCTGAGAGTGTCAGAGAGTGTCAGAGTGTGTCAGAGAGTTTCAGAGAGTGATAGGCAGTGATAGAGAGTGTCAGAGAGTGGTAGTGAGTGTCTGAGAGTGTCAGAGAGTGATAGTGAGTGTCTGAGAGTGTCAGAGAGTGATAGTGAGTGTCTGAGAGTGTCAGAGAGTGATAGTGAGTGTCTGAGAGTGTCAGAGAGTGATAGTGAGTGTCTGAGAGTGTCAGAGAGTGATAGTGAGTGTCTGAGAGTGTCAGAGAGTGATAGTGAGTGTCTGAGAGCGTCAGAGAGTTTCAGAGAGTGATAGTGAGTGTCTGAGAGTGTCAGAGAGTGATAGTGAGTGTCAGAGAGTGTCAGAGAGTGTCAAAGAGTGATAGTGAGTGTCAGAGAGTGATAGTGAGTGTCAGAGAATGTCAGAGAGTGATAGTGAGTGTCTGGGAGTGTCAGAGAGTGATAGAGAGTGATAGTGAGTGTCTGAGAGTGTCAGAGAGTGTCAGAGAGTGATAGTGAGTGTCTGAGAGTGTCAGTGAGTGATAGTGAGAGTCAGAGAATGTCAGAGAGTGATAGTGAGTGTCTGGGAGTGTCAGAGAGTGATAGAGAGTGATAGTGAGTGTCTGAGAGTGTCAGAGAGTGTCAGAGAGTGATAGTGAGTGTCTGAGAGTGTCTGAGATTGTCAGAGAGTGATAGTGAGTGTCAGAGAATGTCAGAGAGTGATAGTGAGTGTCTGAGAGTGTCAGAGAGTGTCAGAGAGTGATAGTGAGTATCTGAGAGTGTCTGAGAGTGTCAGAGAGTGATAGAGAGTGATAGTGAGTGTCAGAGAATGTCAGAGAGTGATAGTGAGTGTCTGGGAGTGTCAGAGAGTGATAGAGAGTGATAGTGAGTGTCTGAGAGTGTCAGAGAGTGTCAGAGAGTGATAGTGAGTGTCTGAGTGTGTCTGAGAGTGTCAGAGAGTGTCAGAGAGTGATAGTGAGTGTCAGAGAGTGTCAGAGAGTGATAGTGACTGTCTGAGAGTGTCAGAGAGTGATAGTGAGTTTCTGAGAGTGTCTGAGAGTGTCAGAGAGTGATAGTGAGTGTCAGAGAGTGTCAGAGAGTGTCAGAGAGTGATAGTGAGTGTCAGAGAGTGTCAGAGAGTGATATAGAGTGATAGTGAGTGTCAGAGAATGTCAGAGAGTGATAGTGAGTGTCTGGGAGTGTCAGAGAGTGATAGAGAGTGATAGTGAGTGTCTGAGAGTATCAGAGAGTGATAGTGAGTGTCTGAGAGTGTCTGAGAGTGTCAGAGAGTGATAGTGAGTGTCAGAGAGTGTCAGAGAGTGATAGTGAGTGTCAGAGAGTGTCTGAGAGTGATAGAGAGTGATAGTGAGTGTCAGAGAATGTCAGAGAGTGATAGTGAGTGTCTGGGAGTGTCAGAGAGTGATAGAGAGTGATAGTGAGTGTCTGAGAGTGTCAGAGAGTGATAGTGAGTGTCAGAGAGTGATAGTGAGTGTCAGAGAGTGATAGTGAGTGTCAGAGAGTGTCTGAGAGTGATAGAGAGTGATAGTGAGTGTCAGAGAATGTCAGAGAGTGATAGTGAGTGTCTGGGAGTGTCAGAGAGTGATATAGAGTGATAGTGAGTGTCTGAGAGTGTCAGTGAGTGTCAGAGAGTGATAGTGAGTGTCTGAGAGTGTCTGAGAGTGTCAGAGAGTGATAGTGAGTGTCAGAGAGTGTCAGAGAGTGATAGAGAGTGATAGTGAGTGTCTGAGAGTGTCAGAGAGTGTCAGAGAGTGATAGTGAGTGTCTGAGAGTGTCAGAGAGTGTCAGAGAGTGATAGTGAGTGTCTGAGAGTGTCTGAGAGTGTCAGAGAGTGATAGTGAGTGTCAGAGAGTGATAGTGAGTGTCTGAGAGTGTCAGAGAGTGATAGTGAGTGTCTGAGAGTGTCAGAGAGTGATAGTGAGTGTCTGAGAGTGTCAGAGAGTTTCAGAGAGTGATAGTGAGTGTCTGAGAGTGTCAGAGAGTGATAGTGAGTGTCAGAGAGTGTCAGAGAGTGTCAAAGAGTGATAGTGAGTGTCAGAGAGTGATAGTGAGTGTCAGAGAATGTCAGAGAGTGATAGTGAGTGTCTGGGAGTGTCAGAGAGTGATAGAGATTGATAGTGAGTGTCTGTGAGTGTCAGAGAGTGTCAGAGAGTGATAGTGAGTGTCTGAGAGTGTCAGTGAGTGATAGTGAGTGTCAGAGAATGTCAGAGAGTGATAGTGAGTGTCTGGGATTGTCAGAGAGTGATAGAGAGTGATAGTGAGTGTCTGAGAGTGTCAGAGAGTGTCAGAGAGTGATAGTGAGTGTCTGAGAGTGTCTGAGATTGTCAGAGAGTGATAGTGAGTGTCAGAGAATGTCAGAGAGTGATAGTGAGTGTCTGAGAGTGTCAGAGAGTGTCAGAGAGTGATAGTGAGTTTCTGAGAGTGTCTGAGAGTGTCAGAGAGTGATAGAGAGTGATAGTGAGTGTCAGAGAATGTCAGAGAGTGATAGTGAGTGTCTGGGAGTGTCAGAGAGTGATAGAGAGTGATAGTGAGTGTCTGAGAGTGTCAGAGAGTGTCAGAGAGTGATAGTGAGTGTCTGAGTGTGTCTGAGAGTGTCAGAGAGTGTCAGAGAGTGATAGTGAGTGTCAGAGAGTGTCAGAGAGTGATAGTGACTGTCTGAGAGTGTCAGAGAGTGATAGTGAGTTTCTGAGAGTGTCTGAGAGTGTCAGAGAGTGATAGTGAGTGTCAGAGAGTGTCAGAGAGTGTCAGAGAGTGATAGTGAGTGTCAGAGAGTGTCAGAGAGTGATAGAGAGTGATAGTGAGTGCCAGAGAATGTCAGAGAGTGATAGTGAGTGTCTGGGAGTGTCAGAGAGTGATAGAGAGTGATAGTGAGTGTCTGAGAGTATCAGAGAGTGATAGTGAGTGTCTGAGAGTGTCTGAGAGTGTCAGAGAGTGATAGTGAGTGTCAGAGAGTGTCAGAGAGTGATAGTGAGTGTCAGAGAGTGTCTGAGAGTGATAGAGAGTGATAGTGAGTGTCAGAGAATGTCAGAGAGTGATAGTGAGTGTCTGGGAGTGTCAGAGAGTGATAGAGAGTGATAGTGAGTGTCTGAGAGTGTCAGAGAGTGTCAGAGAGTGATAGTGAGTGTCTGAGAGTGTCTGAGAGTGTCAGAGAGTGATAGTGAGTGTCAGAGTGTGTCAGAGAGTGATAGAGAGTGATAGTGTGTGGCTGAGAGTGTCAGAGAGTGTCAGAGAGTGATAGTGAGTGTCAGAGAGTGATAGTGAGTGTCAGAGAGTGTCAGAGAGTGTCAGAGAGTGATAGTGAGTGTCAGAGAGTGTCAGAGAGTGATAGAGAGTGATAGTGAGGGTCAGAGAATGTCAGAGAGTGATAGTGAGTGTCTGGGAGTGTCAGAGAGTGATAGAGAGTGATAGTGAGTGTCTGAGAGTGTCAGAGAGTGATAGTGAGTGTCAGAGAGTGTCAGAGAGTGATAGAAAGTGATAGTGAGTGTCTGAGAGTGTCTGAGAGTGTCAGAGAGTGATAGTGAGTGTCAGAGAGTGTCAGAGAGTGTCAGAGAGTGATAGTGAGTGTCAGAGAGTGTCAGAGAGTGATAGAGAGTGATAGTGAGTGTCAGAGAGTGATAGTGAGTGTCTGGGAGTGTCAGAGAGTGATAGAGAGTGATAGTGAGTGTCAGAGAGTGATCGTGAGTGTCAGAGAGTGTCAGAGAGTGATAGTGAGTGTCAGAGAGTGTCAGAGAGTGATAGAGAGTGATAGTGAGTGTCAGAGAATGTCAGAGAGTGATAGTGAGTGTCAGAGAGTGTCAGAGAGTGATAGTGAGTGTCAGAGAGTGTCAGAGAGTGATAGAGAGTGATAGTGAGTGTCTGAGAGTGTCAGAGAGTGTCAGAGAGTGATAGTGAGTGTCTGAGAGTGTCTGAGAGTGTCAGAGAGTGATAGTGAGTGTCAGAGAGTGTCAGAGAGTGATAGTGAGTGTCAGAGAGTGTCAGAGAGTGATAGAGAGTGATAGTGAGTGTCAGAGAGTGTCAGAGAGTGATAGTGAGTGTCAGAGAGTGTCAGAGAGTGATAGAGAGTGATAGTGAGTGTCAGAGAATGTCAGAGAGTGATAGTGAGTGTCTGGGAGTCTCAGAGAGTGTCAGAGAGTGATAGTAAGTGTCAGAGAGTGTCAGATAGTGATAGTGAGTGTCTGAGAGTGTCTGAGAGTGATAGAGAGTGATAGTGAGTGTCTAAGTGTGTCAGAGAGTGTCAGAGAGTGATAGTGAGTGTCTGAGAGTGTCAGAGAGTGTCAGAGAGTGATAGTGAGTGTCTGAGAGTGTCAGAGCGTGTCAGAGAGTGATTGTGAGTGTCAGAGAGTGTCAGAGAATGTCAGAGAGTGATTGTGAGTGTAAGAGAGTGTCAGAGAGTGTCAGAGAGTGATTGTGAGTGTCAGAGAGTGTCAGAGAATGTCAGAGAGTGATAGTGAGTGTCTGGGAGTGTCAGAGAGTGATAGAGAGTGATAGTGAGTGTCTGAGAGTGTCAGAGAGTGTCAGAGAGTGATTGTGAGTGTCAGAGAGTGTCAGAGAGTGATAGTGAGTGTCTGAGAGTGCCAGAGTGTGTCAGAGAGTGATTGTGAGTGTCAGAGAGTGTCAGAGAATGATAGAGAGTGATAGTGAGTGTCAGAGAATGTCAGAGAGTGATAGTGAGTGTCTGGGAGTGTCAGAGAGTGATAGAGAGTGATAGTGAGTGTCTGAGAGTGTCAGAGAGTGATAGTGAGTGTCAGAGAGTGTCAGAGAGTGATAGAGAGTGATAGTGAGTTTCTGAGAGTGTCAGAGAGTGATAGTGAGTGTCAGAGAGTGTCAGAGAGTGATAGAAAGTGATAGTGAGTGTCTGAGAGTGTCTGAGAGTGTCAGAGAGTGATAGTGAGTGTCAGAGAGTGTCAGAGAGTGTCAGAGAGTGATAGTGAGTGTCAGAGAGTGTCAGAGAGTGTCAGAGAGTGATAGTGAGTGTCAGAGAGTGTCAGAGAGTGATAGAGAGTGATAGTGAGTGTCAGAGAGTGATAGTGAGTGTCTGGGAGTGTCAGAGAGTGATAGAGAGTGATAGTGAGTGTCAGAGAGTGATCGTGAGTGTCAGAGAGTGTCAGAGAGTGATAGTGAGTGTCAGAGAGTGTCAGAGAGTGATAGAGAGTGATAGTGAGTGTCAGAGAATGTCAGAGAGTGATAGTGAGTGTCAGAGAGTGTCAGAGAGTGATAGTGAGTGTCAGAGAGTGTCAGAGAGTGATAGAGAGTGATAGTGAGTGTCTGAGAGTGTCAGAGAGTGTCAGAGAGTGATAGTGAGTGTCTGAGAGTGTCTGAGAGTGTCAGAGAGTGATAGTGAGTGTCAGAGAGTGTCAGAGAGTGATAGTGAGTGTCAGAGAGTGTCAGAGAGTGATAGAGAGTGATAGTGAGTGTCAGAGAGTGTCAGAGAGTGATAGTGAGTGTCAGAGAGTGTCAGAGAGTGATAGAGAGTGATAGTGAGTGTCAGAGAATGTCAGAGAGTGATAGTGAGTGTCTGGGAGTCTCAGAGAGTGTCAGAGAGTGATAGTAAGTGTCAGAGAGTGTCAGATAGTGATAGTGAGTGTCTGAGAGTGTCTGAGAGTGATAGAGAGTGATAGTGAGTGTCTAAGTGTGTCAGAGAGTGTCAGAGAGTGATAGTGAGTGTCTGAGAGTGTCAGAGAGTGTCAGAGAGTGATAGTGAGTGTCTGAGAGTGTCAGAGCGTGTCAGAGAGTGATTGTGAGTGTCAGAGAGTGTCAGAGAATGTCAGAGAGTGATTGTGAGTGTAAGAGAGTGTCAGAGAGTGTCAGAGAGTGATTGTGAGTGTCAGAGAGTGTCAGAGAATGTCAGAGAGTGATAGTGAGTGTCTGGGAGTGTCAGAGAGTGATAGAGAGTGATAGTGAGTGTCTGAGAGTGTCAGAGAGTGTCAGAGAGTGATTGTGAGTGTCAGAGAGTGTCAGAGAGTGTCAGAGAGTGATAGTGAGTGTCTGAGAGTGCCAGAGTGTGTCAGAGAGTGATTGTGAGTGTCAGAGAGTGTCAGAGAATGATAGAGAGTGATAGTGAGTGTCAGAGAATGTCAGAGAGTGATAGTGAGTGTCTGGGAGTGTCAGAGAGTGATAGAGAGTGATAGTGAGTGTCTGAGAGTGTCAGAGAGTGATAGTGAGTGTCAGAGAGTGTCAGAGAGTGATAGAGAGTGATAGTGAGTGTCTGAGAGTGTCAGAGAGTGATAGTGAGTGTCAGAGAGTGTCAGAGAGTGATAGAAAGTGATAGTGAGTGTCTGAGAGTGTCTGAGAGTGTCAGAGAGTGATAGTGAGTGTCAGAGAGTGTCAGAGAGTGTCAGAGAGTGATAGTGAGTGTCAGAGAGTGTCAGAGAGTGATAGAGAGTGATAGTGAGTGTCAGAGAATGTCAGAGAGTGATAGTGAGTGTCTGGGAGTGTCAGAGAGTGATAGAGAGTGATAGTGAGTGTCAGAGAGTGTCAGAGAGTGTCAGAGAGTGATAGTGAGTGTCAGAGAGTGTCAGAGAGTGATGGAGAGTGATATTGAGTGTCAGAGAATGTCAGAGAGTGATAGTGAGTGTCTGAGAGTGTCAGAGAGTGATAGTGAGTGTCAGAGAGTGATAGAGAGTGATAGTGAGTGTCTGAGAGTGTCAGAGAGTGATAGTGAGTGTCAGAGAGTGTCAGAGAGTGATAGAAAGTGATAGTGAGTGTCTGAGAGTGTCTGAGAGTGTCAGAGAGTGATAGTGAGTGTCAGAGAGTGTCAGAGAGTGTCAGAGAGTGATAGTGAGTGTCAGAGAGTGTCAGAGAGTGATAGAGAGTGATAGTGAGTGTCAGAGAATGTCAGAGAGTGATAGTGAGTGTCTGGGAGTGTCAGAGAGTGATAGAGAGTGATAGTGAGTGTCAGAGAGTGTCAGAGAGTGTCAGAGAGTGATAGTGAGTGTCAGAGAGTGTCAGAGAGTGATAGAGAGTGATAGTGAGTGTCAGAGAATGTCAGAGAGTGATAGTGAGTGTCTGAGAGTGTCAGAGAGTGATAGTGAGTGTCAGAGAGTGTCAGAGAGTGATAGAAAGTGATAGTGAGTGTCTGAGAGTGTCTGAGAGTGTCAGAGAGTGATAGTGAGTGTCAGAGAGTGTCAGAGAGTGTCAGAGAGTGATAGTGAGTGTCAGAGAGTGTCAGAGAGTGATAGAGAGTGATAGTGAGTGTCAGAGAATGTCAGTGAGTGATAGTGAGTGTCTGGGAGTGTCAGAGAGTGATAGAGAGTGATAGTGAGTGTCAGAGAGTGATAGTGAGTGTCAGAGAGTGTCAGAGAGTGTCAGAGAGTGATAGTGAGTGTCAGAGAGTGTCAGAGAGTGATAGAGAGTGATAGTGAGTGTCAGAGAATGTCAGAGAGTGATAGTGAGTGTCAGAGAGTGTCAGAGAGTGATAGTGAGTGTCAGAGAGTGTCAGAGAGTGATAGAGAGTGATAGTGAGTGTCTGAGAGTGTCAGAGAGTGTCAGAGAGTGATTGTGAGTGTCTGAGAGTGTCTGAGAGTGTGAGAGAGTGATAGTGAGTGTCAGAGAGTGTCAGAGAGTGATAGTGAGTGTCAGAGAGTGTCAGAGAGTGATAGAGAGTGATAGTGAGTGTCAGAGAATGTCAGAGAGTGATAGTGAGTGTCTGGGAGTGTCAGAGAGTGTCAGAGAGTGATAGTGAGTGTCAGAGAGTGTCAGAGAGTGTCAGAGAGTGATAGTGAGTGTCTGAGAGTGTCTGAGAGTGATAGAGAGTGATAGTGAGTGTCTAAGTGTGTCAGAGAGTGTCAGAGAGTGATAGTGAGTGTCTGAGAGTGTCAGAGAGTGTCAGAGAGTGATAGTGAGTGTCTGAGAGTGTCAGAGCGTGTCAGAGAGTGATTGTGAGTGTCAGAGAGTGTCAGAGAATGTCAGAGAGTGATTGTGAGTGTAAGAGAGTGTCAGAGAGTGTCAGAGAGTGATAGTGAGTGTCAGAGAGTGTCAGAGAATGTCAGAGAGTGATAGTGAGTGTCTGGGAGTGTCAGAGAGTGATCGAGAGTGATAGTGAGTGTCTGAGAGTGTCAGAGAGTGTCAGAGAGTGATTGTGAGTGTCAGAGAGTGTCAGAGAGTGTCAGAGAGTGATAGTGAGTGTCAGAGAGTGTCAGAGAATGTCAGAGAGTGATAGTGAGTGTCAGAGAGTGCCAGAGTGCGTCAGAGAGTGATTGTGAGTGTCAGAGAGTGTCAGAGAATGTCAGAGAGTGATAGTGAGTGTCTGGGAGTGTCAGAGAGTGATAGAGAGTGATAGTGAGTGTCTGAGAGTGTCAGAGAGTGTCAGAGAGTGATAGTGAGTGTCTGAGAGTGTCTGAGAGTGTCAGAGAGTGATAGTGAGTGTCTGGGAGTGTCAGAGAGTGATAGAGAGTGATAGTGAGTGTCTGAGAGTGTCAGAGAGTGATAGTGAGTGTCTGAGCGTGTCTGAGAGTGTCAGAGAGTGATAGTGAGTGTCAGAGAGTGTCAGAGAGTGATAGAGAGTGATAGTGAGTGTCTGAGAGTGTCAGAGAGTGCCAGAGAGTGATAGTGAGTGTCTGAGAGTGTCTGGGAGTGTCAGAGAGTGATAGTTAGTGTCAGAGAGTGATAGTGAGTGTCAGAGAGTGTCAGAGAGTGTCAGAGAGTGATAGTGAGTGTCTGAGAGTGTCTGAGAGTGTCAGAGAGTGATAGTGAGTGTCAGAGCGTGTCAGAGAGTGATAGTGAGTGGCTGAGAGTGTCTGAGAGTGTCAGAGAGTGATAGTGAGTGTCAGAGAGTGTCAGAGAGTGATAGTGAGTGTCAGAGAGTGTCAGAGAGTGATAGTGAGTGTCAGAGAGTGTCAGAGAGTGATAGAGAGTGATAGTGAGTGTCTGAGAGTGTCAGAGAGTGTCAGAGAGTGATAGTGAGTGTCTGAGAGTGTCTGAGAGTGTCAGAGAGTGATAGTGAGTGTCAGAGAGTGTCAGAGAGTGATAGTGAGTGTCAGAGAGTGTCAGAGAGTGTTAGAGAGTTTCAGAGAGTGTCAGAGAATGTCAGAGAGTGATAGTGAGTGTCTGGGAGTGTCAGAGAGTGTCAGAGAGTGATAGTGAGTGTCAGAGAGTGTCAGAGAGTGATAGTGAGTGTCTGAGAGTGTCTGAGAGTGATAGAGAGTGATAGTGAGTGTCTAAGTGTGTCAGAGAGTGTCAGAGAGTGATAGTGAGTGTCTGAGAGTGTCAGAGAGTGTCAGAGAGTGATAGTGAGTGTCTGAGAGTGTCAGAGCGTGTCAGAGAGTGATTGTGAGTGTCAGAGAGTGTCAGAGAATGTCAGAGAGTGATTGTGAGTGTCAGAGAGTGTCAGAGAGTGTCAGAGAGTGATTGTGAGTGTCAGAGAGTGTCAGAGAATGTCAGAGAGTGATAGTGAGTGTCTGGGCGTGTCAGAGAGTGATAGAGAGTGATAGTGAGTGTCTGAGAGTGTCAGAGAGTGTCAGAGAGTGATAGTGAGTGTCTGAGAGTGTCAGAGCGTGTCAGAGAGTGATTGTGAGTGTCAGAGAGTGTCAGAGCGTGTCAGAGAGTGATTGTGAGTGTCAGAGAGTGTCAGAGAATGTCAGAGAGTGAATGTGAGTGTAAGAGAGTGTCAGAGAATGTCAGAGAGTGATAGTAAGTGTCTAGGAGTGTCAGAGAGTGATAGAGAGTGATAGTGAGTGTCTGAGAGTGTCAGAGAGTGTCAGAGAGTGATTGTGAGTGTCAGAGAGTGTCAGAGAATGTCAGAGAGTGATAGTGAGTGTCTGGGAGTGTCAGAGAGTGATAGAGAGTGATAGCGAGTGTCTGAGAGTGTCAGAGAGTGTCAGAGAGTGATAGTGAGTGTCTGAGAGTGTCTGAGAGTGTCAGAGAGTGATAGTGAGTGTCTGGGAGTGTCAGAGAGTGATAGAGAGTGATAGTGAGTGTCTGAGAGTGTCAGAGAGTGATAGTGAGTGTCTGAGCGTGTCTGAGAGTGTCAGAGAGTGATAGTGAGTGTCAGAGAGTGTCAGAGAGTGATAGAGAGTGATAGTGAGTGTCTGAGAGTGTCAGAGAGTGCCAGAGAGTGATAGTGAGTGTCTGAGAGTGTCTGGGAGTGTCAGAGAGTGATAGTTAGTGTCAGAGACTGATAGTGAGTGTCAGAGAGTGATAGTGAGTGTCTGAGAGTGTCTGAGAGTGTCTGAGAGTGTCAGAGAGTGATAGTGAGTGTCAGAGCGTGTCAGAAAGTGATAGTGAGTGGCTGAGAGTGTCTGAGAGTGTCAGAGAGTGATAGTGAGTGTCAGAGAGTGTCAGAGAGTGATAGAGAGTGATAGTGAGTGTCTGAGAGTGTCTGAGAGTGTCTGAGAGTGTCAGAGAGTGATAGTGAGTGTCAGAGCGTGTCAGAGAGTGATAGTGAGTGGCTGAGAGTGTCTGAGAGTGTCAGAGAGTGATAGTGAGTGTCAGAGAGTGTCAGAGAGTGATAGAGAGTGATAGTGAGTGTCTGAGAGTGTCAGAGAGTGTCAGAGAGTGATAGTGAGTGTCTGAGATTGTCTGGGAGTGTCAGAGAGTGATAGTGAGTGTCAGAGAGTAATAGTGAGTGTCAGAGAGTGTCAGAGAGTGATAGTGAGTGTCTGAGAGTGTCAGAGAGTGATAGTGAGTGTCAGAGAGTGTCAGAGAGTGATAGTGAGTGGCTGAGAGTGTCTGAGAGTGTCAGAGAGTGATAGTGAGTGTCAGAGAGTTTCAGAGAGTGATAGAGAGTGATAGTGAGTGTCTGAGAGTGGCAGAGAGTGTCAGAGAGTGACAGTGAGTTTCTGAGAGTTTCTGGGAGTGTCAGAGAGTGATAGTGAGTGTCAGAGAGTGTCAGAGAGTATCAGAGAGTGATAGTGAGTGTCTGAGAGTGTCTGAGAGTGTCAGAGAGTGATAGTGAGTGTCAGAGAGTGTCAGAGAGTGATGGAGAGTGATAGTGAGTGTCTGAGTGTGTCAGAGAGTGTCAGAGAGTGATAGTGAGTGTCAGAGAGAGTCAGAGAGTGATAGTGAGTGTCAGAGAGTGTCAGAGAGTGATGGAGAGTGATAGTGAGTGTCAGAGAGTGTCAGAGAGTGATAGTGAGTGTCAGAGAGTGTCAGAGAGTGATGGAGAGTGATAGTGAGTGTCTGAGTGTGTCAGAGAGTGTCAGAGAGTGATAGTGAGTGTCTGAGAGTGTCAGAGAGTGTCAGAGAGTGATAGTGAGTGTCAGAGAGTGTCAGAGAGTGTCAGAGAGTGATAATGAGTGTCAGAGAGTGTCTGAGAGTGTCAGAGAGTGATAGTGAGTGTCAGAGAGTGTCAGAGAGTGATAGTGAGTGTCAGAGAGTGATAGTGAGTGTCTGAGAGTGTCTGAGAGTGTCAGAGAGTGATAGTGAGTGTCAGAGAGTGTCTGAGAGTGTCTGAGAGTGTCAGAGCGTGATAGTGAGTGTCAGAGAGTGTCAGAGAGTGATAGAGAGTGATAGTGAGTGTCTAAGTGTGTCAGAGATTGTCAGAGAGTGATAGTGAGTGTCTGAGTGTGTCAGAGAGTGTCAGAGAGTGATAGTGAGTGTCTGAGAGTGTCAGAGCGTGTCAGAGAGTGATTGTGAGTGTCAGAGAGTGTCAGAGAATGTCAGAGAGTGATTGTGAGTGTCAGAGAGTGTCAGAGAGTGTCAGAGAGTGATTGTGAGTGTCAGAGAGTGTCAGAGAATGTCAGAGAGTGATAGTGAGTGTCTGGGAGTGTCAGAGAGTGATAGAGAGTGATAGTGAGTGTCTGAGAGTGTCAGAGAGTGTCAGAGAGTGATTGTGAGTGTCAGAGAGTGTCAGAGAGTGTCAGATAGTGATTGTGAATGTCAGAGAGTGTCAGAGAATGTCAGAGAGTGATAGTGAGTGTCAGAGAGTGTCAGAGAGTGTCAGAGAGTGATAGTGAGCGTCTGAGAGTGCCAGAGTGCGTCAGAGAGTGATTGTGTGTGTCAGAGAGTGTCAGAGAATGTCAGAGAGTGATAGTGAGTGTCTGGGAGTGTCAGAGAGTGATAGAGAGTGATAGTGAGTGTCTGAGAGTGTCAGAGAGTGTCAGAGAGTGATAGTGAGTGTCAGAGAGTGTCAGAGAGTTTCAGAGAGTGATAGTGAGTGTCTGAGAGTGCCAGAGTGCGTCAGAGAGTGATTGTGTGTGTCAGAGAGTGTCAGAGAATGTCAGAGAGTGATAGTGAGTGTCTGGGAGTGTCAGAGAGTGATAGAGAGTGATAGTGAGTGTCTGAGAGTGTCAGAGAGTGTCAGAGAGTGATAGTGAGTGTCTGAGAGTGTCTGAGAGTGTCAGAGAGTGATAGAGAGTGATAGTGAGTGTCTGAGAGTGTCAGAGAGTGATAGTGAGTGTCAGAGAGTGTCAGAGAGTGATAGAGAGTGATAGTGAGTGTCTGAGAGTGTCAGAGAGTGTCAGAGAGTGATAGTGAGTGTCTGAGATTGTCTGGGAGTGTCAGAGAGTGATAGTGAGTGTCAGAGAGTGATAGTGAGTGTCAGAGAGTGTCAGAGAGTGATAGTGAGTGTCTGAGAGTGTCAGAGAGTGATAGTGAGTGTCAGAGAGTGTCAGAGAGTGATAGTGAGTGGCTGAGAGTGTCTGAGAGTGTCAGAGAGTGATAGTGAGTGTCAGAGAGTTTCAGAGAGTGATAGAGAGTGATAGTGAGTGTCTGAGAGTGGCAGAGAGTGTCAGAGAGTGACAGTGAGTTTCTGAGAGTTTCTGGGAGTGTCAGAGAGTGATAGTGAGTGTCAGAGAGTGTCAGAGAGTATCAGAGAGTGATAGTGAGTGTCTGAGAGTGTCTGAGAGTGTCAGAGAGTGATAGTGAGTGTCAGAGAGTGTCAGAGAGTGATGGAGAGTGATAGTGAGTGTCTGAGTGTGTCAGAGAGTGTCAGAGAGTGATAGTGAGTGTCAGAGAGAGTCAGAGAGTGATAGTGAGTGTCAGAGAGTGTCAGAGAGTGATGGAGAGTGATAGTGAGTGTCAGAGAGTGTCAGAGAGTGATAGTGAGTGTCAGAGAGTGTCAGAGAGTGATGGAGAGTGATAGTGAGTGTCTGAGTGTGTCAGAGAGTGTCAGAGAGTGATAGTGAGTGTCTGAGAGTGTCAGAGAGTGTCAGAGAGTGATAGTGAGTGTCAGAGAGTGTCAGAGAGTGTCAGAGAGTGATAATGAGTGTCAGAGAGTGTCTGAGAGTGTCAGAGAGTGATAGTGAGTGTCAGAGAGTGTCAGAGAGTGATAGTGAGTGTCAGAGAGTGATAGTGAGTGTCTGAGAGTGTCTGAGAGTGTCAGAGAGTGATAGTGAGTGTCAGAGAGTGTCTGAGAGTGTCTGAGAGTGTCAGAGCGTGATAGTGAGTGTCAGAGAGTGTCAGAGAGTGATAGAGAGTGATAGTGAGTGTCTAAGTGTGTCAGAGATTGTCAGAGAGTGATAGTGAGTGTCTGAGTGTGTCAGAGAGTGTCAGAGAGTGATAGTGAGTGTCTGAGAGTGTCAGAGCGTGTCAGAGAGTGATTGTGAGTGTCAGAGAGTGTCAGAGAATGTCAGAGAGTGATTGTGAGTGTCAGAGAGTGTCAGAGAGTGTCAGAGAGTGATTGTGAGTGTCAGAGAGTGTCAGAGAATGTCAGAGAGTGATAGTGAGTGTCTGGGAGTGTCAGAGAGTGATAGAGAGTGATAGTGAGTGTCTGAGAGTGTCAGAGAGTGTCAGAGAGTGATTGTGAGTGTCAGAGTGTGTCAGAGAGTGTCAGAGAGTGATAGTGAGTGTCTGAGAGTGTCAGAGAGTGTCAGAGAGTGATAGTGAGTGTCAGAGAGTGTCAGAGAGTGTCAGAGAGTGATAATGAGTGTCAGAGAGTGTCTGAGAGTGTCAGAGAGTGATAGTGAGTGTCAGAGAGTGTCAGAGAGTGATAGTGAGTGCCAGAGAGTGATAGTGAGTGTCTGAGAGTGTCTGAGAGTGTCAGAGAGTGATAGTGAGTGTCAGAGAGTGTCTGAGAGTGTCTGAGAGTGTCAGAGCGTGATAGTGAGTGTCAGAGAGTGTCAGAGAGTGATAGAGAGTGATAGTGAGTGTCTAAGTGTGTCAGAGATTGTCAGAGAGTGATAGTGAGTGTCTGAGTGTGTCAGAGAGTGTCAGAGAGTGATAGTGAGTGTCTGAGAGTGTCAGAGCGTGTCAGAGAGTGATTGTGAGTGTCAGAGAGTGTCAGAGAATGTCAGAGAGTGATTGTGAGTGTCAGAGAGTGTCAGAGAGTGTCAGAGAGTGATTGTGAGTGTCAGAGAGTGTCAGAGAATGTCAGAGAGTGATAGTGAGTGTCTGGGAGTGTCAGAGAGTGATAGAGAGTGATAGTGAGTGTCTGAGAGTGTCAGAGAGTGTCAGAGAGTGATTGTGAGTGTCAGAGAGTGTCAGAGAGTGTCAGATAGTGATTGTGAATGTCAGAGAGTGTCAGAGAATGTCAGAGAGTGATAGTGAGTGTCAGAGAGTGTCAGAGAGTGTCAGAGAGTGATAGTGAGCGTCTGAGAGTGCCAGAGTGCGTCAGAGAGTGATTGTGTGTGTCAGAGAGTGTCAGAGAATGTCAGAGAGTGATAGTGAGTGTCTGGGAGTGTCAGAGAGTGATAGAGAGTGATAGTGAGTGTCTGAGAGTGTCAGAGAGTGTCAGAGAGTGATAGTGAGTGTCAGAGAGTGTCAGAGAGTTTCAGAGAGTGATAGTGAGTGTCTGAGAGTGCCAGAGTGCGTCAGAGAGTGATTGTGTGTGTCAGAGAGTGTCAGAGAATGTCAGAGAGTGATAGTGAGTGTCTGGGAGTGTCAGAGAGTGATAGAGAGTGATAGTGAGTGTCTGAGAGTGTCAGAGAGTGTCAGAGAGTGATAGTGAGTGTCTGAGAGTGTCTGAGAGTGTCAGAGAGTGATAGAGAGTGATAGTGAGTGTCTGAGAGTGTCAGAGAGTGATAGTGAGTGTCTGAGCGTGTCTGAGAGTGTCAGAGAGTGATAGTGAGTGTCAGAGAGTGTCAGAGAGTGATAGAGAGTGATAGTGAGTGTCTGAGAGTGTCAGAGAGTGTCAGAGAGTGATAGTGAGTGTCTGAGAGTGTCTGGGAGTGTCAGAGAGTGATAGTGAGTGTCAGAGAGTGATAGTGAGTGTCAGAGAGTGTCAGAGAGTGTCAGAGAGTGATAGTGAGTGTCTGAGAGTGTCTGAGAGTGTCAGAGAGTGATAGTGAGTGTCAGAGAGTGTCTGAGAGTGATAGAGAGTGATAGTGAGTGTCAGAGAGTGTCAGAGAGTGATAGAGAGTGATAGTGAGTGTCTGAGAGTGTCAGAGAGTGATAGTGAGTGTCTGAGCGTGTCTGAGAGTGTCAGAGAGTGATAGTGAGTGTCAGAGAGTGTCAGAGAGTGATAGAGAGTGATGGTGAGTGTCTGAGAGTGTCTGGGAGTGTCAGAGTGTGATAGTGAGTGTCAGAGAGTGATAGTGAGTGTCAGAGAGTGTCAGAGAGTGTCAGAGAGTGATAGTGAGTGTCTGAGAGTGTCTGAGAGTGTCAGAGAGTGATAGTGAGTGTCAGAGAGTGTCAGAGAGTGATAGTGAGTGGCTGAGAGTGTCTGAGAGTGTCAGAGAGTGATAGTGAGTGTCAGAGAGTGTCAGAGAGTGATAGAGAGTGATAGTGAGTGTCAGAGAGTGTCAGAGAGTGATAGAGAGTAATAGTGAGTGTCTGAGAGTGTCTGAGAGTGTCTGAGAGTGTCAGAGAGTGATAGTGAGTGTCAGAGAGTGTCAGAGAGTGATAGTGAGTGGCTGAGAGTGTCAGAGAGTGTCAGAGAGTGATAGAGAGTGTCAGAGAGTGTCAGAGAGTGATAGAGAGTGATAGTGAGTGTCTGAGAGTGTCTGAGAGTGTCTGAGAGTGTCTGAGAGTGTCAGAGAGTGATAGTGAGTGTCAGAGAGTGTCAGAGAGTGATAGTGAGTGGCTGAGAGTGTCAGAGAGTGTCAGAGAGTGATAGAGAGTGTCAGAGAGTGTCAGAGAGTGATAGAGAGTGATAGTGAGTGTCTGAGAGTGTCTGAGAGTGTCTGAGAGTGTCTGAGAGTGTCAGAGAGTGATAGTGAGTGTCAGAGAGTGTCAGAGAGTGATAGTGAGTGGCTGAGAGTGTCTGAGAGTGTCAGAGAGTGATAGTGAGTGTCAGAGAGTGTCAGAGAGTGATAGAGAGTGATAGTGAGTGTCAGAGAGTGTCAGAGAGTGATAGAGAGTAATAGTGAGTGTCTGAGAGTGTCAGAGAGTGATAGTGAGTGTCTGGGAGTGTCAGAGAGTGATAGAGAGTGATAGTGAGTGTCTGAGAGTGTCAGAGAGTGATAGTGAGCGTCTGAGCGTGTCTGAGAGTGTCAGAGAGTGATAGTGAGTGTCAGAGAGTGTCAGAGAGTGATAGTGAGTGATAGTGAGTGTCTGAGAGTGTCAGAGAGTGTCAGAGAGTGATAGTGAGTGTCTGAGAGTGTCTGGGATTGTCAGAGAGTGATAGTGAGTGTCAGAGAGTGATAGTGAGTGTCAGAGAGTGTCAGAGAGTGTCAGAGAGTGATAGTGAGTGTCTGAGAGTGTCAGAGAGTGATAGTGAGTGTCAGAGAGTGTCAGAGAGTGATAGTGAGTGGCTGAGAGTGTCTGAAAGTGTCAGAGACTGATAGTGAGTGTCAGAGAGTGTCAGAGAGTGATAGAGAGTGATAGTGAGTGTCAGAGAGTGTCAGAGAGTGATAGAGAGTAATAGTGAGTGTCTGAGAGTGTCAGAGAGTGATAGTGAGTGTCAGAGAGTGTCAGAGAGTGATAGAGAGTGATAGTGAATGTCAGAGAGTGTCAGAGAGTGTTAGTGAGTGTCAGAGAGTGTCAGAGAGTGATAGAGAGTGATAGTGAGTGTCAGAGAGTGTCAGAGAGTGATAGAGAGTAATAGTGAGTGTCTGAGAGTGTCAGAGAGTGATAGTGAGTGTCTGGGAGTGTCAGAGAGTGATAGAGAGTGATAGTGAATGTCTGAGAGTGTCAGAGAGTGATAGTGAGTGTCTGAGCGTGTCTGAGAGTGTCAGAGAGTGATAGTGAGTGTCAGAGAGTGTCAGAGAGTGATAGAGAGTGATAGAGAGTGTCTGAGAGTGTCTGGGAGTGTCAGAGAGTGATAGTGAGTGTCAGAGAGTGATAGTGAGTGTCAGAGAGTGTCAGAGAGTGTCAGAGAGTGATAGTGAGTGTCTGAGAGTGTCTGAGAGTGTCAGAGAGTGATAGTGAGTGTCAGAGAGTGATAGTGAGTGGCTGAGAGTGTCTGAGAGTGTCAGAGAGTGATAGTGAGTGTCAGAGAGTGTCAGAGAGTGATAGAGAGTGATAGTGAGTGTCAGAGAGTGTCAGAGAGTGATAGAGAGTAATAGTGAGTGTCAGAGAGTGTCAGAGAGTGATAGTGAGTGGCTGAGAGTGTCTGAGAGTGTCAGAGAGTGATAGTGAGTGTCTGAGAGTGTCTGAGAGTGTCAGAGAGTGATAGAGAGTGATAGTGAGTGTCTGAGAGTGTCAGAGAGTGATAGTGAGTGTCTGAGCGTGTCTGAGAGTGTCAGAGAGTGATAGTGAGTGTCAGAGAGTGTCAGAGAGTGATAGAGAGTGTCTGAGAGTGTCAGAGAGTGTCAGAGAGTGATAGTGAGTGTCTGAGAGTGTCTGGGAGTGTCAGAGAGTGATAGTGAGTGTCAGAGAGTGATAGTGAGTGTCAGAGAGTGTCAGAGAGTGTCAGAGAGTGATAGTGAGTGTCTGAGAGTGTCTGAGAGTGTCAGAGAGTGATAGTGAGTGTCAGAGAGTGTCTGAGAGTGATAGTGAGTGGCTGAGAGTGTCTGAGAGTGTCAGAGAGTGATAGTGAGTGTCAGAGAGTGTCAGAGAGTGATAGAGAGTGATAGTGAGTGTCAGAGAGTGTCTGAGAGTGTCAGAGAGTGATAGTGAGTGTCTGGGAGTGTCAGAGAGTGATAGAGAGTGATAGTGAGTGTCTGAGAGTGTCAGAGAGTGATAGTGAGTGTCTGAGCGTGTCTGAGAGTGTCAGAGAGTGATAGTGAGTGTCAGAGAGTGTCAGAGAGTGATAGAGAGTGATAGTGAGTGTCTGAGAGTGTCTGGGAGTGTCAGAGAGTGATAGTGAGTGTCAGAGAGTGATAGTGAGTGTCAGAGAGTGTCAGAGAGTGTCAGAGAGTGATAGTGAGTGTCTGAGAGTGTCTGAGAGTGTCAGAGAGTGATAGTGAGTGTCAGAGAGTGTCAGAGAGTGATAGTGAGTGGCTGAGAGTGTCTGAGAGTGTCAGAGAGTGATAGTGAGTGTCAGAGAGTGTCAGAGAGTGATAGAGAGTGATAGTGAGTGTCAGAGAGCGTCAGGGAGTGATAGAGAGTAATAGTGAGTGTCTGAGAGTGTCTGAGAGTGTCTGAGAGTGTCAGAGAGTGATAGTGAGTGTCAGAGAGTGTCAGAGAGTGATAGTGAGTGGCTGAGAGTGTCTGAGAGTGTCAGAGAGTGATAGTGAGTGTCAGAGAGTGTCAGAGAGTGATAGAGAGTGATAGTGAGTGTCAGAGAATGTCAGAGAGTGATAGAGAGTAATAGTGAGTGTCTGAGAGTGTCAGAGAGTGATAGTGAGTGTCTGGGAGTGTCAGAGAGTGATAGAGAGTGATAGTGAGTGTCTGAGAGTGTCAGAGAGTGATAGTGAGCGGCTGAGCGTGTCTGAGAGTGTCAGAGAGTGATAGTGAGTGTCAGAGAGTGTCAGAGAGTGATAGTGAGTGATAGTGAGTGTCTGAGAGTGTCAGAGAGTGTCAGAGAGTGATAGTGAGTGTCTGAGAGTGTCTGGGATTGTCAGAGAGTGATAGTGAGTGTCAGAGAGTGATAGTGAGTGTCAGAGAGTGTCAGAGAGTGTCAGAGAGTGATAGTGAGTGTCTGAGAGTGTCAGAGAGTGATAGTGAGTGTCAGAGAGTGTCAGAGAGTGATAGTGAGTGGCTGAGAGTGTCTGAGAGTGTCAGAGACTGATAGTGAGTGTCAGAGAGTGTCAGAGAGTGATAGAGAGTGATAGTGAGTGTCAGAGAGTGTCAGAGAGTGATAGAGAGTAATAGTGAGTGTCTGAGAGTGTCAGAGAGTGATAGTGAGTGTCAGAGAGTGTCAGAGAGTGATAGAGAGTGATAGTGAGTGTCAGAGAGTGTCAGAGAGTGATAGTGAGTGTCAGAGAGTGTCAGAGAGTGATAGAGAGTGATAGTGAGTGTCAGAGAGTGTCAGAGAGTGATAGAGAGTAATAGTGAGTGTCTGAGAGTGTCAGAGAGTGATAGTGAGTGTCTGGGAGTGTCAGAGAGTGATAGAGAGTGATAGTGAGTGTCTGAGAGTGTCAGAGAGTGATAGAGAGTAATAGTGAGTGTCTGAGAGTGTCAGAGAGTGATAGTGAGTGTCTGGGAGTGTCAGAGAGTGATAGAGAGTGATAGTGAGTGTCTGAGAGTGTCAGAGAGTGATAGTGAGCGTCTGAGCGTGTCTGAGAGTGTCAGAGAGTGATAGTGAGTGTCAGAGAGTGTCAGAGAGTGATAGTGAGTGATAGTGAGTGTCTGAGAGTGTCAGAGAGTGTCAGAGAGTGATAGTGAGTGTCTGAGAGTGTCTGGGAGTGTCAGAGAGTGATAGTGAGTGTCAGAGAGTGTCAGAGAGTGTCAGAGAGTGATAGTGAGTGTCTGAGAGTGTCAGAGATTGATAGTGAGTGTCAGAGAGTGTCAGAGAGTGATAGTGAGTGGCTGAGAGTGTCTGAGAGTGTCAGAGAGTGATAGTGAGTGTCAGAGAGTGTCAGAGAGTGATAGAGAGTGATAGTGAGTGTCTGAGAGTGTCAGAGAGTGTCAGAGAGTGATAGTGAGTGTCTGAGAGTGTCAGAGAGTGATAGTGAGTGTCAGAGAGTGTCAGAGAGTGATAGTGAGTGGCTGAGAGTGTCTGAGAGTGTCAGAGACTGGTAGTGAGTGTCAGAGAGTGTCAGAGAGTGATAGAGAGTGATAGTGAGTGTCAGAGAGTGTCAGAGAGTGATAGAGAGTAATAGTGAGTGTCTGAGAGTGTCAGAGAGTGATAGTGAGTGTCAGAGAGTGTCAGAGAGTGATAGAGAGTGATAGTGAGTGTCAGAGAGTGTCAGAGAGTGATAGTGAGTGTCAGAGAGTGTCAGAGAGTGATAGAGAGTGATAGTGAGTGTCAGAGAGTGTCAGAGAGTGATAGAGAGTAATAGTGAGTGTCTGAGAGTGTCAGAGAGTGATAGTGAGTGTCTGGGAGTGTCAGAGAGTGATAGAGAGTGATAGTGAGTGTCTGAGAGTGTCAGAGAGTGATAGTGAGTGTCTGAGCGTGTCTGAGAGTGTCAGAGAGTGATAGTGAGTGTCAGAGAGTGTCAGAGAGTGATAGAGAGTGATAGTGAGTGTCTGAGAGTGTCTGGGAGTGTCAGAGAGTGATAGTGAGTGTCTGAGAGTGATAGTGAGTGTCAGAGAGTGTCAGAGAGTGTCAGAGAGTGATAGTGAGTGTCTGAGAGTGTCTGAGAGTGTCAGAGAGTGATAGTGAGTGTCAGAGAGTGTCAGAGAGTGATAGTGAGTGGCTGAGAGTGTCTGAGAGTGTCAGAGAGTGATAGTGAGTGTCAGAGAGTGTCAGAGAGTGATAGAGAGTGATAGTGAGTGTCAGAGAGTGTCAGAGAGTGATAGAGAGTAATAGTGAGTGTCAGAGAGTGTCAGAGAGTGATAGTGAGTGTCTGAGAGTGTCTGAGAGTGTCAGAGAGTGATAGTGAGTGTCAGAGAGTGTCAGAGAGTGATAGAGAGTGATAGTGAGTGTCAGAGAGTGTCAGAGAGTGATAGAGAGTAATAGTGAGTGTCTGAGAGTGTCAGAGAGTGATAGTGAGTGTCTGGGAGTGTCAGAGAGTGATAGAGAGTGATAGTGAGTGTCTGAGAGTGTCAGAGAGTGATAGTGAGTGTCAGAGAGTGTCAGAGAGTGATAGTGAGTGATAGTGAGTGTCTGAGAGTGTCAGAGAGTGTCAGAGAGTGATAGTGAGTGTCTGAGAGTGTCAGAGATTGATAGTGAGTGTCAGAGAGTGTCAGAGAGTGATAGTGAGTGGCTGAGAGTGTCTGAGAGTGTCAGAGAGTGATAGTGAGTGTCAGAGAGTGTCAGAGAGTGATAGAGAGTGATAGTGAGTGTCAGAGAGTGTCAGAGAGTGATAGAGAGTAATAGTGAGTGTCTGAGAGTGTCAGAGAGTGTCAGAGAGTGATAGTGAGTGTCTGAGAGTGTCTGGGAGTGTCAGAGAGTGATAGTGAGTGTCAGAGAGTGATAGTGAGTGTCTGAGAGTGTCTGAGAGTGTCAGAGAGTGATAGTGAGTGTCTGAGAGTGTCTGAGAGTGTCAGAGAGTGATAGTGAGTGTCAGAGAGTGATAGTGAGTGGCTGAGAGTGTCTGAGAGTGTCAGAGAGTGATAGTGAGTGTCAGAGAGTTTCAGAGAGTGTCAGAGAGTGATAGTGAGTGTCAGAGAGTGTCAGAGAGTGATAGTGAGTGGCTGAGAGTGATAGTGAGTGTCAGAGAGTGTCAGAGAGTGATAGAGAGTGATAGTGAGTGTCTGAGAGTGTCAGAGAGTGTCAGAGAGTGATAGTGAGTGTCTGAGAGTGTCTGGGAGTGTCAGAGAGTGATAGTGAGTGTCAGAGAGTGATAGTGAGTTTCAGAGAGTGTCAGAGAGTGTCAGAGAGTGATAGTGAGTGTCTGAGAGTGTCTGAGAGTGTCAGAGAGTGATAGTGAGTGTCAGAGAGTGTCAGAGAGTGATAGTGAGTGGCTGAGAGTGTCTGAGAGTGTCAGAGAGTGATAGTGAGTGTCAGAGAGTGTCAGAGAGTGATAGAGAGTGATAGTGAGTGTCAGAGAGTGTCAGAGAGTGATAGAGAGTGATAGTGAGTGTCTGAGAGTGTCAGAGAGTGTTAGTGAGTGTCTGAGAGTGTCTGGGAGTGTCAGAGAGTGATAGTGAGTGTCAGAGAGTGATAGTGAGTGTCAGAGAGTGTCAGAGAGTGTCAGAGAGTGATAGTGAGTGTATGAGAGTGTCTGAGAGTGTCAGAGAGTGATAGTGAGTGTCAGAGAGTGTCAGAGAGTGATAGTGAGTGGCTGAGAGTGTCTGAGAGTGTCAGAGAGTGATAGTGAGTGTCAGAGAGTTTCAGAGAGTGTCAGAGTGTGATAGTGAGTGTCAGAGAGTGTCAGAGAGTGGTAGTGAGTGGCTGAGAGTGTCTGAGAGTGTCAGAGAGTGATAGTGAGTGTCAGAGTGTTTCAGAGAGTGTCAGAGAGTGATAGTGAGTGTCAGAGAGTGATAGTGAGTGTCAGAGTGTTTCAGAGAGTGATAGAGAGTGATAGTGAGTGTCTGAGAGTGTCAGAGAGTGTCAGAGAGTGATAGTGAGTGTCAGAGAGTGTCAGAGAGTGATAGAGAGTGATAGTGAGTGTCAGAGAGTGTTAGTGAGTGATAGAGAGTGATAGTGAGTGTCTGAGATGTCAGAGAGTGTCAGAGAGTGATAGTGAGTGTCTGAGAGTGTCTGAGAGTGTCAGAGAGTGATAGTGAGTGTCAGAGAGTGTCAGAGAGTGATAGTGAGTGTCAGAGATTGTCAGAGAGTGATAGTGAGTGTCAGAGAATGTCAGAGAGTGATAGTGAGTGTCTGGGAGTGTCAGAGAGTGTCAGAGAGTGATAGTGAGTGTCAGAGAGTGTCAGAGAGTGATAGTGAGTGTCTGAGAGTGTCTGAGAGTGATAGAGAGTGATAGTGAGTGTCTAAGTGTGTCAGAGAGTGTCAGAGAGTGATAGTGAGTGTCAGAGAGTGTCAGAGAGTGATAGTGAGTGGCTGAGAGTGTCTGAGAGTGTCAGAGAGTGATAGTGAGTGTCAGAGAGTGTCAGAGAGTGATAGAGAGTGATAGTGAGTGTCAGAGAGTGTCAGAGAGTGATAGAGAGTGATAGTGAGTGTCTGAGAGTGTCAGAGAGTGATAGTGAGTGTCAGAGATTGTCAGAGAGTGATAGTGAGTGTCAGAGAATGTCAGAGAGTGATAGTGAGTGTCTGGGAGTGTCAGAGAGTGTCAGAGAGTGATAGTGAGTGTCAGAGAGTGTCAGAGAGTGATAGTGAGTGTCTGAGAGTGTCTGAGAGTGATAGAGAGTGATAGTGAGTGTCTAAGTGTGTCAGAGAGTGTCAGAGAGTGATAGTGAGTGTCAGAGAGTGTCAGAGAGTGATAGTGAGTGGCTGAGAGTGTCTGAGAGTGTCAGAGAGTGATAGTGAGTGTCAGAGAGTGTCAGAGAGTGATAGAGAGTGATAGTGAGTGTCAGAGAGTGTCAGAGAGTGATAGAGAGTGATAGTGAGTGTCTGAGAGTGTCAGAGAGTGATAGTGAGTGTCTGAGAGTGTCTGGGAGTGTCAGAGAGTGATAGTGAGTGTCAGAGAGTGATAGTGAGTGTCAGAGAGTGTCAGAGAGTGTCAGAGAGTGATAGTGAGTGTATGAGAGTGTCTGAGAGTGTCAGAGAGTGATAGTGAGTGTCAGAGAGTGTCAGAGAGTGATAGTGAGTGGCTGAGAGTGTCTGAGACTGTCAGAGAGTGATAGTGAGTGTATGAGAGTGTCTGAGAGTGTCAGAGAGTGATAGTGAGTGTCAGAGAGTGTCAGAGAGTGATAGTGAGTGGCTGAGAGTGTCTGAGAGTGTCAGAGAGTGGTAGTGAGTGGCTGAGAGTGTCTGAGAGTGTCAGAGAGTGATAGTGAGTGTCAGAGTGTTTCAGAGAGTGTCAGAGAGTGATAGTGAGTGTCAGAGAGTGATAGTGAGTGTCAGAGTGTTTCAGAGAGTGATAGAGAGCTATAGTGAGTGTCTGAGAGTGTCAGAGAGTGTCAGAGAGTGATAGTGAGTGTCAGAGAGTGTCAGAGAGTGATAGTGAGTGTCAGACAGTGTCAGTGAGTGATAGAGAGTGATAGTGAGTGTCTGAGAGTGTCAGAGAGTGTCAGAGAGTGATAGTGAGTGTCTGAGAGTGTCTGAGAGTGTCAGAGAGTGATAGTGAGTGTCAGAGAGTGTCAGAGAGTGATAGTGAGTGTCAGAGAGTGTCAGAGAGTGATAGAGAGTGATAGTGAGTGTCAGAGAATGTCAGAGAGTGATAGTGAGTGTCTGGGAGTGTCAGAGAGTGTCAGAGAGTGATAGTGAGTGTCAGAGAGTGTCAGAGAGTGATAGTGAGTGTCTGAGAGTGTCTGAGAGTGATAGAGAGTGATAGTGAGTGTCTAAGTGTGTCAGAGAGTGTCAGAGAGTGATAGTGAGTGTCAGAGAGTGTCAGAGAGTGATAGTGAGTGTCAGAGAGTGTCAGAGAGTGATAGAGAGTGATAGTGAGTGTCAGAGAATGTCAGAGAGTGATAGTGAGTGTCTGGGAGTGTCAGAGAGTGTCAGAGAGTGATAGTGAGTGTCAGAGAGTGTCAGAGAGTGATAGTGAGTGTCTGAGAGTGTCTGAGAGTGATAGAGAGTGATAGTGAGTGTCTAAGTGTGTCAGAGAGTGTCAGAGAGTGATAGTGAGTGTCTGAGAGTGTCAGAGAGTGTCAGAGAGTGATAGTGAGTGTCTGAGAGTGTCAGAGCGTGTCAGAGAGTGATTGTGAGTGTCAGAGAGTGTCAGAGAATGTCAGAGAGTGATTGTGAGTGTAAGAGAGTGTCAGAGAGTGTCAGAGAGTGATTGTGAGTGTCAGAGAGTGTCAGAGAATGTCAGAGAGTGATAGTGAGTGTCTGGGAGTGTCAGAGAGTGATAGAGAGTGATAGTGAGTGTCTGAGAGTGTCAGAGAGTGTCAGAGAGTGATTGTGAGTGTCAGAGAGTGTCAGAGAGTGTCAGAGAGTGATAGTGAGTGTCTGAGAGTGCCAGAGTGTGTCAGAGAGTGATTGTGAGTGTCAGAGAGTGTCAGAGAATGATAGAGAGTGATAGTGAGTGTCAGAGAATGTCAGAGAGTGATAGTGAGTGTCTGGGAGTGTCAGAGAGTGATAGAGAGTGATCGTGAGTGTCTGAGAGTGTCAGAGAGTGATAGTGAGTGTCAGAGAGTGTCAGAGAGTGATAGAGAGCGATAGTGAGTGTCTGAGAGTGTCAGAGAGTGATAGTGAGTGTCAGAGAGTGTCAGAGAGTGATAGAAAGTGATAGTGAGTGTCTGAGAGTGTCTGAGTGTGTCAGAGAGTGATAGTGAGTGTCAGAGAGTGTCAGAGAGTGTCAGAGAGTGATAGAGAGTGATAGTGAGTGTCAGAGAATGTCAGAGAGTGATAGTGAGTGTCTGGGAGTGTCAGAGAGTGATAGAGAGTGATAGTGAGTGTCAGAGAGTGATAGTGAGTGTCAGAGAGTGTCAGAGAGTGTCAGAGAGTGATAGTGAGTGTCAGAGAGTGTCAGAGAGTGATAGAGAGTGATAGTGAGTGTCAGAGAATGTCAGAGAGTGATAGTGAGTGTCTGAGAGTGTCAGAGAGAGATGTTGAGTGTCAGAGAGTGTCAGAGAGTGATAGAAAGGGATAGTGAGTGTCTGAGAGTGTCAGAGAGTGTCAGAGAGTGATAGTGAGTGTCAGAGAGTGTCAGAGAGTGATAGTGAGTGTCTGAGAGTGTCTGAGAGTGTCAGAGAGTGATAGTGAGTGTCAGAGAGTGTCAGAGAGTGATAGAGAGTGATAGTGAGTGTCAGAGAATGTCAGAGAGTGATAGTGAGTGTCTGGGAGTGTCAGAGAGTGATAGAGAGTGATAGTGAGTGTCTGAGAGTGTCAGAGAGTGATAGTGAGCGTCTGAGCGTGTCTGAGAGTGTCAGAGAGTGATAGTGAGTGTCAGAGAGTGTCAGAGAGTGATAGTGAGTGATAGTGAGTGTCTGAGAGTGTCAGAGAGTGTCAGAGAGTGATAGTGAGTGTCTGAGAGTGTCTGGGAGTGTCAGAGAGTGATAGTGAGTGTCAGAGAGTGATAGTGAGTGTCAGAGTGTTTCAGAGAGTGATAGAGAGCGATAGTGAGTGTCTGAGAGTGTCAGAGAGTGTCAGAGAGTGATAGTGAGTGTCAGAGAGTGTCAGAGAGTGATAGAGAGTGATAGTGAGTGTCAGAGAGTGTCAGTGAGTGATAGAGAGTGATAGTGAGTGTCTGAGAGTGTCAGAGAGTGTCAGAGAGTGATAGTGAGTGTCTGAGAGTGTCTGAGAGTGTCAGAGTGTGATAGTGAGTGTCAGAGAGTGTCAGAGAGTGATAGTGAGTGTCAGAGAGTGTCAGAGAGTGATAGAGAGTGATAGTGAGTGTCAGAGAATGTCAGAGAGTGATAGTGAGTGTCTGGGAGTGTCAGAGAGTGTCAGAGAGTGATAGTGAGTGTCAGAGAGTGTCAGGGAGTGATAGTGAGTGTCTGAGAGTGTCTGAGAGTGATAGAGAGTGATAGTGAGTGTCTAAGTGTGTCAGAGAGTGTCAGAGAGTGATTGTGAGTGTCTGAGAGTGTCAGAGAGTGTCAGAGAGTGATAGTGAGTGTCTGAGAGTGTCAGAGCGTGTCAGAGAGTGATTGTGAGTGTCAGAGAGTGTCAGAGAATGTCAGAGAGTGATTGTGAGTGTAAGAGAGTGTCAGAGAGTGTCAGAGAGTGATTGTGAGTGTCAGAGAGTGTCAGAGAATGTCAGAGAGTGATAGTGAGTGTCTGGGAGTGTCAGAGAGTGATAGAGAGTGATAGTGAGTGTCTGAGAGTGTCAGAGAGTGTCAGAGAGTGATTGTGAGTGTCAGAGAGTGTCAGAGAGTGTCAGAGAGTGATAGTGAGTGTCTGAGAGTGCCAGAGTGTGTCAGAGAGTGATTGTGAGTGTCAGAGAGTGTCAGAGAATGATAGAGAGTGATAGTGAGTGTCAGAGAATGTCAGAGAGTGATAGTGAGTGTCTGGGAGTGTCAGAGAGTGATAGAGAGTGATCGTGAGTGTCTGAGAGTGTCAGAGAGTGATAGTGAGTGTCAGAGAGTGTCAGAGAGTGATAGAGAGTGATAGTGAGTTTCTGAGAGTGTCAGAGAGTGATAGTGAGTGTCAGAGAGTGTCAGAGAGTGATAGAAAGTGATAGTGAGTGTCTGAGAGTGTCTGAGTGTGTCAGAGAGTGATAGTGAGTGTCAGAGAGTGTCAGAGAGTGTCAGAGAGTGATAGAGAGTGATAGTGAGTGTCAGAGAATGTCAGAGAGTGATAGTGAGTGTCTGGGAGTGTCAGAGAGTGATAGAGAGTGATAGTGAGTGTCAGAGAGTGATAGTGAGTGTCAGAGAGTGTCAGAGAGTGTCAGAGAGTGATAGTGAGTGTCAGAGAGTGTCAGAGAGTGATAGAGAGTGATAGTGAGTGTCAGAGAATGTCAGAGAGTGATAGTGAGTGTCTGAGAGTGTCAGAGAGAGATGTTGAGTGTCAGAGAGTGTCAGAGAGTGATAGAAAGGGATAGTGAGTGTCTGAGAGTGTCAGAGAGTGTCAGAGAGTGATAGTGAGTGTCAGAGAGTGTCAGAGAGTGATAGTGAGTGTCTGAGAGTGTCTGAGAGTGTCAGAGAGTGATAGTGAGTGTCAGAGAGTGTCAGAGAGTGATAGAGAGTGATAGTGAGTGTCAGAGAATGTCAGAGAGTGATAGTGAGTGTCTGGGAGTGTCAGAGAGTGATAGAGAGTGATAGTGAGTGTCTGAGAGTGTCAGAGAGTGATAGTGAGCGTCTGAGCGTGTCTGAGAGTGTCAGAGAGTGATAGTGAGTGTCAGAGAGTGTCAGAGAGTGATAGTGAGTGATAGTGAGTGTCTGAGAGTGTCAGAGAGTGTCAGAGAGTGATAGTGAGTGTCTGAGAGTGTCTGGGAGTGTCAGAGAGTGATAGTGAGTGTCAGAGAGTGTCAGAGAGTGATAGTGAGTGATAGTGAGTGTCTGAGAGTGTCAGTGAGTGTCAGAGTGTGATAGTGAGTGTCAGAGTGTTTCAGAGAGTGATAGAGAGCGATAGTGAGTGTCTGAGAGTGTCAGAGAGTGTCAGAGAGTGATAGTGAGTGTCAGAGAGTGTCAGAGAGTGATAGAGAGTGATAGTGAGTGTCAGAGAGTGTCAGTGAGTGATAGAGAGTGATAGTGAGTGTCTGAGAGTGTCAGAGAGTGTCAGAGAGTGATAGTGAGTGTCTGAGAGTGTCTGAGAGTGTCAGAGTGTGATAGTGAGTGTCAGAGAGTGTCAGAGAGTGATAGTGAGTGTCAGAGAGTGTCAGAGAGTGATAGAGAGTGATAGTGAGTGTCAGAGAATGTCAGAGAGTGATAGTGAGTGTCTGGGAGTGTCAGAGAGTGTCAGAGAGTGATAGTGAGTGTCAGAGAGTGTCAGAGAGTGATAGTGAGTGTCTGAGAGTGTCTGAGAGTGATAGAGAGTGATAGTGAGTGTCTAAGTGTGTCAGAGAGTGTCAGAGAGTGATAGTGAGTGTCTGAGAGTGTCAGAGAGTGTCAGAGAGTGATAGTGAGTGTCTGAGAGTGTCAGAGCGTGTCAGAGAGTGATTGTGAGTGTCAGAGAGTGTCAGAGAATGTCAGAGAGTGATTGTGAGTGTAAGAGAGTGTCAGAGAGTGTCAGAGAGTGATTGTGAGTGTCAGAGAGTGTCAGAGAATGTCAGAGAGTGATAGTGAGTGTCTGGGAGTGTCAGAGAGTGTCAGAGAGTGATAGTGAGTGTCAGAGAGTGTCAGAGAGTGATAGTGAGTGTCAGAGAGTGTCAGAGAGTGATAGAGAGTGATAGTGAGTGTCAGAGAATGTCAGAAAGTGATAGTGAGTGTCTGGGAGTGTCAGAGAGTGTCAGAGAGTGATAGTGAGTGTCAGAGAGTGTCAGAGAGTGATAGTGAGTGTCTGAGAGTGTCTGAGAGTGATAGAGAGTGATAGTGAGTGTCTAAGTGTGTCAGAGAGTGTCAGAGAGTGATAGTGAGTGTCTGAGAGTGTCAGAGAGTGTCAGAGAGTGATAGTGAGTGTCTGAGAGTGTCAGAGCGTGTCAGAGAGTGATTGTGAGTGTCAGAGAGTGTCAGAGAATGTCAGAGAGTGATTGTGAGTGTAAGAGAGTGTCAGAGAGTGTCAGAGAGTGATTGTGAGTGTCAGAGAGTGTCAGAGAATGTCAGAGAGTGATAGTGAGTGTCTGGGAGTGTCAGAGAGTGATAGAGAGTGATAGTGAGTGTCTGAGAGTGTCAGAGAGTGTCAGAGAGTGATTGTGAGTGTCAGAGAGTGTCAGAGAGTGTCAGAGAGTGATAGTGAGTGTCTGAGAGTGCCAGAGTGTGTCAGAGAGTGATTGTGAGTGTCAGAGAGTGTCAGAGAATGATAGAGAGTGATAGTGAGTGTCAGAGAATGTCAGAGAGTGATAGTGAGTGTCTGGGAGTGTCAGAGAGTGATAGAGAGTGATCGTGAGTGTCTGAGAGTGTCAGAGAGTGATAGTGAGTGTCAGAGAGTGTCAGAGAGTGATAGAGAGTGATAGTGAGTGTCTGAGAGTGTCAGAGAGTGATAGTGAGTGTCAGAGAGTGTCAGAGAGTGATAGAAAGTGATAGTGAGTGTCTGAGAGTGTCTGAGTGTGTCAGAGAGTGATAGTGAGTGTCAGAGAGTGTCAGAGAGTGTCAGAGAGTGATAGAGAGTGATAGTGAGTGTCAGAGAATGTCAGAGAGTGATAGTGAGTGTCTGGGAGTGTCAGAGAGTGATAGAGAGTGATAGTGAGTGTCAGAGAGTGATAGTGAGTGTCTGAGAGTGTCAGAGAGTGTCAGAGAGTGATAGTGAGTGTCAGAGAGTGTCAGAGAGTGATAGTGAGTGTCTGAGAGTGTCTGAGAGTGTCAGAGAGTGATAGTGAGTGTCAGAGAGTGTCAGAGAGTGATAGAGAGTGATAGTGAGTGTCAGAGAATGTCAGAGAGTGATAGTGAGTGTCTGGGAGTGTCAGAGAGTGATAGAGAGTGATAGTGAGTGTCTGAGAGTGTCAGAGAGTGATAGTGAGCGTCTGAGCGTGTCTGAGAGTGTCAGAGAGTGATAGTGAGTGTCAGAGAGTGTCAGAGAGTGATAGTGAGTGATAGTGAGTGTCTGAGAGTGTCAGAGAGTGTCAGAGAGTGATAGTGAGTGTCTGAGAGTGTCTGGGAGTGTCAGAGAGTGATAGTGAGTGTCAGAGAGTGTCAGAGAGTGATAGTGAGTGATAGTGAGTGTCTGAGAGTGTCAGTGAGTGTCAGAGTGTGATAGTGAGTGTCAGAGTGTTTCAGAGAGTGATAGAGAGCGATAGTGAGTGTCTGAGAGTGTCAGAGAGTGTCAGAGAGTGATAGTGAGTGTCAGAGAGTGTCAGAGAGTGATAGAGAGTGATAGTGAGTGTCAGAGAGTGTCAGTGAGTGATAGAGAGTGATAGTGAGTGTCTGAGAGTGTCAGAGAGTGTCAGAGAGTGATAGTGAGTGTCTGAGAGTGTCTGAGAGTGTCAGAGTGTGATAGTGAGTGTCAGAGAGTGTCAGAGAGTGATAGTGAGTGTCAGAGAGTGTCAGAGAGTGATAGAGAGTGATAGTGAGTGTCAGAGAATGTCAGAGAGTGATAGTGAGTGTCTGGGAGTGTCAGAGAGTGTCAGAGAGTGATAGTGAGTGTCAGAGAGTGTCAGAGAGTGATAGTGAGTGTCTGAGAGTGTCTGAGAGTGATAGAGAGTGATAGTGAGTGTCTAAGTGTGTCAGAGAGTGTCAGAGAGTGATAGTGAGTGTCTGAGAGTGTCAGAGAGTGTCAGAGAGTGATAGTGAGTGTCTGAGAGTGTCAGAGCGTGTCAGAGAGTGATTGTGAGTGTCAGAGAGTGTCAGAGAATGTCAGAGAGTGATTGTGAGTGTAAGAGAGTGTCAGAGAGTGTCAGAGAGTGATTGTGAGTGTCAGAGAGTGTCAGAGAATGTCAGAGAGTGATAGTGAGTGTCTGGGAGTGTCAGAGAGTGTCAGAGAGTGATAGTGAGTGTCAGAGAGTGTCAGAGAGTGATAGTGAGTGTCAGAGAGTGTCAGAGAGTGATAGAGAGTGATAGTGAGTGTCAGAGAATGTCAGAAAGTGATAGTGAGTGTCTGGGAGTGTCAGAGAGTGTCAGAGAGTGATAGTGAGTGTCAGAGAGTGTCAGAGAGTGATAGTGAGTGTCTGAGAGTGTCTGAGAGTGATAGAGAGTGATAGTGAGTGTCTAAGTGTGTCAGAGAGTGTCAGAGAGTGATAGTGAGTGTCTGAGAGTGTCAGAGAGTGTCAGAGAGTGATAGTGAGTGTCTGAGAGTGTCAGAGCGTGTCAGAGAGTGATTGTGAGTGTCAGAGAGTGTCAGAGAATGTCAGAGAGTGATTGTGAGTGTAAGAGAGTGTCAGAGAGTGTCAGAGAGTGATTGTGAGTGTCAGAGAGTGTCAGAGAATGTCAGAGAGTGATAGTGAGTGTCTGGGAGTGTCAGAGAGTGATAGAGAGTGATAGTGAGTGTCTGAGAGTGTCAGAGAGTGTCAGAGAGTGATTGTGAGTGTCAGAGAGTGTCAGAGAGTGTCAGAGAGTGATAGTGAGTGTCTGAGAGTGCCAGAGTGTGTCAGAGAGTGATTGTGAGTGTCAGAGAGTGTCAGAGAATGATAGAGAGTGATAGTGAGTGTCAGAGAATGTCAGAGAGTGATAGTGAGTGTCTGGGAGTGTCAGAGAGTGATAGAGAGTGATCGTGAGTGTCTGAGAGTGTCAGAGAGTGATAGTGAGTGTCAGAGAGTGTCAGAGAGTGATAGAGAGTGATAGTGAGTGTCTGAGAGTGTCAGAGAGTGATAGTGAGTGTCAGAGAGTGTCAGAGAGTGATAGAAAGTGATAGTGAGTGTCTGAGAGTGTCTGAGTGTGTCAGAGAGTGATAGTGAGTGTCAGAGAGTGTCAGAGAGTGTCAGAGAGTGATAGAGAGTGATAGTGAGTGTCAGAGAATGTCAGAGAGTGATAGTGAGTGTCTGGGAGTGTCAGAGATTGATAGAGAGTGATAGTGAGTGTCAGAGAGTGATAGTGAGTGTCAGAGAGTGTCAGAGAGTGTCAGAGAGTGATAGTGAGTGTCAGAGAGTGTCAGAGAGTGATAGAGAGTGATAGTGAGTGTCAGAGAATGTCAGAGAGTGATAGTGAGTGTCTGAGAGTGTCAGAGAGAGATAGTGAGTGTCAGAGAGTGTCAGAGAGTGATAGAAAGGGATAGTGAGTGTCTGAGAGTGTCAGAGAGTGTCAGAGAGTGATAGTGAGTGTCAGAGAGTGTCAGAGAGTGATAGTGAGTGTCTGAGAGTGTCTGAGAGTGTCAGAGAGTGATAGTGAGTGTCAGAGAGTGTCAGAGAGTGATAGAGAGTGATAGTGAGTGTCAGAGAATGTCAGAGAGTGATAGTGAGTGTCTGGGAGTGTCAGAGAGTGATAGAGAGTGATAGTGAGTGTCTGAGAGTGTCAGAGAGTGATAGTGAGCGTCTGAGCGTGTCTGAGAGTGTCAGAGATTGATAGTGAGTGTCAGAGAGTGTCAGAGAGTGATAGTGAGTGATAGTGAGTGTCTGAGAGTGTCAGAGAGTGTCAGAGAGTGATAGTGAGTGTCTGAGAGTGTCTGGGAGTGTCAGAGAGTGATAGTGAGTGTCAGAGAGTGATAGTGAGTGTCAGAGAGTGTCAGAGAGTGTCAGAGAGTGATAGTGAGTGTCTGAGAGTGTCAGAGAGTGATAGTGAGTGTCAGAGAGTGTCAGAGAGTGATAGTGAGTGGCTGAGAGTGTCTGAGAGTGTCAGAGAGTGATAGTGAGTGTCAGAGAGTGTCAGAGAGTGATAGAGAGTGATAGTGAGTGTCAGAGAGTGTCAGAGAGTGATAGAGAGTAATAGTGAGTGTCTGAGAGTGTCAGAGAGTGTCAGAGAGTGATAGTGAGTGTCTGAGAGTGTCTGGGAGTGTCAGAGAGTGATAGTGAGTGTCAGAGAGTGATAGTGAGTGTCTGAGAGTGTCTGAGAGTGTCAGAGAGTGATAGTGAGTGTCTGAGAGTGTCTGAGAGTGTCAGAGAGTGATAGTGAGTGTCAGAGAGTGATAGTGAGTGGCTGAGAGTGTCTGAGAGTGTCAGAGAGTGATAGTGAGTGTCAGAGAGTTTCAGAGAGTGTCAGAGAGTGATAGTGAGTGTCAGAGAGTGTCAGAGAGTGATAGTGAGTGGCTGAGAGTGTCTGAGAGTGTCAGAGAGTGTCAGAGAGTGATAGTGAGTGTCAGAGAGTGTCAGAGAGTGATAGTGAGTGGCTGAGAGTGTCTGAGAGTGTCAGAGAGTGATAGTGAGTGTCAGAGAGTGTCAGAGAGTGATAGAGAGTGATAGTGAGTGTCAGAGAGTGTCAGAGAGTGATAGAGAGTGATAGTGAGTGTCAGAGAGTGATAGTGAGTGTCAGAGAGTGTCAGAGAGTGTCAGAGAGTGATAGTGAGTGTCAGAGAGTGTCAGAGAGTGATAGAGAGTGATAGTGAGTGTCAGAGAATGTCAGAGAGTGATAGTGAGTGTCTGAGAGTGTCAGAGAGTGATAGTGAGTGTTTGAGAGTGTCTGAGAGTGTCAGAGAGTGATAGTGAGTGTCTGAGAGTGTCTGTGAGTGTCAGAGAGTGATAGTGAGTGTCAGAGAGTGATAGTGAGTGTCAGAGAGTGTCAGAGAGTGTCAGAGAGTGATAGTGAGTGTCTGAGAGTGTCAGAGAGTGATAGTGAGTGTCAGAGAGTGTCAGAGAGTGATAGTGAGTGGCTGAGAGTGTCTGAGAGTGTCAGAGAGTGATAGTGAGTGTCAGAGAGTGTCAGAGAGTGATAGAGAGTGATAGTGAGTGTCAGAGAGTGTCAGAGAGTGTCAGAGAGTGATAGTGAGTGTCTGAGAGTGTCTGAGAGTGTCAGAGAGTGATAGTGAGTGTCTGAGAGTGTCTGAGAGTGTCAGAGAGTGATAGTGAGTGTCAGAGAGTGATAGTGAGTGGCTGAGAGTGTCTGAGAGTGTCAGAGAGTGATAGTGAGTGTCAGAGAGTTTCAGAGAGTGTCAGAGAGTGATAGTGAGTGTCAGAGAGTGTCAGAGAGTGATAGTGAGTGGCTGAGAGTGTCTGAGAGTGTCAGAGAGTGTCAGAGAGTGATAGTGAGTGTCAGAGAGTGTCAGAGAGTGATAGTGAGTGGCTGAGAGTGTCTGAGAGTGTCAGAGAGTGATAGTGAGTGTCAGAGAGTGTCAGAGAGTGATAGAGAGTGATAGTGAGTGTCAGAGAGTGTCAGAGAGTGATAGAGAGTGATAGTGAGTGTCAGAGAGTGATAGTGAGTGTCAGAGAGTGTCAGAGAGTGTCAGAGAGTGATAGTGAGTGTCAGAGAGTGTCAGAGAGTGATAGAGAGTGATAGTGAGTGTCAGAGAATGTCAGAGAGTGATAGTGAGTGTCTGAGAGTGTCAGAGAGTGATAGTGAGTGTTTGAGAGTGTCTGAGAGTGTCAGAGAGTGATAGTGAGTGTCTGAGAGTGTCTGTGAGTGTCAGAGAGTGATAGTGAGTGTCAGAGAGTGATAGTGAGTGTCAGAGAGTGTCAGAGAGTGTCAGAGAGTGATAGTGAGTGTCTGAGAGTGTCAGAGAGTGATAGTGAGTGTCAGAGAGTGTCAGAGAGTGATAGTGAGTGGCTGAGAGTGTCTGAGAGTGTCAGAGAGTGATAGTGAGTGTCAGAGAGTGTCAGAGAGTGATAGAGAGTGATAGTGAGTGTCAGAGAGTGCCAGAGAGTGATAGAGAGTAATAGTGAGTGTCTGAGAATGTCAGAGAGTGTCAGAGAGTGATAGTGAGTGTCTGAGAGTGTCTGGGAGTGTCAGAGAGTGATAGTGAGTGTCAGAGAGTGATAGTGAGTGTCTGAGAGTGTCTGAGAGTGTCAGAGAGTGATAGTGAGTGTCTGAGAGTGTCTGAGAGTGTCAGAGAGTGATAGTGAGTGTCAGAGAGTGATAGTGAGTGGCTGAGAGTGTCTGAGAGTGTCAGAGATTGATAGTGAGAGTCAGAGAGTTTCAGAGAGTGTCAGAGAGTGATAGTGAGTGTCAGAGAGTGTCAGAGAGTGATAGTGAGTGGCTGAGAGTGTCTGAGAGTGTCAAAGAGTGTCAGAGAGTGATAGTGAGTGTCAGAGAGTGTCAGAGAGTGATAATGAGTGGCTGAGAGTGTCTGAGAGTGTCAGAGAGTGATAGTGAGTGTCAGAGAGTGTCAGAGAGTGATAGAGAGTAATAGTGAGTGTCTGAGAGTGTCAGAGAGTGTCAGAGAGTGATAGTGAGTGTCTGAGAGTGTCTGGGAGTGTCAGAGAGTGATAGTGAGTGTCAGAGAGTGATAGTGAGTGTCTGAGAGTGTCTGAGAGTGTCAGAGAGTGATAGTGAGTGTCTGAGAGTGTCTGAGAGTGTCAGAGAGTGATAGTGAGTGTCAGAGAGTGATAGTGAGTGGCTGAGAGTGTCTGAGAGTGTCAGAGAGTGATAGTGAGTGTCAGAGAGTTTCAGAGAGTGTCAGAGAGTGATAGTGAGTGTCAGAGAGTGTCAGAGAGTGATAGTGAGTGGCTGAGAGTGTCTGAGAGTGTCAGAGAGTGATAGTGAGTGTCAGAGAGTTTCAGAGAGTGTCAGAGAGTGATAGTGAGTGTCAGAGAGTGTCAGAGAGTGATAGTGAGTGGCTGAGAGTGTCTGAGAGTGTCAGAGAGTGATAGTGAGTGTCAGAGTGTTTCAGAGAGTGTCAGAGAGTGATAGTGAGTGTCAGAGAGTGATAGTGAGTGGCTGAGAGTGTCTGAGAGTGTCAGAGTGTGATAGTGAGTGTCAGAGAGTTTCAGAGAGTGTCAGAGAGTGATAGTGAGTGTCAGAGAGTGTCAGAGAGTGATAGTGAGTGGCTGAGAGTGTCTGAGAGTGTCAGAGAGTGATAGTGAGTGTCAGAGAGTTTCAGAGAGTGTCAGAGAGTGATAGTGAGTGTCAGAGAGTGTCAGAGAGTGATAGTGAGTGGCTGAGAGTGTCTGAGAGTGTCAGAGAGTGATAGTGAGTGTCAGAGTGTTTCAGAGAGTGTCAGAGAGTGATAGTGAGTGTCTGAGAGTGTCAGAGAGTGTCAGAGAGTGATAGTGAGTGTCTGAGAGTGTCTGAGAGTGTCAGAGAGTGATAGTGAGTGTCAGAGAGTGTCAGAGAGTGATAGTGAGTGTCAGAGAGTGTCAGAGAGTGATAGAGAGTGATAGTGAGTGTCAGTGAATGTCAGAGAGTGATAGTGAGTGTCTGGGAGTGTCAGAGAGTGTCAGAGAGTGATAGTGAGTGTCAGAGAGTGTCAGAGAGTGATAGTGAGTGTCTGAGAGTGTCTGAGAGTGATAGAGAGTGATAGTGCGTGTCTAAGTGTGTCAGAGAGTGTCAGAGAGTGATAGTGAGTGTCTGAGAGTGTCAGAGAGTGATAGTGAGTGTCAGAGTGTGTCAGAGAGTGATAGTGAGTGTCAGAGAGTGTCAGAGAGTGATAGAGAGTGATAGTGAGTGTCAGAGAATGTCAGAGAGTGATAGTGAGTGTCTGGGAGTGTCAGAGAGTGTCAGAGAGTGATAGTGAGTGTCAGAGAGTGTCAGAGAGTGATAGTGAGTGTCTGAGAGTGTCTGAGAGTGATAGAGAGTGATAGTGCGTGTCTAAGTGTGTCAGAGAGTGTCAGAGAGTGATAGTGAGTGTCTGAGAGTGTCAGAGAGTGTCAGAGAGTGATAGTGAGTGTCTGAGAGTGTCAGAGCGTGTCAGAGAGTGATTGTGAGTGTCAGAGAGTGTCAGAGAATGTCAGAGAGTGATTGTGAGTGTAAGAGAGTGTCAGAGAGTGTCAGAGAGTGATAGTGAGTGTCAGAGAGTGTCAGAGAATGTCAGAGAGTGATAGTGAGTGTCAGAGAGTGTCAGAGAGTGTCAGAGAGTGATAGTGAGTGTCGGAGAGTGCCAGAGTGCGTCAGAGAGTGATTGTGAGTGTCAGAGAGTGTCAGAGAATGTCAGAGAGTGATAGTGAGTGTCTGGGAGTGTCAGAGAGTGATAGAGAGTGATAGTGAGTGTCTGAGAGTGTCAGAGAGTGTCAGAGAGTGATAGTGAGTGTCTGAGAGTGTCTGAGAGTGTCAGAGAGTGATAGTGAGTGTCTGGGAGTGTCAGAGAGTGATAGTGAGTGTCTGAGAGTGTCAGAGAGTGATAGTGAGTGTCTGAGCATGTCTGAGAGTGTCAGAGAGTGATAGTGAGTGTCAGAGAGTGTCAGAGAGTGATAGAGAGTGATAGTGAGTGTCTGAGAGTGTCAGAGAGTGCCAGAGAGTGATAGTGAGTGTCTGAGAGTGTCTGGGAGTGTCAGAGAGTGATAGTTAGTGTCAGAGAGTGATAGTGAGTGTCAGAGAGTGTCAGAGAGTGATAGTGAGTGTCTGAGAGTGTCTGAGATTGTCAGAGAGTGATAGTGAGTGTCAGAGCGTGTCAGAGAGTGATAGTGAGTGGCTGAGAGTGTCTGAGAGTGTCAGAGAGTGATAGTGAGTGTCAGAGAGTGTCAGAGAGTGATAGAGAGTGATAGAGAGTGTCTGAGTGTGTCAGAGAGTGTCAGAGAGTGATAGTGAGTGTCTGAGAGTGTCTGGGAGTGTCAGAGAGTGATAGTGAGTGTCAGAGAGTGATAGTGAGTGTCAGAGAGTGTCAGAGAGTGTCAGAGAGTGATAGTGAGTGTCTGAGAGTGTCAGAGAGTGATAGTGAGTGTCAGAGAGTGTCAGAGAGTGATAGTGAGTGGCTGAGAGTGTCTGAGAGTGTCAGAGAGTGATAGAGAGTGTCAGAGAGTTTCAGAGAGTGATAGAGAGTGATAGTGAGTGTCTGAGAGTGTCAGAGAGTGTCAGAGAGTGACAGCGAGTTTCTGAGAGTGTCTGGGAGTGTCAGAGAGTGATAGTGAGTGTCAGAGAGTGTCAGAGAGTGTCAGAGAGTGATGGTGTGTGTCTGAGTGTGTCTGAGAGTGTCAGAGAGTGATAGTGAGTGTCAGAGAGTGTCAGAGAGTGATGGAGAGTGATAGTGAGTGTCAGAGAGTGTCAGAGAGTGATGGAGAGTGATAGTGAGTGTCTGAGTGTGTCAGAGAGTGTCAGAGAGTGATAGTGAGTGTCAGAGAGTGTCAGAGAGTGATAGTGAGTGTCAGAGAGTGTCAGAGAGTGATGGAGAGTGATAGTGAGTGTCTGAGTGTGTCAGAGAGTGTCAGAGAGTGATAGTGAGTGTCTGAGAGTGTCAGAGAGTGTCAGAGAGTGATAGTGATTGTCAGAGATTGTCAGAGAGTGTCAGAGAGTGATAATGAGTGTCTGAGAGTGTCAGAGAGTGATAGTGAGTGTCAGAGAGTGTCAGAGAGTGATAGTGAGTGATAGTGAGTGTCTGAGAGTGTCTGAAAGTGTCAGAGAGTGATAGTGAGTGTCAGAGAGTGTCTGAGAGTGTCTGAGAGTGTCAGAGCGTGATAGTGAGTGTCAGAGAGTGTCAGAGAGTGATAGAGAGTGATAGTGAGTGTCTAAGTGTGTCAGAGAGTGTCAGAGAGTGATAGTGAGAGTCTGAGAGTGTCAGAGAGTGATAGTGAGTGTCTGAGAGTGTCAGAGCGTGTCAGAGAGTGATTGTGAGTGCCAGAGAGTGTCAGAGAGTGTCAGAGAGTGATAATGAGTGTCTGAGAGTGTCAGAGAGTGATAGTGAGTGTCAGAGAGTGTCAGAGAGTGATAGTGAGTGTCAGAGAGTGATAGTGAGTGTCTGAGAGTGTCTGAGAGTGTCAGAGAGTGATAGTGAGTGTCAGAGAGTGTCTGAGAGTGTCTGAGAGTGTCAGAGCGTGATAGTGAGTGTCAGAGAGTGTCAGAGAGTGATAGAGAGTGATAGTGAGTGTCTAAGTGTGTCAGAGAGTGTCAGAGAGTGATAGTGAGAGTCTGAGAGTGTCAGAGAGTGATAGTGAGTGTCTGAGAGTGTCAGAGCGTGTCAGAGAGTGATTGTGAGTGCCAGAGAGTGTCAGAGAATGTCAGAGAGTGATTGTGAGTGTCAGAGAGTGTCAGAGAGTGTCAGAGAGTGATTGTGAGTGTCAGAGAGTGTCAGAGAATGTCAGAGAGTGATAGTGAGTGTCTGGGAGTGTCAGAGAGTGATAGAGAGTGATAGTGAGTGTCTGAGAGTGTCAGAGAGTGTCAGAGAGTGATTGTGAGTGTCAGAGAGTGTCAGAGAGTGTCAGAGAGTGATTGTGAGTGTCAGAGAGTGTCAGAGAATGTCAGAGAGTGATAGTGAGTGTCAGAGAGTGTCAGAGAGTGTCAGAGAGTGATAGTGAGTGTCTGAGAGTGCCAGAGTGCGTCAGAGAGTGATTGTGTGTGTCAGAGAGTGTCAGAGAATGTCAGAGAGTGATAGTGAGTGTCTGGGAGTGTCAGAGAGTGATAGAGAGTGATAGTGAGTGTCTGAGAGTGTCAGAGAGTGTCAGAGAGTGATAGTGAGTGTCAGAGAGTGTCAGAGAGTGTCAGAGAGTGATAGTGAGTGTCTGAGAGTGCCAGAGTGCATCAGAGAGTGATTGTGTGTGTCAGAGAGTGTCAGAGAATGTCAGAGAGTGATAGTGAGTGTCTGGGAGTGTCAGAGAGTGATAGAGAGTGATAGTGAGTGTCTGAGAGTGTCAGAGAGTGTCAGAGAGTGATAGTGAGTGTCTGAGAGTGTCTGAGAGTGTCAGAGAGTGATAGAGAGTGATAGTGAGTGTCTGAGAGTGTCAGAGAGTGATAGTGAGTGTCTGAGCGTGTCTGAGAGTGTCAGAGAGTGATCGTGAGTGTCAGAGAGTGTCAGAGAGTGTCAGAGAGTGATAGTGTGTGTCTGAGAGTGTCTGGGAGTGTCAGAGAGTGATAGTGAGTGTCAGAGAGTGATAGTGAGTGTCAGAGAGTGTCAGAGAGTGTCAGAGAGTGATAGTGAGTGTCTGAGAGTGTCTGAGAGTGTCAGAGAGTGATAGTGAGTGTCAGAGAGTGTCAGAGAGTGATAGTGAGTGTCAGAGAGTGTCAGAGAGTGATAGTGAGTGGCTGAGAGTGTCTGAGAGTGTCAGAGAGTGATAGTGAGTGTCAGAGAGTGTCAGAGAGTGATAGAGAGTGATAGTGAATGTCAGAGAGTGTCAGAGAGTGATAGTGAGTGTCTGGGAGTGTCAGAGAGTGATAGAGAGTGATAGTGAGTGTCTGAGAGTGCCAGAGAGTGATAGTGAGTGTCTGAGCGTGTCTGAGAGTGTCAGAGAGTGATAGTGAGTGTCAGAGAGTGTCAGAGAATGATAGAGAGTGATAGTGAGTGTCTGAGAGTGTCTGGGAGTGTCAGAGAGTGATAGTGAGTGTCAGAGAGTGATAGTGAGTGTCAGAGAGTGTCAGAGAGTGTCAGAGAGTGTTAGTGAGTGTCTGAGAGTGTCTGAGAGTGTCAGAGAGTGATAGTGAGTGTCAGAGAGTGTCAGAGAGTGATAGTGAGTGGCTGAGAGTGTCTGAGAGTGTCAGAGAGTGATAGTGAGTGTCAGAGAGTGTCAGAGAGTGATAGAGAGTGATAGTGCGTGCCAGAGAGTGTCAGAGAGTGATAGAGAGTAATAGTGAGTGTCTGAGAGTGTCTGGGAGTGTCAGAGAGTGATAGTGAGTGTCAGAGAGTGATAGTGAGTGTCAGAGAGTGTCAGAGAGTGTCAGAGAGTGATAGTGAGTGTCTGAGAGTGTCTGAGAGTGTCAGAGAGTGATAGTGAGTGTCAGAGAGTGTCAGAGAGTGATAGTGAGTGGCTGAGAGTGTCTGAGAGTGTCAGAGAGTGATAGTGAGTGTCAGAGAGTGTCAGAGAGTGATAGAGAGTGATAGTGAGTGTCAGAGAGTGTCAGAGAGTGATAGAGAGTAATAGTGAGTGTCTGAGAGTGTCAGAGAGTGATAGTGAGTGTCTGGGAGTGTCAGAGAGTGATAGAGAGTGATAGTGAGTGTCTGAGAGTTTCAGAGAGTGATAGTGAGCGTCTGAGCGTGTCTGAGAGTGTCAGAGAGTGATAGTGAGTGTCAGAGAGTGTCAGAGAGTGATAGTGAGTGATAGTGAGTGTCTGAGAGTGTCAGAGAGTGTCAGAGAGTGATAGTGAGTGTCTGAGAGTGTCTGGGAGTGTCAGAGAGTGATAGTGAGTGTCAGAGAGTGATAGTGAGTGTCAGAGAGTGTCAGAGAGTGTCAGAGAGTGATAGTGAGTGTCTGAGAGTGTCAGAGAGTGATAGTGAGTGTCAGAGAGTGTCAGAGAGTGATAGTGAGTGGCTGAGAGTGTCTGGGAGTGTCAGAGAGTGATAGTGAGTGTCAGAGAGTGATAGTGAGTGTCTGAGAGTGTCTGAGAGTGTCAGAGAGTGATAGTGAGTGTCTGAGAGTGTCTGAGAATGTCAGAGAGTGATAGTGAGTGTCAGACGGTGTCAGAGAGTGATAGTGAGTGGCTGAGAGTGTCTGAGAGTGTCAGAGAGTGATAGTGAGTGTCAGAGAGTGTCAGAGAGTGATAGAGAGTGATAGTGAGTGTCAGAGAGTGTCAGAGAGTGATAGAGAGTAATAGTGAGTGTCTGAGAGTGTCAGAGAGTGTCAGAGAGTGATAGTGAGTGTCTGAGAGGGTCTGGGAGTGTCAGAGAGTGATAGTGAGTGTCAGAGAGTGATAGTGAGTGTCTGAGAGTGTCTGAGAGTGTCAGAGAGTGATAGTGAGTGTCTGAGAGTGTCTGAGAGTGTCAGAGAGTGATAGTGAGTGTCAGACGGTGTCAGAGAGTGATAGTGAGTGGCTGAGAGTGTCTGAGAGTGTCAGAGAGTGATAGTGAGTGTCAGAGAGTTTCAGAGAGTGTCAGAGAGTGATAGTGAGTGTCAGAGAGTGTCAGAGAGTGATAGTGAGTGGCTGAGAGTGTCTGAGAGTGTCGGAGAGTGATAGTGAGTGTCAGAGAGTGTCAGAGAGTGATAGAGAGTGATATTGAGTGTCTGAGAGTGTCAGAGAGTGTCAGCGAGTGATAGTGAGTGTCTGAGAGTGTCTGGGAGTGTCAGAGAGTGATAGTGAGTGTCAGAGAGTGATAGTGAGTGTCAGAGAGTGTCAGAGAGTGTCAGAGAGTGATAGTGAGTGTCTGAGAGCGTCTGAGAGTGTCAGAGAGTGATAGTGAGTGTCAGAGAGTGTCAGAGAGTGATTGTGAGTGGCTGAGAGTGTCTGAGAGTGTCAGAGAGTGATAGTGAGTGTCAGAGAGTGTCAGAGAGTGATAGAGAGTGATAGTGAGTGTCAGAGAGTGTCAGAGAGTGATAGAGAGTGATAGTGAGTGTCTGAGAGTGTCAGAGAGTGTCAGAGAGTGATAGTGAGTGTCTGAGAGTGTCTGGGAGTGTCAGAGAGTGATAGTGAGTGTCAGAGAGTGATAGTGAGTGTCAGAGAGTGTCAGAGAGTGTCAGAGAGTGATAGTGAGTGTATGAGAGTGTCTGAGAGTGTCAGAGAGTGACAGTGAGTGTCAGAGAGTGTCAGAGTGTGATAGTGAGTGGCTGAGAGTGTCTGAGAGTGTCAGAGAGTGATAGTGAGTGTCAGAGAGTTTCAGAGAGTGTCAGAGAGTGATAGTGAGTGTCAGAGAGTGTCAGAGAGTGATAGTGAGTGGCTGAGAGTGTCTGAGAGTGTCAGAGAGTGATAGTGAGTGTCAGAGTGTTTCAGAGAGTGATAGAGAGTGATAGTGAGTGTCTGAGAGTGTCAGAGAGTGTCAGAGAGTGATAGTGAGTGTCAGAGAGTGTCAGAGAGTGATAGAGAGTGATAGTGAGTGTCAGAGAGTGTCAGAGAGTGATAGAGAGTGATAGTGAGTGCCTGAGAGTGTCAGAGTGTGTCAGAGAGTGATAGTGAGTGTCTGAGAGTGTCTGGGAGTGTCAGAGAGTGATAGTGAGTGTCAGAGAGTGATAGTGAGTGTCAGAGAGTGTCAGAGAGTGTCAGAGAGTGATAGTGAGTGTCTGAGAGTGTCTGAGAGTGTCAGAGAGTGATAGTGAGTGGCTGAGAGTGTCTGAGAGTGTCAGAGAGTGATAGTGAGTGTCAGAGAGTTTCAGAGAGTGTCAGAGAGTGATAGTGAGTGTCAGAGAGTGTCAGAGAGTGATAGTGAGTGGCTGAGATTGTCTGAGAGTGTCAGAGAGTGATAGTGAGTGTCAGAGAGTTTCAGAGAGTGTCAGAGAGTGATAGTGAGTGTCAGAGAGTGTCAGAGAGTGATAGTGAGTGGCTGAGAGTGTCTGAGAGTGTCAGAGAGTGATAGTGAGTGTCAGAGAGTGATAGTGAGTGTCTGAGAGTGTCTGAGAGTGTCAGAGAGTGATAGTGAGTGTCAGAGAGTGTCAGAGAGTGATAGTGAGTGGCTGAGAGTGTCTGAGAGTGTCAGAGAGTGATAGTGAGTGTCAGAGAGTGTCAGAGAGTGATAGAGAGTGATAGTGAGTGTCAGAGAGTGTCAGAGAGTGATAGAGAGTAATAGTGAGTGTCTGAGAGTGTCAGAGAGTGATAGAGAGTAATAGTGAGTGTCTGAGAGTGTCAGAGAGTGATAGTGAGTGTCTGGGAGTGTCAGAGAGTGATAGAGAGTGATAGTGAGTGTCTGAGAGTTTCAGAGAGTGATAGTGAGCGTCTGAGCGTGTCTGAGAGTGTCAGAGAGTGATAGTGAGTGTCAGAGAGTGTCAGAGAGTGATAGTGAGTGATAGTGAGTGTCTGAGAGTGTCAGAGAGTGTCAGAGAGTGATAGTGAGTGTCTGAGAGTGTCTGGGAGTGTCAGAGAGTGATAGTGAGTGTCAGAGAGTGATAGTGAGTGTCAGAGAGTGTCAGAGAGTGTCAGAGAGTGATAGTGAGTGTCTGAGAGTGTCAGAGAGTGATAGTGAGTGTCAGAGAGTGTCAGAGAGTGATAGTGAGTGGCTGAGAGTGTCTGAGAGTGTCAGAGAGTGATAGTGAGTGTCAGAGAGTGTCAGAGAGTGATAGAGAGTGATAGTGAGTGTCAGAGAGTGTCAGAGAGTGATAGAGAGTAATAGTGAGTGTCTGAGAGTGTCAGAGAGTGTCAGAGAGTGATAGTGAGTGTCTGAGAGTGTCTGGGAGTGTCAGAGAGTGATAGTGAGTGTCAGAGAGTGATAGTGAGTGTCTGAGAGTGTCTGAGAGTGTCAGAGAGTGATAGTGAGTGTCTGAGAGTGTCTGAGAGTGTCAGAGAGTGATAGTGAGTGTCAGACGGTGTCAGAGAGTGATAGTGAGTGGCTGAGAGTGTCTGAGAGTGTCAGAGAGTGATAGTGAGTGTCAGAGAGTTTCAGAGAGTGTCAGAGAGTGATAGTGAGTGTCAGAGAGTGTCAGAGAGTGATAGTGAGTGTCTGAGAGTGTCTGGGAGTGTCAGAGAGTGATAGTGAGTGTCAGAGAGTGATAGTGAGTGTCTGAGAGTGTCTGAGAGTGTCAGAGAGTGATAGTGAGTGTCTGAGAGTGTCTGAGAGTGTCAGAGAGTGATAGTGAGTGTCAGACGGTGTCAGAGAGTGATAGTGAGTGGCTGAGAGTGTCTGAGAGTGTCAGAGAGTGATAGTGAGTGTCAGAGAGTTTCAGAGAGTGTCAGAGAGTGATAGTGAGTGTCAGAGAGTGTCAGAGAGTGATAGTGAGTGGCTGAGAGTGTCTGAGAGTGTCAGAGAGTGATAGTGAGTGTCAGAGAGTGTCAGAGAGTGATAGAGAGTGATAGTGATTGTCTGAGAGTGTCAGAGAGTGTCAGAGAGTGATAGTGAGTGTCTGAGAGTGTCTGGGAGTGTCAGAGAGTGATAGTGAGTGTCAGAGAGTGATAGTGAGTGTCAGAGAGTGTCAGAGAGTGTCAGAGAGTGATAGTGAGTGGCTGAGAGTGTCTGAGAGTGTCAGAGAGTGATAGTGAGTGTCTGAGAGTGTCAGAGAGTGATAGAGAGTGATAGTGAGTGTCAGAGAGTGTCAGAGAGTGATAGAGAGTGATAGTGAGTGTCTGAGAGTGTCAGAGAGTGTCAGAGAGTGATAGTGAGTGTCTGAGAGTGTCTGGGAGTGTCAGAGAGTGATAGTGAGTGTCAGAGAGTGATAGTGAGTGTCAGAGAGTGTCAGAGAGTGTCAGAGAGTGATAGTGAGTGTCAGAGAGTGTCAGAGAGTGATAGTGAGTGGCTGAGAGTGTCTGAGAGTGTCAGAGAGTGATAGTGAGTGTCAGAGTGTTTCAGAGAGTGATAGAGAGTGATAGTGAGTGTCTGAGAGTGTCAGAGAGTGTCAGAGAGTGATAGTGAGTGTCAGAGAGTGTCAGAGAGTGATAGAGAGTGATAGTGAGTGTCAGAGAGTGTCAGAGAGTGATAGAGAGTGATAGTGAGTGCCTGAGAGTGTCAGAGAGTGTCAGAGAGTGATAGTGAGTGTCTGAGAGTGTCTGGGAGTGTCAGAGAGTGATAGTGAGTGTCAGAGAGTGATAGTGAGTGTCAGAGAGTGTCAGAGAGTGTCAGAGAGTGATAGTGAGTGTCTGAGAGTGTCTGAGAGTGTCAGAGAGTGATAGTGAGTGGCTGAGAGAGTCTGAGAGTGTCAGAGAGTGATAGTGAGTGTCAGAGAGTTTCAGAGAGTGTCAGAGAGTGATAGTGAGTGTCAGAGAGTGTCAGAGAGTGATAGTGAGTGGCTGAGAGTGTCTGAGAGTGTCAGAGAGTGATAGTGAGTGTCAGAGAGTTTCAGAGAGTGTCAGAGAGTGATAGTGAGTGTCAGAGAGTGTCAGAGAGTGATAGTGAGTGGCTGAGAGTGTCTGAGAGTGTCAGAGAGTGATAGTGAGTGTCAGAGAGTGATAGTGAGTGTCTGAGAGTGTCTGAGAGTGTCAGAGTGTGATAGTGAGTGTCAGAGAGTGTCAGAGAGTGATAGAGAGTGATAGTGAGTGTCTGAGTGTGTCAGAGAGTGTCAGAGAGTGATAGTGAGTGTCTGAGAGTGTCAGAGGGTGTCAGAGAGTGATAGTGAGTGTCAGAGAGTGTCAGAGAGTGTCAGAGAGTGATAGTGAGTGTCTGAGAGTGTCTGAGAGTGTCAGAGAGTGATAGTGAGTGTCAGAGAGTGTCAGAGAGTGATAGTGAGTGTCTGAGAGTGTCTGAGAGTGTCAGAGAGTGATAGTGAGTGTCAGAGAGTGTCAGAGAGTGTCAGAGAGTGATAGAGAGTGATAGTGAGTGTCGGAGAGTGTCAGAGAGTGTCAGAGAGTGATACTGAGTGTCTGAGAGTGTCAGAGAGTGTCAGAGAGTGATAGTGAATGTCAGAGAGTGTCAGAGAGTGATAGTGAGTGTCTGAGAGTGTCTGAGAGTGTCAGAGAGTGATAGTGAGTGTCAGAGAGTGTCAGAGAGTGTCAGAGAGTGATAGAGAGTGATAGTGAGTGTCGGAGAGTGTCAGAGAGTGTCAGAGAGTGATAGTGAGTGTCTGAGAGTGTCTGAGAGTGTCAGAGAGTGATAGAGAGTGATAGTGAGTGTCGGAGAGTGTCAGAGAGTGTCAGAGAGTGATAGTGAGTGTCTGAGAGTGTCTGAGAGTGTCAGAGAGTGATAGTGAGTGTCAGAGAGTGATAGTGAGTGTCAGAGAGTGTCAGAGAGTGTCAGAGAGTGATAGTGAGTGTCTGAGAGTGTCTGAGAGTGTCAGAGAGTGATAGTGAGTGTCAGAGAGTGTCAGAGAGTGATAGAGAGTGATAGTGAGTGTCAGAGAGTGTCAGAGAGTGATAGAGAGTAATAGTGAGTGTCTGAGAGTGTCAGAGAGTGATAGAGAGTAATAGTGAGTGTCTGAGAGTGTCAGAGAGTGATAGTGAGTGTCTGGGAGTGTCAGAGAGTGATAGAGAGTGATAGTGAGTGTCTGAGTGTTTCAGAGAGTGATAGTGAGCGTCTGAGCGTGTCTGAGAGTGTCAGAGAGTGATAGTGAGTGTCAGAGAGTGTCAGAGAGTGATAGTGAGTGATAGTGAGTGTCTGAGAGTGTCAGAGAGTGTCAGAGAGTGATAGTGAGTGTCTGAGAGTGTCTGGGAGTGTCAGAGAGTGATAGTGAGTGTCAGAGAGTGATAGTGAGTGTCAGAGAGTGTCAGAGAGTGTCAGAGAGTGATAGTGAGTGTCTGAGAGTGTCAGAGAGTGATAGTGAGTGTCAGAGAGTGTCAGAGAGTGATAGTGAGTGGCTGAGAGTGTCTGAGAGTGTCAGAGAGTGATAGTGAGTGTCAGAGAGTGTCAGAGAGTGATAGAGAGTGATAGTGAGTGTCAGAGAGTGTCAGAGAGTGATAGAGAGTAATAGTGAGTGTCTGAGAGTGTCAGAGAGTGTCAGAGAGTGATAGTGAGTGTCTGAGAGTGTCTGGGAGTGTCAGAGAGTGATAGTGAGTGTCAGAGAGTGATAGTGAGTGTCTGAGAGTGTCTGAGAGTGTCAGAGAGTGATAGTGAGTGTCTGAGAGTGTCTGAGAGTGTCAGAGAGTGATAGTGAGTGTCAGACGGTGTCAGAGAGTGATAGTGAGTGGCTGAGAGTGTCTGAGAGTGTCAGAGAGTGATAGTGAGTGTCAGAGAGTTTCAGAGAGTGTCAGAGAGTGATAGTGAGTGTCAGAGAGTGTCAGAGAGTGATAGTGAGTGTCTGAGAGTGCCTGGGAGTGTCAGAGAGTGATAGTGAGTGTCAGAGAGTGATAGTGAGTGTCTGAGAGTGTCTGAGAGTGTCAGAGAGTGATAGTGAGTGTCTGAGAGTGTCTGAGAGTGTCAGAGAGTGATAGTGAGTGTCAGACGGTGTCAGAGAGTGACAGTGAGTGGCTGAGAGTGTCTGAGAGTGTCAGAGAGTGATAGTGAGTGTCAGAGAGTTTCAGAGAGTGTCAGAGAGTGATAGTGAGTGTCAGAGAGTGTCAGAGAGTGATAGTGAGTGGCTGAGAGTGTCTGAGAGTGTCAGAGAGTGATAGTGAGTGTCAGAGAGTGTCAGAGAGTGATAGAGAGTGATAGTGATTGTCTGAGAGTGTCAGAGAGTGTCAGAGAGTGATAGTGAGTGTCTGAGAGTGTCTGGGAGTGTCAGAGAGTGATAGTGAGTGTCAGAGAGTGATAGTGAGTGTCAGAGAGTGTCAGAGAGTGTCAGAGAGTGATAGTGAGTGGCTGAGAGTGTCTGAGAGTGTCAGAGAGTGATAGTGAGTGTCAGAGAGTGTCAGAGAGTGATAGAGAGTGATAGTGAGTGTCAGAGAGTGTCAGAGAGTGATAGAGAGTGATAGTGAGTGTCTGAGAGTGTCAGAGAGTGTCAGAGAGTGATAGTGAGTGTCTGAGAGTGTCTGGGAGTGTCAGAGAGTGATAGTGAGTGTCAGAGAGTGATAGTGAGTGTCAGAGAGTGTCAGAGAGTGTCAGAGAGTGATAGTGAGTGTCAGAGAGTTTCAGAGAGTGTCAGAGAGTGATAGTGAGTGTCAGAGAGTGTCAGAGAGTGATAGTGAGTGGCTGAGAGTGTCTGAGAGTGTCAGAGAGTGATAGTGAGTGTCAGAGTGTTTCAGAGAGTGATAGAGAGTGATAGTGAGTGTCTGAGAGTGTCAGAGAGTGTCAGAGAGTGATAGTGAGTGTCAGAGAGTGTCAGAGAGTGATAGAGAGTGATAGTGAGTGTCAGAGAGTGTCAGAGAGTGATAGAGAGTGATAGTGAGTGCCTGAGAGTGTCAGAGAGTGTCAGAGAGTGATAGTGAGTGTCTGAGAGTGTCTGGGAGTGTCAGAGAGTGATAGTGAGTGTCAGAGAGTGATAGTGAGTGTCAGAGAGTGTCAGAGAGTGTCAGAGAGTGATAGTGAGTGTCTGAGAGTGTCTGAGAGTGTCAGAGAGTGATAGTGAGTGGCTGAGAGAGTCTGAGAGTGTCAGAGAGTGATAGTGAGTGTCAGAGAGTTTCAGAGAGTGTCAGAGAGTGATAGTGAGTGTCAGAGAGTGTCAGAGAGTGATAGTGAGTGGCTGAGAGTGTCTGAGAGTGTCAGAGAGTGATAGTGAGTGTCAGAGAGTTTCAGAGAGTGTCAGAGAGTGATAGTGAGTGTCAGAGAGTGTCAGAGAGTGATAGTGAGTGGCTGAGAGTGTCTGAGAGTGTCAGAGAGTGATAGTGAGTGTCTGAGAGTGATAGTGAGTGTCTGAGAGTGTCTGAGAGTGTCAGAGTGTGATAGTGAGTGTCAGAGAGTGTCAGAGAGTGATAGAGAGTGATAGTGAGTGTCTGAGTGTGTCAGAGAGTGTCAGAGAGTGATAGTGAGTGTCTGAGAGTGTCAGAGGGTGTCAGAGAGTGATAGTGAGTGTCAGAGAGTGTCAGAGAGTGTCAGAGAGTGATAGTGAGTGTCTGAGAGTGTCTGAGAGTGTCAGAGAGTGATAGTGAGTGTCAGAGAGTGTCAGAGAGTGATAGTGAGTGTCTGAGAGTGTCTGAGAGTGTCAGAGAGTGATAGTGAGTGTCAGAGAGTGTCAGAGAGTGTCAGAGAGTGATAGAGAGTGATAGTGAGTGTCGGAGAGTGTCAGAGAGTGTCAGAGAGTGATACTGAGTGTCTGAGAGTGTCAGAGAGTGTCAGAGAGTGATAGTGAATGTCAGAGAGTGTCAGAGAGTGATAGTGAGTGTCTGAGAGTGTCTGAGAGTGTCAGAGAGTGATAGTGAGTGTCAGAGAGTGTCAGAGAGTGTCAGAGAGTGATAGAGAGTGATAGTGAGTGTCGGAGAGTGTCAGAGAGTGTCAGAGAGTGATAGTGAGTGTCTGAGAGTGTCTGAGAGTGTCAGAGAGTGATAGAGAGTGATAGTGAGTGTCGGAGAGTGTCAGAGAGTGTCAGAGAGTGATAGTGAGTGTCTGAGAGTGTCTGAGAGTGTCAGAGAGTGATAGTGAGTGTCAGAGAGTGATAGTGAGTGTCAGAGAGTGTCAGAGAGTGTCAGAGAGTGATAGTGAGTGTCTGAGAGTGTCTGAGAGTGTCAGAGAGTGATAGAGAGTGATAGTGAGCGTCTGAGTGTGTCAGAGAGTGTCAGAGAGTGATAGTGAGTGTCTGAGAGTGTCAGAGAGTGTCAGAGAGTGTCAGAGAGTGTCAGAGAGTGTCAGAGAGTGTCAGAGAGTGATAGAGAGTGATAGTGAGTGTCGGAGAGTGTCAGAGAGTGTCAGAGAGTGATACTGAGTGTCGGAGAGTGTCTGAGAGTGTCAGAGAGTGATAGTGAGTGTCAGAGAGTGATAGTGAGTGTCAGAGAGTGATAGTGAGTGTCAGAGAGTGTCAGAGAGTGATAGAGAGTGATAGTGAGTGTCAGAGAGTGATAGAGAGTGATAGTGAGCGTCTGAGTGTGTCAGAGAGTGTCAGAGAGTGATAGTGAGTGTCTGAGAGTGTCAGAGAGTGTCAGAGAGTGATAGTGAGTGTCTGAGAGTGTCAGAGAGTGATAGTGAGTGTCTGAGAGTGTCTGAGAGTGTCAGAGAGTGATAGTGAGTGTCAGAGAGTGTCAGAGAGTGATAGAGAGTGATACTGAGCGTCTGAATGTTTCAGAGAGTGTCAGAGAGTGATAGTGAGTGTCTGAGCGTGTCAGAGAGTGTCAGAGAGTGATAGTGAGTGTATGAGAGTGTCAGTGCGTGTCAGAGAGTGATAGTGAGTGTTTGAGAGTGTCAGAGAAAGTCAGAGAGTGATAGTGAGTGTCTGAGAGTGCCAGAGAGTGTCAGAGAGTGATTGTGAGTGTCAGAGAGTGTCAGAGAGTGATTGTGAGTGTCAGAGAGTTTCAGAGAGTGTCAGAGAGTGATAGTGAGTGTCAGAGTGTTTCAGAGAGTGATAGAGAGTGATAGTGAGTGTCTGAGAGTGTCAGAGAGTGTCAGAGAGTGATAGTGAGTGTCAGAGAGTGTCAGAGAGTGATAGAGAGTGATAGTGAGTGTCAGAGAGTGTCAGAGAGTGATAGAGAGTGATAGTGAGTGCCTGAGAGTGTCAGAGAGTGTCAGAGAGTGATAGTGAGTGTCTGAGAGTGTCTGGGAGTGTCAGAGAGTGATAGTGAGTGTCAGAGAGTGATAGTGAGTGTCAGAGAGTGTCAGAGAGTGTCAGAGAGTGATAGTGAGTGTCTGAGAGTGTCTGAGAGTGTCAGAGAGTGATAGTGAGTGGCTGAGAGAGTCTGAGAGTGTCAGAGAGTGATAGTGAGTGTCAGAGAGTTTCAGAGAGTGTCAGAGAGTGATAGTGAGTGTCAGAGAGTGTCAGAGAGTGATAGTGAGTGGCTGAGAGTGTCTGAGAGTGTCAGAGAGTGATGGTGAGTGTCAGAGAGTTTCAGAGAGTGTCAGAGAGTGATAGTGAGTGTCAGAGAGTGTCAGAGAGTGATAGTGAGTGGCTGAGAGTGTCTGAGAGTGTCAGAGAGTGATAGTGAGTGTCAGAGAGTGATAGTGAGTGTCTGAGAGTGTCTGAGAGTGTCAGAGTGTGATAGTGAGTGTCAGAGAGTGTCAGAGAGTGATAGAGAGTGATAGTGAGTGTCTGAGTGTGTCAGAGAGTGTCAGAGAGTGATAGTGAGTGTCTGAGAGTGTCAGAGGGTGTCAGAGAGTGATAGTGAGTGTCAGAGAGTGTCAGAGAGTGTCAGAGAGTGATAGTGAGTGTCTGAGAGTGTCTGAGAGTGTCAGAGAGTGATAGTGAGTGTCAGAGAGTGTCAGAGAGTGATAGTGAGTGTCTGAGAGTGTCTGAGAGTGTCAGAGATTGATAGTGAGTGTCAGAGAGTGTCAGAGAGTTTCAGAGAGTGATAGAGAGTGATAGTGAGTGTCGGAGAGTGTCAGAGAGTGTCAGAGAGTGATACTGAGTGTCTGAGAGTGTCAGAGAGTGTCAGAGAGTGATAGTGAATGTCAGAGAGTGTCAGAGAGTGATAGTGAGTGTCTGAGAGTGTCTGAGAGTGTCAGAGAGTGATAGTGAGTGTCAGAGAGTGTCAGAGAGTGTCAGAGAGTGATAGAGAGTGATAGTGAGTGTCGGAGAGTGTCAGAGAGTGTCAGAGAGTGATAGTGAGTGTCTGAGAGTGTCTGAGAGTGTCAGAGAGTGATAGAGAGTGATAGTGAGTGTCGGAGAGTGTCAGAGAGTGTCAGAGAGTGATAGTGAGTGTCTGAGAGTGTCTGAGAGTGTCAGAGAGTGATAGTGAGTGTCAGAGAGTGATAGTGAGTGTCAGAGAGTGTCAGAGAGTGTCAGAGAGTGATAGTGAGTGTCTGAGAGTGTCTGAGAGTGTCAGAGAGTGATAGAGAGTGATAGTGAGCGTCTGAGTGTGTCAGAGAGTGTCAGAGAGTGATAGTGAGTGTCTGAGAGTGTCTGAGAGTGTCAGAGAGTGATAGTGAATGTCTGAGAGTGTCTGAGAGTGTCAGAGAGTGTCAGAGAGTGTCAGAGAGTGATAGAGAGTGATAGTGAGTGTCGGAGAGTGTCAGAGAGTGTCAGAGAGTGATACTGAGTGTCGGAGAGTGTCTGAGAGTGTCAGAGAGTGATAGTGAGTGTCAGAGAGTGATAGTGAGTGTCAGAGAGTGATAGTGAGTGTCAGAGAGTGTCAGAGAGTGATAGAGAGTGATAGTGAGTGTCAGAGAGTGATAGAGAGTGATAGTGAGCGTCTGAGTGTGTCAGAGAGTGTCAGAGAGTGATAGTGAATGTCTGAGAGTGTCTGAGAGTGTCAGAGAGTGTCAGAGAGTGTCAGAGAGTGATAGAGAGTGATAGTGAGTGTCGGAGAGTGTCAGAGAGTGTCAGAGAGTGATACTGAGTGTCGGAGAGTGTCTGAGAGTGTCAGAGAGTGATAGTGAGTGTCAGAGAGTGATAGTGAGTGTCAGAGAGTGATAGTGAGTGTCAGAGAGTGTCAGAGAGTGATAGAGAGTGATAGTGAGTGTCAGAGAGTGATAGAGAGTGATAGTGAGCGTCTGAGTGTGTCAGAGAGTGTCAGAGAGTGATAGTGAGTGTCTGAGAGTGTCAGAGAGTGTCAGAGAGTGATAGTGAGTGTCTGAGAGTGTCAGAGAGTGATAGTGAGTGTCTGAGAGTGTCTGAGAGTGTCAGAGAGTGATAGTGAGTGTCAGAGAGTGTCAGAGAGTGATAGAGAGTGATACTGAGCGTCTGAATGTGTCAGAGAGTGTCAGAGATTGATAGTGAGTGTCTGAGCGTGTCAGAGAGTGTCAGAGAGTGATAGTGAGTGTATGAGAGTGTCAGTGCGTGTCAGAGAGTGATAGTGAGTGTTTGAGAGTGTCAGAGAAAGTCAGAGAGTGATAGTGAGTGTCTGAGAGTGCCAGAGAGTGTCAGAGAGTGATTGTGAGTGTCAGAGAGTGTCAGAGAGTGATTGTGAGAGTCAGAGAGTGTCAGAGAATGTCAGAGAGAGATAGTAAGTGTCAGAGAGTGTCAGAGAGTGATAGTGAGTGTCTGAGAGTGTCAGAGAGTGTCAGAGAGTGATTGTGAGTGTCAGAGAGTGTCAGAGAGTGATTGTGAGTGTCAGAGAGTGTCAGAGAATGTCAGAGAGTGATAGTGAGTGTCTGAGAGTGCCAGAGAGTGTCAGAGAGTGATCGTGAGTGTCAGAGAGTGTCAGAGAATGTCAGAGAGTGATAGTGAGTGTCTGGGAGTGTCAGAGAGTGATAGAGAGTGATAGTGAGTGTCTGAGAGTGTCAGAGAGTGTCAGAGAGTGACAGTGAGTGTCTGAGAGTGTCTGAGAGTGTCAGAGAGTGATAGTGAGTGTCAGAGAGTGTCAGAGAGTGATAGAGAGTGATAGTGAGTGTCTGAGTGTGTCAGAGAGTGTCAGTGAGTGTCAGAGAGTGTCAGAGAGTGATAGAGAGTGATAGTGAGTGTCTGAGTGTGTCAGAGAGTGTCAGAGAGTGATAGTGAGTGTCTGAGAGTGTCAGAGAGTTTCAGAGATTGATAGTGAGTGTCAGAGAGTGTCAGAGAGTGTCAGAGAGTGATAGCGAGTGTCTGAGAGTGCCAGAGAGTGTCAGAGAGTGATTGTGAGTGTCAGAGAGTGTCAGAGAATGTCAGAGAGTGATAGTGAGTGTCTGGGAGTGTCAGAGAGTGTCAGAGAGTGATAGTGAGTGTCTGAGAGTGTCAGAGAGCGTCAGAGAGTGATAGTGAGTGTCTGAGAGTGTCTGAGAGTGTCAGAGAGTGATAGTGAGTTTCAGAGAGTGTCAGAGAGTGATAGAGAGTGATAGTGAGTGTCTGAGTGTGTCAGAGAGTGTCAGAGAGTGATACTGAGTGTCAGAGAGTGTCAGAGAGTGATAGAGAGTGATAGTGAGTGTCAGAGAGTGATAGTGAGAGTCAGAGAGTGTCAGAGAGTGATAGTGAGTGTCAGAGAGTGTCAGAGAGTGTCAGAGAGTGATAGTGAGTGTCAGAGAGTGTCAGAGAGTGATAGAGAGTGATAGTGAGTGTCTGAGTGTGTCAGAGAGTGTCAGAGAGTGATAGTGAGTGTCTGAGAGTGTCAGAGAGTGTCAGAGAGTGATAGTGAGTGTCAGAGAGTGTCAGAGAGTGTCAGAGAGTGATAGTGAGTGTCTGAGAGTGTCTGAGAGTGTCAGAGAGTGATAGTGAGTGTCTGAGAGTGCCTGAGAGTGTCAGAGAGTGATAGTGAGTGTCAGAGAGTGTCAGAGAGTGTCAGAGAGTGATACAGAGGGATAGTGAGTGTCGGAGAGTGTCAGAGAGTGTCAGAGAGTGATAGTGAGTGTCTGAGAGTGTCAGAGAGTGTCAGAGAGTGATACAGAGGGATAGTGAGTGTCAGAGAGTGTCAGAGAGTGATAGTGAGTGTCTGAGAGTGTCTGAGAGTGTCAGAGAGTGATAGTGAGTGTTTGAGAGTGCCTGAGAGTGTCAGAGAGTGATAGTGAGTGTCAGAGAGTGTCAGAGAGTGTCAGAGAGTGATACAGAGGGATAGTGAGTGTCGGAGAGTGTCAGAGAGTGTCAGAGAGTGATAGTGAGTGTCTGAGAGTGACTGAGAGTGTCAGAGAGTGATAGTGAGTGTCAGAGAGTGATAGTGAGTGTCAGAGAGTGTCAGAGAGTGTCAGAGAGTGATAGTGAGTGTCTGAGAGTGTCTGAGAGTGTCAGAGAGTGATAGAGAGTGATAGTGAGCGTCTGAGTGTGTCAGAGAGTGTCAGAGAGTGATAGTGAGTGTCTGAGAGTGTCTGAGAGTGTCAGAGAGTGATAGTGAGTGTCTGAGAGTGTCTGAGAGTGTCAGAGAGTGTCAGAGAATGTCAGAGAGTGTCAGAGAGTGATAGAGAGTGATAGTGAGTGTCTGAGAGTGTCAGAGCGTGATAGTGAGTGTCAGAGAGTGATAGTGAGTGTCTGAGAGTGTCTGAGAGTGTCAGAGAGTGATAGTGAGTGTCAGAGAGTGATAGTGAGTGTCTGAGAGTGTCAGAGAGTGTCAGAGAGTGATAGTGAGTGTCTGAGAGTGTCTGAGAGTGTCAGAGAGTAATAGAGAGTGATAGTGAGCGTCTGAGTGTGTCAGAGAGTGTCAGAGAGTGATAGTGAGTGTCTGAGAGTGTCTGAGAGTGTCAGAGAGTGATAGTGAGTGTCTGAGAGTGTCTGAGAGTGTCAGAGAGTGTCAGAGAGTGTCATAGAGTGATAGTGAGTGTCGGAGAGTGTCAGAGAGTGTCAGAGAGTGATAGTGAGTGTCAGAGAGTGTCTGAGAGTGTCAGAGAGTGATAGTGAGTGTCAGAGAGTGATAGTGAGTGTCAGAGAGTGATAGTGAGTGTCAGAGAGTGTCAGAGAGTGATAGAGAGTGATAGTGAGTGTCAGAGAGTGATAGAGAGTGATAGTGAGCGTCTGAGTGTGTCAGAGAGTGTCAGAGAGTGATAGTGAGTGTCTGAGAGTGTCAGAGAGTGATAGTGAGTGTCAGAGAGTGATAGTGAGTGTCTGAGAGTGTCTGAGAGTGTCAGAGAGTGTCAGAGAGTGTCAGAGAGTGTCAGAGAGTGATAGAGAGTGATAGTGAGTGTCTGAGAGTGTCAGAGAGTGATAGTGAGTGTCAGAGAGTGATAGTGAGTGTCTGAGAGTGTCAGAGAGTGTCAGAGAGTGATAGTGAGTGTCTGAGAGTGTCTGAGAGTGTCAGAGAGTGATAGAGAGTGATAGTGAGCGTCTGAGTGTGTCAGAGAGTGTCAGAGAGTGATAGTGAGTGTCTGAGAGTGTCTGAGAGTGTCAGAGAGTGATAGAGAGTGATAGTGAGTGTCGGAGAGTGTCAGAGAGTGTCAGAGAGTGATAGTGAGTGTCAGAGAGTGTCTGAGAGTGTCAGAGAGTGATAGTGAGTGTCAGAGAGTGATAGTGAGTGTCAGAGAGTGATAGTGAGTGTCAGAGAGTGTCAGAGAGTGATAGAGAGTGATAGTGAGTGTCAGAGAGTGATAGAGAGTGATAGTGAGCGTCTGAGTGTGTCAGAGAGTGTCAGAGAGTGATAGTGAGTGTCTGAGAGTGTCAGAGAGTGATAGTGAGTGTCTGAGAGTGTCAGAGAGTGATAGTGAGTGTCTGAGAGTGTCTGAGAGTGTCAGAGAGTGATAGTGAGTGTCAGAGAGTGTCAGAGAGTGATAGAGAGTGATACTGAGCGTCTGAATGTGTCAGAGAGTGTCAGAGAGTGATAGTGAGTGTCTGAGTGTGTCAGAGAGTGTCAGAGAGTGATAGTGAGTGTCTGAGAGTGTCAGAGCGTGTCAGAGAGTGATAGTGAGTGTTTGAGAGTGTCAGAGAAAGTCAGAGAGTGATAGTGAGTGTCTGAGAGTGCCAGAGAGTGTCAGAGAGTGATTGTGAGTGTCGGAGAGTGTCAGAGAGTGATTGTGAGTGTCAGAGAGTGTCAGAGAATGTCAGAGAGTGATAGTAAGTGTCAGAGAGTGTCAGAGAGTGATATTGAGTGTCTGAGAGTGTCAGAGAGTGTCAGAGAGTGATTGTGAGTGTCAGAGAGTGTCAGAGAGTGATTGTGAGTGTCAGAGAGTGTCAGAGAATGTCAGAGAGTGATAGTAAGTGTCAGAGAGTTTCAGAGAGTGATAGTGAGTGTCTGAGGGTGCCAGAGAGTGTCAGAGAGTGATTGTGAGTGTCAGAGAGTGTCAGAGAATGTCAGAGAGTGATAGTGAGTGTCTGGGAGTGTCAGAGAGTGATAGAGAGTGATAGTGAGTGTCTGAGAGTGTCAGAGAGTGTCAGAGAGTGACAGTGAGTGTCTGAGAGTGTCTGAGAGTGTCAGAGAGTTATAGTGAGTGTCAGAGAGTGTCAGAGAGTGATAGAGAGTGATAGTGAGTGTCTGAGTGTGTCAGAGAGTGTCAGTGAGTGTCAGAGAGTGTCAGAGAGTGATAGAGAGTGATAGTGAGTGTCTGAGTGTGTCAGAGAGTGTCAGAGAGTGATAGTGAGTGTCTGAGAGTGCCAGAGAGTTTCAGAGATTGATAGTGAGTGTCAGAGAGTGTCAGAGAGTGTCAGAGAGTGATAGTGAGTGTCTGAGAGTGCCAGAGAGTGTCAGAGAGTGATTGTGAGTGTCAGAGAGTGTCAGAGAGTGATAGAGAGTGATAGTGAGTGTCTGAGTGTGTCAGAGAGTGTCAGAGAGTGATAGTGAGTGTCAGAGAGTGTCAGAGAGTGATAGAGAGTGATAGTGAGTGTCTGAGTGTGTCAGAGAGTGTCAGAGAGTGATAGTGAGTGTCTGAGAGTGTCAGAGAGTGATAGAGAGTGATAGTGAGTGTCTGAGTGTGTCAGAGAGTGTCAGAGAGTGTCAGAGAGTGTCAGAGAGTGATAGTGAGTGTCTGAGAGTGCCAGAGAGTGTCAGAGAGTGATTGTGAGTGTCAGAGAGTGTCAGAGAATGTCAGAGAGTGATAGTGAGTGTCTGGGAGTGTCAGAGAGTGTCAGAGAGTGATAGTGAGTGATTGAGAGTGTCAGAGAGCGTCAGAGAGTGATAGTGAGTGTCTGAGAGTGTCTGAGAGTGTCAGAGAGTGATAGTGAGTTTCAGAGAGTGTCAGAGAGTGATAGAGAGTGATAGTGAGTGTCTGAGTGTGTCAGAGAGTGTCAGAGAGTGATAGTGAGTGTCAGAGAGTGTCAGAGAGTGATAGAGAGTGATAGTGAGTGTCAGAGAGTGATAGTGAGAGTCAGAGAGTGTCAGAGAGTGTCAGAGAGTGATAGTGAGTGTCTGAGAGTGTCAGAGAGTGATAGTGAGTGTCAGAGAGTGTCAGAGAGTGTCAGAGAGTGATAGTGAGTGTCAGAGAGTGTCAGAGAGTGATAGAGAGTGATAGTGAGTGTCTGAGTGTGTCAGAGAGTGTCAGAGAGTGATAGTGAGTGTCAGAGAGTGTCAGAGAGTGTCAGAGAGTGATAGTGAGTGTCAGAGAGTGTCAGAGAGTGATAGAGAGTGATAGTGAGTGTCTGAGTGTGTCAGAGAGTGTCAAAGAGTGATAGTGAGTGTCTGAGAGTGTCAGAGAGTGTCAGAGAGTGATAGTGAGTGTCAGAGAGTGTCAGAGAGTGTCAGTGAGTGATAGTGAGTGTCTGAGAGTGTCTGAGAGTGTCAGAGAGTGATAGTGAGTGTCAGAGAGTGTCAGAGAGTGTCAGAGAGTGATACAGAGGGATAGTGAGTGGCGGAGAGTGTCAGAGAGTGTCAGAGAGTGATAGTGAGTGTCTGAGAGTGACTGAGAGTGTCAGAGAGTGATAGTGAGTGTCAGAGAGTGATAGTGAGTGTCAGAGAGTGTCAGAGAGTGTCAGAGAGTGATAGTGATTGTCTGAGAGTGTCTGAGAGTGTCAGAGAGTGATAGAGAGTGATAGTGAGCGTCTGAGTGTGTCAGAGAGTGTCAGAGAGTGATAGTGAGTGTCTGAGTGTGTCTGAGAGTGTCAGAGAGTGATAGTGAGTGTCTGAGAGTGTCTGAGAGTGTCAGAGCGTGTCAGAGAGTGTCAGAGAGTGTCAGAGAGTGATAGAGAGTGATAGTGAGTGTCAGAGAGTGATAGTGAGTGTCTGAGAGTGTCAGAGAGTGTCAGAGAGTGATAGTGAGTGTCTGAGAGTGTCAGAGAGTGATAGTGAGTGTCTGAGAGTGTCTGAGAGTGTCAGAGAGTGATAGTGAGTGTCTGAGGGTGTCTGAGAGTGTCAGAGAGTGATAGTGAGTGTCAGAGAGTGTCTGAGAGTGTCAGAGAGTGTCTGAGAGTGTCAGAGAGTGTCAGAGAGTGTCAGAGAGTGATAGTGAGTGTCAGAGAGTGATAGTGAGTGTCTGAGAGTGTCAGAGAGTGATAGTGAGTGTCTGAGAGTGTCTGAGAGTGTCAGAGAGTGATAGTGAGTGTCTGAGAGTGTCTGAGAGTGTCAGAGAGTGATAGTGAGTGTCTGAGAGTGTCTGAGAGTGTCAGAGAGTGTCAGAGAGTGTCAGAGAGTGATAGAGAGTGATAGTGAGTGTCGGAGAGTGTCAGAGAGTGTCAGAGAGTGATAGTGAGTGTCAGAGAGTGTCTGAGAGTGTCAGAGAGTGATAGTGAGTGTCAGAGAGTGATAGTGAGTGTCAGAGAGTGATAGTGAGTGTCAGAGAGTGTCAGAGAGTGATAGAGAGTGATAGTGAGTGTCAGAGAGTGATAGAGAGTGATAGTGAGCGTCTGAGTGTGTCAGAGAGTGTCAGAGAGTGATAGTGAGTGTCTGAGAGTGTCAGAGAGTGATAGTGAGTGTCAGAGAGTGTCAGAGAGTGATAGAGAGTGATACTGAGCGTCTGAATGTGTCAGAGAGTGTCAGAGAGTGATAGTGAGTGTCTGAGCGTGTCAGAGAGTGTCAGAGAGTGAAAGTGAGTGTCTGAGAGTGTCAGAGCGTGTCAGAGAGTGATAGTGAGTGTTTGAGAGTGTCAGAGAAAGTCAGAGAGTGATAGTGAGTGTCTGAGAGTGCCAGAGAGTGTCAGAGAGTGATTGTGAGTGTCAGAGAGTGTCAGAGAGTGATTGTGAATGTCAGAGAGTGTCAGAGAATGTCAGAGAGTGATAGTAAGTGTCAGAGAGTGTCAGAGAGTGATATTGAGTGTCTGAGAGTGTCAGAGAGTGTCAGAGAGTGATTGTGAGTGTCAGAGAGTGTCAGAGAGTGATTGTGAGTGTCAGAGAGTGTCAGAGAATGTCAGAGAGTGATAGTAAGTGTCAGAGAGTGTCAGAGAGTGATAGTGAGTGTCTGAGGGTGCCAGAGAGTGTCAGAGAGTGATTGTGAGTGTCAGAGAGTGTCAGAGAATGTCAGAGAGTGATAGTGAGTGTCTGAGAGTGTCAGAGAGTGTCAGAGAGTGACAGTGAGTGTCTGAGTGTGTCTGAGAGTGTCAGAGAGTTATAGTGAGTGTCAGAGAGTGTCAGAGAGTGATAGAGAGTGATAGTGAGTGTCTGAGTGTGTCAGAGAGTGTCAGTGAGTGTCAGAGAGTGTCAGAGAGTGATAGAGAGTGATAGTGAGTGTCTGAGTGTGTCAGAGAGTGTCAGAGAGTGATAGTGAGTGTCTGAGAGTGTCAGAGAGTTTCAGAGATTGATAGTGAGTGTCAGAGAGTGTCAGAGAGTGTCAGAGAGTGATAGTGAGTGTCTGAGAGTGTCTGAGAGTGTCAGAGAGTGATAGTGATTGTCTGAGAGTGTCTGAGAGTGTCAGAGAGTGTCAGAGAGTGTCAGAGAGTGATAGAGAGTGATAGTGAGTGTCTGAGAGTGTCAGACAGTGATAGTGAGTGTCAGAGAGTGATAGTGAGTGTCTGAGAGTGTCAGAGAGTGTCAGAGAGTGATAGTGAGTGTCTGAGAGTGTCTGAGAGTGTCAGAGAGTGATAGAGAGTGATAGTGAGCGTCTGAGTGTGTCAGAGAGTGTCAGAGAGTGATAGTGAGTGTCTGAGAGTGTCTGAGAGTGTCAGAGAGTGTCAGAGAGTGTCAGAGAGTGATAGAGAGTGATAGTGAGTGTCTGAGAGTGTCAGAGAGTGATAGTGAGTGTCAGAGAGTGATAGTGAGTGTCTGAGAGTGTCAGAGAGTGTCAGAGAGTGATAGTGAGTGTCCGAGAGTGTCTGAGAGTGTCTGAGAGTGATAGTGAGTGTCTGAGAGTGTCTGAGAGTGTCAGAGAGTGTCAGAGAGTGTCAGAGAGTGATAGAGAGTGATAGTGAGTGTCGGAGAGTGTCAGAGAGTGTCAGAGAGTGATAGTGAGTGTCAGAGAGTGTCTGAGAGTGTCAGAGAGTGATAGTGAGTGTCAGAGAGTGATAGTGAGTGTCAGAGAGTGATAGTGAGTGTCAGAGAGTGTCAGAGAGTGATAGAGAGTGATAGTGAGTGTCAGAGAGTGATAGAGAGTGATAGTGAGCGTCTGAGTGTGTCAGAGAGTGTCAGAGAGTGATAGTGAGTGTCTGAGAGTGTCAGAGAGTGATAGTGAGTGTCTGAGAGTGATAGTGAGTGTCAGAGAGTGATAGTGAGTGTCAGAGAGTGTCAGAGAGTGATAGAGAGTGATACTGAGTGTCAGAGAGTGATAGAGAGTGATAGTGAGCGTCTGAGTGTGTCAGAGAGTGTCAGAGAGTGATAGTGAGTGTCTGAGAGTGTCAGAGAGTGATAGTGAGTGTCTGAGAATGTCAGAGAGTGATAGTGAGTGTCTGAGAGTGTCTGAGAGTGTCAGAGAGTGATAGTGAGTGTCAGAGAGTGTCAGAGAGTGATAGAGAGTGATACTGAGCGTCTGAATGTGTCAGAGAGTGTCAGAGAGTGATAGTGAGTGTCTGAGCGTGTCAGAGAGTGTCAGAGAGTGATAGTGAGTGTCTGAGAGTGTCAGAGAGCGTCAGAGAGTGATAGTGAGTGTCTGAGAGTGTCTGAGAGTGTCAGAGAGTGATAGTGAGTTTCAGAGAGTGTCAGAGAGTGATAGAGAGTGATAGTGAGTGTCTGAGTGTGTCAGAGAGTGTCAGAGAGTGATAGTGAGTGTCAGAGAGTGTCAGAGAGTGATAGAGAGTGATAGTGAGTGTCAGAGAGTGATAGTGAGAGTCAGAGAGTGTCAGAGAGTGTCAGAGAGTGATAGTGAGTGTCAGAGAGTGTCAGAGAGTGATAGTGAGTGTCAGAGAGTGTCAGAGAGTGTCAGAGATTGATAGTGAGTGTCAGAGAGTGTCAGAGAGTGATAGAGAGTGATAGTGAGTGTCTGAGTGTGTCAGAGAGTGTCAGAGAGTGATAGTGAGTGTCTGAGAGTGTCAGAGAGTGTCAGAGAGTGATAGTGAGTGTCAGAGAGTGTCAGAGAGTGTCAGAGAGTGATAGTGAGTATCTGAGAGTGTCTGAGAGTGTCAGAGAGTGATAGTGAGTGTCTGAGAGTGTCTGAGAGTGTCAGAGAGTGATAGTGAGTGTCAGAGAGTGTCAGAGAGTGTCAGAGAGTGATACAGAGGGATAGTGAGTGTCGGAGAGTGTCAGAGAGTGTCAGAGAGTGATAGTGAGTGTCTGAGAGTGACTGAGAGTGTCAGAGAGTGATAGTGAGTGTCAGAGAGTGATAGTGAGTGTCAGAGAGTGTCAGAGAGTGTCAGAGAGTGATAGTGAGTGTCTGAGAGTGTCTGAGAGTGTCAGAGAGTGATAGAGAGTGATAGTGAGCGTCTGAGTGTGTCAGAGAGTGTCAGAGAGTGATAGTGAGTGTCTGAGAGTGTCTGAGAGTGTCAGAGAGTGATAGTGAGTGTCTGAGAGTGTCTGAGAGTGTCAGAGAGTGTCAGAGAGTGTCAGAGAGTGTCAGAGAGTGATAGAGAGTGATAGTGAGTGTCTGAGAGTGTCAGAGAGTGATAGTGAGTGTCAGAGCGTGATAGTGAGTGTCTGAGAGTGTCAGAGAGTGTTAGAGAGTGATAGTGAGTGTCTGAGAGTGTCTGAGAGTGTCAGAGAGTGATAGAGAGTGATAGTGAGCGTCTGAGTGTGTCAGAGAGTGTCAGAGAGTGATAGTGAGTGTCTGAGAGTGTCTGAGAGTGTCAGAGAGTGATAGTGAGTGTCTGAGAGTGTCTGAGAGTGTCAGAGATTGTCAGAGAGTGTCAGAGAGTGATAGAGAGTGATAGTGAGTGTCGGAGAGTGTCAGAGAGTGTCAGAGAGTGATAGTGAGTGTCAGAGAGTGTCTGAGAGTGTCAGAGAGTGATAGTGAGTGTCAGAGAGTGATAGTGAGTGTCAGAGAGTGATAGTGAGTGTCAGAGAGTGTCAGAGAGTGATAGAGAGTGATAGTGAGTGTCAGAGAGTGATAGAGAGTGATAGTGAGCGTCTGAGTGTGTCAGAGAGTGTCAGAGAGTGATAGTGAGTGTCTGAGAGTGTCAGAGAGTGATAGTGAGTGTCTGAGAGTGTCAGAGAGTGATAGTGAGTGTCTGAGAGTGTCTGAGTGTGTCAGAGAGTGATAGTGAGTGTCAGAGAGTGTCAGAGAGTGATAGAGAGTGATACTGAGCGTCTGAATGTGTCAGAGAGTGTCAGAGAGTGATAGTGAGTGTCTGAGCGTGTCAGAGAGTGTCAGAGAGTGATAGTGAGTGTCTGAGAGTGTCAGAGCGTGTCAGAGAGTGATAGTGAGTGTTTGAGAGTGTCAGAGAAAGTCAGAGAGTGATAGTGAGTGTCTGAGAGTGCCAGAGAGTGTCAGAGAGTGATTGTGAGTGTCAGAGAGTGTCAGAGAGTGATTGTGAGAGTCAGAGAGTGTCAGAGAATGACAGAGAGTGATAGTAAGTGTCAGAGGGTGTCAGAGAGTGATTGTGAGTGTCAGAGAGTGTCAGAGAATGTCAGAGAGTGATAGTAAGTGTCAGAGAGTGTCAGAGAGTGATAGTGAGTGTCTGAGGGTGCCAGAGAGTGTCAGAGAGTGATTGTGAGTGTCAGAGAGTGTCAGAGAATGTCAGAGAGTGATAGTGAGTGTCTGGGAGTGTCAGAGAGTGATAGAGAGTGATAGTGAGTGTCTGAGAGTGTCAGAGAGTGTCAGAGAGTGATTGTGAGTGTCTGAGAGTGTCTGAGAGTGTCAGAGAGTTATAGTGAGTGTCAGAGAGTGTCAGAGAGTGATAGAGAGTGATAGTGAGTGTCTGAGTGTGTCAGAGAGTGTCAGTGAGTGTCAGAGAGTGTCAGAGAGTGATAGAGAGTGATAGTGAGTGTCTGAGTGTGTCAGAGAGTGTCAGAGAGTGATAGTGAGTGTCTGAGAGTGTCAGAGAGTTTCAGAGATTGATAGTGAGTGTCAGAGAGTGTCAGAGAGTGTCAGAGAGTGATAGTGAGTGTCTGAGAGTGCCAGAGAGTGTCAGAGAGTGATTGTGAGTGTCAGAGAGTGTCAGAGAGTGATAGAGAGTGATAGTGAGTGTCTGAGTGTGTCAGAGAGTGTCAGAGAGTGATAGTGAGTGTCAGAGAGTGTCAGAGAGTGATAGAGAGTGATAATGAGTGTCTGAGTGTGTCAGAGAGTGTCAGAGAGTGATAGTGAGTGTCTGAGAGTGTCAGAGAGTGATAGAGAGTGATAGTGAGTGTCTGAGTGTGTCAGAGAGTGATAGTGAGTGTCAGAGAGTGTCAGAGAGTGATAGTGAGTGTCTGAGAGTGCCAGAGAGTGTCAGAGAGTGATTGTGAGTGCCAGAGAGTGTCAGAGAATGTCAGAGAGTGATAGTGAGTGTCTGGGAGTGTCAGAGAGTGTCAGAGAGTGACAGTGAGTGTCTGAGAGTGTCAGAGAGCGTCAGAGAGTGATAGTGAGTGTCTGAGAGTGTCAGAGAGTGTCAGAGAGTGATAGTGAGTGTTTGAGAGTGTCAGAGAATGTCAGAGCGTGATAGTGAGTGTCTGAGAGTGCCAGAGAGTGTCAGAGAGTGATTGTGAGTGTCAGAGAGTGTCTGAGAGTGTCAGAGAGTGATAGTGAGTGTCTGAGAGTGTCAGAGAGTGATAGTGAGTGTCTGAGAGTGTCAGATAGTGTCAGAGAGTCATAGTGAGTGTCTGAGAGTGTCAGAGAGTGATAGTGAGTGTCTGAGAGTGTCAGAGTGTGATAGTGGGTGTCTGAGAGTGCCAGAGAGTGTCAGAGAGTGATTGTGAGTGTCAGAGAGTGTCAGAGAGTGTCAGAGAGTGTTAGTGAGTGTCTGAGAGTGCCAGAGAGTGTCAGAGAGTGATTGTGAGTGTCAGAGAGTGTCAGAGAGTGCCAGAGAGTGTCAGAGAGTGATTGTGAGTGTCAGAGTGTGTCTGAGAGTGTCAGAGAGTGTCAGAGAGTGTCAGAGAGTGATAGTGAGTGTCTGAGAGTGCCAGAGAGTGTCAGAGAGTGATTGTGAGTGTCAGAGAGTGTCAGAGAGTGATAGTGAGTGTCTGAGAGTGTCAGAGAGTGATAGAGAGTGATAGTGAGAGTCTGAGTGTGTCAGAGAGTGATAGTGAGTGTCAGAGAGTGTCAGAGAGTGATAGTGAGTGTCTGAGAGTGCCAGAGAGTGTCAGAGAGTGATTGTGAGTGCCAGAGAGTGTCAGAGAATGTCAGAGAGTGATAGTGAGTGTCTGGGAGTGTCAGAGAGTGTCAGAGAGTGACAGTGAGTGTCTGAGAGTGTCAGAGAGCGTCAGAGAGTGATAGTGAGTGTCAGAGAGTGTCAGAGAGTGTCAGAGAGTGATAGTGAGTGTTTGAGAGTGTCAGAGAATGTCAGAGCGTGATAGTGAGTGTCTGAGAGTGCCAGAGAGTGTCAGAGAGTGATTGTGATTGTCAGAGAGTGTCTGAGAGTGTCAGAGAGTGATAGTGAGTGTCTGAGAGTGTCAGAGAGTGATAGTGAGTGTCTGAGAGTGTCAGAGAGTGTCAGAGAGTCATAGTGAGTGTCTGAGAGTGTCAGAGAGTGATAGTGAGTGTCTGAGAGTGTCAGAGTGTGATGGTGGGTGTCTGAGAGTGTCAGAGAGTGACAGTGAGTGTCTGAGAGTGTCAGAGAGTGTCAGAGAGTGTCAGAGAGTGATAGTGAGTGTCTGAGAGTGCCAGAGAGTGTCAGAGAGTGTCAGAGAATGTCAGAGAGTGATAGTGAGTGTCAGAGAGTGTCAGAGAGTGATAGTGAGTGTCTGAGAGTGTCAGAGAGCGTCAGAGAGTGATAGTGATTGTCTGAGAGTGTCAGAGAGTGTCAGAGAGTGATAGTGAGTGTTTGAGTGTGTCAGAGAATGTCAGAGAGTGATAGTGAGTGTCTGAGAGTGCCAGAGAGTGTCAGAGAGTGATTGTGAGTGTCAGAGAGTGTCTGATAGTGTCAGAGAGTGTCAGAGAGTGATAGTGAGTGTCTGAGAGTGTCAGAGAGTGATAGTGAGTGTCTGAGAGTGTCAGAGAGTGTCAGAGAGTCATAGTGAGTGTCTGAGAGTGTCAGAGAGTGATAGTGATTGTCTGAGAGTGTCAGAGTGTGATAGTGGGTGTCTGAGAGTGTCAGAGAGTGTCAGAGAGTGACAGTGAGTGTCTGAGAGTGTCAGAGAGTGTCAGAGAATGATAGTGAGTGTTTGAGAGTGTCAGAGAATGTCAGAGAGTGATAGTGAGTGTCAGAGAGTGTCAGAGAGTGATAGAGAGTGATAATGAGTGTCTGAGTGTGTCAGAGAGTGTCAGTGAGTGTCAGAGAGTGTCAGAGACTGATAGTGAGTGCCTGAGAGTGCCAGAGAGTGTCAGAGAGTGATTGTGAGTGTCAGAGAGTGTCAGAGAGTGTCAGAGAGTGATAGTGAGTGTCTGAGAGTGTCAGAGAGTGATAGAGAGTGATAGTGAGAGTCTGAGTGTGTCAGAGAGTGATAGTGAGTGTCAGAGAGTGTCAGAGAGTGATAGTGAGTGTCTGAGAGTGCCAGAGAGTGTCAGAGAGTGATTGTGAGTGCCAGAGAGTGTCAGAGAATGTCAGAGAGTGATAGTGAGTGTCTGGGAGTGTCAGAGAGTGTCAGAGAGTGACAGTGAGTGTCTGAGAGTGTCAGAGAGCGTCAGAGAGTGATAGTGAGTGTCAGAGAGTGTCAGAGAGTGATAGTGAGTGTTTGAGAGTGTCAGAGAATGTCAGAGCGTGATAGTGAGTGTCTGAGAGTGCCAGAGAGTGTCAGAGAGTGATTGTGAGTGTCAGAGAGTGTCTGAGAGTGTCAGAGAGTGATAGTGAGTGTCTGAGAGTGTCAGAGAGTGATAGTGAGTGTCTGAGAGTGTCAGAGAGTGTCAGAGAGTCATAGTGAGTGTCTGAGAGTGTCAGAGAGTGATAGTGAGTGTCTGAGAGTGTCAGAGTGTGATGGTGGGTGTCTGAGAGTGTCAGAGAGTGACAGTGAGTGTCTGAGAGTGTCAGAGAGTGTCAGAGAGTGTCAGAGAGTGATCGTGAGTGTTTGAGAGTGCCAGAGAGTGTCAGAGAGTGTCAGAGAGTGTCAGAGAGTGTCAGAGAGTGTCAGAGAGTGTCAGAGAGTGATCGTGAGTGTTTGAGAGTGCCAGAGAGTGTCAGAGAGTGTCAGAGAATGTCAGAGAGTGATAGTGAGTGTCAGAGAGTGTCAGAGAGTGATAGTGAGTGTCTGAGAGTGTCAGAGAGCGTCAGAGAGTGATAGTGATTGTCTGAGAGTGTCAGAGAGTGTCAGAGAGTGATAGTGAGTGTTTGAGAGTGTCAGAGAATGTCAGAGAGTGATAGTGAGTGTCTGAGAGTGCCAGAGAGTGTCAGAGAGTGATTGTGAGTGTCAGAGAGTGTCTGAGAGTGTCAGAGAGTGTCAGAGAGTGATAGTGAGTGTCTGAGAGTGTCAGAGAGTGATAGTGAGTGTCTGAGAGTGTCAGAGAGTGTCAGAGAGTCATAGTGAGTGTCTGAGAGTGTCAGAGAGTGATAGTGATTGTCTGAGAGTGTCAGAGTGTGATAGTGGGTGTCTGAGAGTGTCAGAGAGTGTCAGAGAGTGACAGTGAGTGTCTGAGAGTGTCAGAGAGTGTCAGAGAGTGATAGTGAGTGTTTGAGAGTGTCAGAGAATGTCAGAGAGTGATAGTGAGTGTCAGAGAGTGTCAGAGAGTGATAGAGAGTGATAGTGAGTGTCTGAGTGTGTCAGAGAGTGTCAGTGAGTGTCAGAGAGTGTCAGAGAGTGATAGAGAGTGATAGTGAGTGTCTGAGAGTGCCAGAGAGTGTCAGAGAGTGATTGTGAGTGTCAGAGAGTGACAGTGAGTGTCAGAGAGTGACAGTGAGTGTCTGAGAGTGTCTGAGAGTGTCAGAGAGTGATAGTGAGTGTCTGAGAGTGTCAGAGAGTGATAGTGAGTGTCTGAGAGTGTCAGAGAGTGATAGTGAGTGTTTGAGAGTGTCAGAGAGTGATAGAGAGTGATAGTGAGTGTCTGAGTGTGTCAGAGAGTGATAGTGAGTGTCAGAGAGTGTCAGAGAGTGTCAGAGAGTGATAGTGAGTGTCTGAGAGTGCCAGAGAGTGTCAGAGAGTGATTGTGAGTGTCAGAGAGTGACAGTGAGTGTCAGAGAGTGACAGTGAGTGTCTGAGAGTGTCTGAGAGTGTCAGAGAGTGATAGTGAGTGTCTGAGAGTGTCGGAGAGTGATAGTGAGTGTTTGAGAGTGTCAGAGAGTGATAGAGAGTGATAGTGAGTGTCTGAGTGTGTCAGAGAGTGTCAGAGAGTGATAGTGAGTGTCTGAGAGTGTCGGAGAGTGATAGTGAGTGTTTGAGAGTGTCAGAGAGTGATAGAGAGTGATAGTGAGTGTCTGAGTGTGTCAGAGAGTGTCAGAGAGTGATAGTGAGTGTCTGAGAGTGTCAGAGAGTGTCAGAGGAGTGATAGTGAGTGTCTGAGAGTGTCAGAGAGTGATAGAGAGTGATAGTGAGTGTCTGAGTGTGTCAGAGAGAGATAGTGAGTGTCAGAGAGTGTCAGAGAGTGATAGTGAGTGTCTGAGAGTGCCAGAGAGTGTGAGAGAGTGATTGTGAGTGCCAGAGAGTGTCAGAGAAGGTCAGAGAATGATAGTGAGTGTCTGGGAGTGTCAGAGAGTGTCAGAGAGTGACAGTGAGTGTCTGAGAGTGTCAGAGAGCGTCAGAGAGTGATAGTGAGTGTCAGAGAGTGTCAGAGAATGTCAGAGCGTGATGGTGAGTGTCTGAGAGTGCCAGAGAGTGTTAGAGAGTGATTGTGAGTGTCAGAGAGTGTCTGAGAGTGTCAGAGAGTGATAGTGAGTGTCTGAGAGTGTCAGAGAGTGATAGTGAGTGTCTGAGAGTGTCAGAGAGTGTCAGAGAGTCATAGTGAGTGTCTGAGAGTGTCAGAGAGTGATAGTGAGTGTCTGAGAGTGTCAGAGTGTGATAGTGGGTGTCTGAGAGTGTCAGAGAGTGACAGTGAGTGTCAGAGAGTGTCAGAGAGTGTCAGAGAGTGTCAGAGAGTGTCAGAGAGTGATAGTGAGTGTCTGAGAGTGCCAGAGAGTGTCAGTGAGTGTCAGAGAATGTCAGAGAGTGATAGTGAGTGTCTGGGAGTGTCTGAGAGTGTCAGAGAGTGATAGTGAGTGTCTGAGAGTGTCAGAGAGTGATAGTGAGTGTCTGAGAGTGTCAGAGAGTGATAGAGAGTGATAGTGAGTGTCTGAGTGTGTCAGAGAGTTTCAGAGAGTGATAGTGAGTGTCTGAGAGTGTCAGAGAGTGTCAGAGAGTTATAGTGAGTGTCTGAGAGTGTCAGAGAGTGATAGTGAGTGTCTGAGAGTGTCAGAGAGTGATAGAGAGTGATAGTGAGTGTCTGAGTGTGTCAGAGAGTGTCAGAGAGTGATAGTGAGTGTCTGAGAGTGTCAGAGAGTGTCAGAGAGTCATAGTGAGTGTCTGAGAGTGTCAGAGAGTGATAGTGAGTGTCTGAGAGTGTCAGAGTGTGAAAGTGGGTGGCTGAGAGTGTCAGAGAGTGTCAGAGAGTGATAGTGAGTCTTTGAGAGTGTCAGAGAATGTCAGAGAGTGATAGTGAGTGTCTGAGAGTGTGAGAGAGTGTCAGAGAGTGATTGTGAGTGTCAGAGAGTGTCAGAGAATGTCAGAGAGTGATAGTGAGTGTCTGGGAGTGTCAGAGAGTGTCAGAGAGTGATAGTGAGTGTCAGAGAGTGTCAGAGAGTGATAGAGAGTGATAGTGAGTGTCTGAGTGTGTCAGAGAGTTTCAGAGAGTGATAGTGAGTGTCTGAGAGTGTCAGAGAGTGTCAGAGAGTTATAGTGAGTGTCTGAGAGTGTCAGAGAGTGATAGTGAGTGTCTGAGAGTGTCAGAGAGTGATAGAGAGTGATAGTGAGTGTCTGAGTGTGTCAGAGAGTGTCAGAGAGTGATAGTGAGTGTCTGAGAGTGTCAGAGAGTGTCAGAGAGTGTCAGAGAGTGATAGTGAGTGTCTGAGAGTGTCAGAGAGTGATAGAGAGTGATAGTGAGTGTCTGAGTGTGTCAGAGAGTGATAGTGAGTGTCAGAGAGTGTCAGAGAGTGATAGTGAGTGTCTGAGAGTGCCAGAGAGTGTGAGAGAGTGATTGTGAGTGCCAGAGAGTGTCAGAGAAGGTCAGAGAATGATAGTGAGTGTCTGGGAGTGTCAGAGAGTGTCAGAGAGTGACAGTGAGTGTCTGAGAGTGTCAGAGAGTGTTAGAGAGTGATTGTGAGTGTCAGAGAGTGTCTGAGAGTGTCAGAGAGTGTTAGAGAGTGATTGTGAGTGTCAGAGAGTGTCTGAGAGTGTCAGAGAGTGATAGTGAGTGTCTGAGAGTGTCAGAGAGTGATAGTGAGTGTCTGAGAGTGTCAGAGAGTGTCAGAGAGTCATAGTGAGTGTCTGAGAGTGTCAGAGAGTGATAGTGAGTGTCTGAGAGTGTCAGAGTGTGATAGTGGGTGTCTGAGAGTGTCAGAGAGTGACAGTGAGTGTCAGAGAGTGTCAGAGAGTGTCAGAGAGTGTCAGAGAGTGTCAGAGAGTGATAGTGAGTGTCTGAGAGTGCCAGAGAGTGTCAGTGAGTGTCAGAGAATGTCAGAGAGTGATAGTGAGTGTCTGGGAGTGTCTGAGAGTGTCAGAGAGTGATAGTGAGTGTCTGAGAGTGTCAGAGAGTGATAGTGAGTGTCTGAGAGTGTCAGAGAGTGATAGAGAGTGATAGTGAGTGTCTGAGTGTGTCAGAGAGTTTCAGAGAGTGATAGTGAGTGTCTGAGAGTGTCAGAGAGTGTCAGAGAGTCATAGTGAGTGTCTGAGAGTGTCAGAGAGTGATAGTGAGTGTCTGAGAGTGTCAGAGAGTGATAGAGAGTGATAGTGAGTGTCTGAGTGTGTCAGAGAGTGTCAGAGAGTGATAGTGAGTGTCTGAGAGTGTCAGAGAGTGTCAGAGAGTCATAGTGAGTGTCTGAGAGTGTCAGAGAGTGATAGTGAGTGTCTGAGAGTGTCAGAGTGTGAAAGTGGGTGTCTGAGAGTGTCAGAGAGTGTCAGAGAGTGATAGTGAGTCTTTGAGAGTGTCAGAGAATGTCAGAGAGTGATAGTGAGTGTCTGAGAGTGTGAGAGAGTGTCAGAGAGTGATTGTGAGTGTCAGAGAGTGTCAGAGAATGTCAGAGAGTGATAGTGAGTGTCTGGGAGTGTCAGAGAGTGTCAGAGAGTGATAGTGAGTGTCAGAGAGTGTCAGAGAGTGATAGAGAGTGATAGTGAGAGTCTGAGAGTGTCAGAGAGTATCAGAGAGTGATAGTGAGTGTCTGAGAGTGTCAGAGAGTGTCAGAGATTGATAGTGATTGTCTGAGAGTGTCAGAGAGTGATAGTGAGTGTTTGAGAGTGTCAGAGAGTGATAGAGAGTGATAGTGAGTGTCTGAGTGTGTCAGAGAGTGTCAGAGAGTGATAGTGAGTGTCTGAGAGTGCCAGAGAGTGTGAGAGAGTGATTGTGAGTGCCAGAGAGTGTCAGAGAAGGTCAGAGAATGATAGTGAGTGTCTGGGAGTGTCAGAGAGTGTCAGAGAGTGACAGTGAGTGTCTGAGAGTGTCAGAGAGCGTCAGAGAGTGATAGTGAGTGTCAGAGAGTGTCAGAGAGTGATAGTGAGTGCCTGAGAGTGTCAGAGAGTGTCAGAGAGTGACAGTGAGTGTCTGAGAGTGTCTGAGAGTGTCAGAGAGTGATAGTGAGTGTCAGAGAGTGTCAGAGAGTGATAGAGAGTGATAGTGAGTGTCTGAGTGTGTCAGAGAGTGATAGAGAGTGATAGTGAGTGTCTGAGTGTGTCAGAGAGTGATAGAGAGTGATAGTGAGTGTCTGAGTGTGTCAGAGAGTGATAGTGAGTGTCAGAGAGTGTCAGAGAGTGTCAGAGAGTGATAGTGAGTGTCAGAGAGTGTCAGAGAGTGATAGAGAGTGATAGTGAGTGTCTGAGTGTGTCAGAGAGTGTCAGTGAGTGTCAGAGAGTGTCAGAGAGTGATAGTGAGTGTCTGAGTGTGTCAGAGAGTGTCAGAGAGTGATAGTGAGTGTCAGAGAGTGTCAGAGAGTGATAGAGAGTGATAGTGAGTGTCTGAGTGTGTCAGAGAGTGTCAGTGAGTGTCAGAGAGTGTCAGAGAGTGATAGAGAGTGATAGTGAGTGTCTGAGTGTGTCAGAGAGTGTCAAAGAGTGATAGTGAGTGTCTGAGAGTGTCAGAGAGTTTCAGAGAGTGATAGTGAGTGTCAGAGAGTGTCAGAGAGTGTCAGAGAGTGATAGTGAGTGTCTGAGAGTTCCAGAGAGTGTCAGAGAATGATTGTGAGTGTTAGAGAGTGACAGTGAGTGTCAGAGAGTGACAGTGAGTGTCTGAGAGTGTCTGAGAGTGTCAGAGAGTGATAGTGAGTGTCTGAGAGTGTCAGAGAGTGATAGTGAGTGTCTGAGAGTGTCAGAGAGTGATAGTGAGTGTCAGAGAGTGATAGAGAGTGATAGTGAGGGTCTGAGTGTGTCAGAGAGTGTCAGAGAGTGATAGTGAGTGTCTGAGAGTGTCAGAGAGTGACAGAGAGTGATAGTGAGTGTCTGAGTGTGTCAGAGAGTGTCAGAGAGTGATAGTGAGTGTCAGAGAGTGTCAGAGAGTGTCAGAGAGTGATAGTGAGTGTCTGAGAGTGCCAGAGAGTGATAGAGAGTGATTGTGAGTGTCAGAGAGTGTCCGAGAATGTCAGAGAGTGATAGTGAGTGTCTGGGAGTGTCAGAGAGTGTCAGAGAGTGATAGTGAGTGTCTGAGAGTGTCAGAGAGTGATAGTGAGTGTCTGAGAGTGTCAGAGAGTGTCAGAGAGTGATAGTGAGTGTCAGAGAGTGTCAGAGAGTGATAGAGAGTGATAGTGAGAGTCTGAGTGTGTCAGAGAGTGTCAGAGTGTGTCAGAGAGTGATAGAGAGTGATAGTGAGTGTCTGAGTGTGTCAGAGAGTGTCAGAGAGTGATAGTGAGTGTCTGAGAGTGTCAGAGAGTTTCAGAGAGTGATAGTGAGTGTCAGAGAGTGTCAGAGAGTGTCAGAGAGTGATAGTGAGTGTCTGAGAGTGCCAGAGAGTGTCAGAGAGTGATTGTGAGTGTCAGAAAGTGACAGTGAGTGTCTGAGAGTGTCTGAGAGTGTCAGAGAGTGATAGTGAGTGTCTGAGAGTGTCAGAGAGTGATAGTGAGTGTCTGGGAGTGTCAGAGAGTGTCAGAGAGTGATAGTGAGTGTCTGAGAGTGTCAGAGAGTGATAGTGAGTGTCAGAGAGTGTCAGAGAGTGATAGTGAGTGTCTGGGAGTGTCAGAGAGTGTCAGAGAGTGATAGTGAGTGTCTGAGAGTGTCAGAGAGTGATAGTGAGTGTCTGAGAGTGTCAGAGAGTGATAGAGAGTGATAGTGAGTGTCTGAGTGTGTCAGAGAGTGTCAGAGAGTGATAGTGAGTGTCAGAGAGTGATAGTGAGTGTCTGAGAGTGTCAGAGAGTGATAGTGAGTGTCTGGGAGTGTCAGAGAGTGTCAGAGAGTGATAGTGAGTGTCTGAGAGTGTCAGAGAGTGATAGTGAGTGTCTGAGAGTGTCAGAGAGTGACAGTGAGTGTCTGAGTGTGTCAGAGAGTGTCAGAGAGTGATAGTGAGTGTCTGAGAGTGTCAGAGAGTGATAGAGAGTGATAGTGAGTGTCTGAGTGTGTCAGAGAGTGTCAGAGAGTGATAGTGAGTGTCAGAGAGTGTCAGAGAGTGTCAGAGAGTAATAGTGAGTGTCTGAGAGTGCCAGAGAGTGTCAGAGAGTGATTGTGAGTGTCAGAGAGTGTCAGAGAGCGTCAGAGAGTGATAGTGAGTGTCTGAGAGTGTCAGAGAGTGTCAGAGAGTGACAGTGAGTGTCTGAGAGTGTCAGAGAGCGTCAGAGAGTGATAGTGAGTGTCAGAGAGTGTCAGAGAGTGTCAGAGAGTGATAGTGAGTGTTTGAGAGTGTCAGAGAATGTCAGAGCGTGATAGTGAGTGTCTGAGAGTGCCAGAGAGTGTCAGAGAGTGATTGTGAGTGTCAGAGAGTGTCTGAGAGTGTCAGAGAGTGATAGTGAGTGTCTGAGAGTGTCAGAGAGTGATAGTGAGTGTCTGAGAGTGTCAGAGAGTGTCAGAGAGTCATAGTGAGTGTCTGAGAGTGTCAGAGAGTGATAGTGAGTGTCTGAGAGTGTCAGAGTGTGATGGTGGGTGTCTGAGAGTGTCAGAGAGTGACAGTGAGTGTCTGAGAGTGTCAGAGAGTGTCAGAGAGTGTCAGAGAGTGATAGTGAGTGTTTGAGAGTGCCAGAGAGTGTCAGAGAGTGTCAGAGAATGTCAGAGAGTGATAGTGAGTGTCAGAGAGTGTCAGAGAGTGATAGTGAGTGTCTGAGAGTGTCAGAGAGCGTCAGAGAGTGATAGTGATTGTCTGAGAGTGTCAGAGAGTGATAGTGAGTGTTTGAGAGTGTCAGAGAATGTCAGAGAGTGATAGTGAGTGTCTGAGTGTGCCAGAGAGTGTCAGAGAGTGATTGTGAGTGTCAGAGAGTGTCTGAGAGTGTCAGAGAGTGTCAGAGAGTGATAGTGAGTGTCTGAGAGTGTCAGAGAGTGATAGTGAGTGTCTGAGAGTGTCAGAGAGTGTCAGAGAGTCATAGTGAGTGTCTGAGAGTGTCAGAGAGTGATAGAGATTGTCTGAGAGTGTCAGAGTGTGATAGTGGGTGTCTGAGAGTGTCAGAGAGTGTCAGAGAGTGACAGTGAGTGTCTGAGAGTGTCAGAGAGTGTCAGAGAGTGATAGTGAGTGTTTGAGAGTGTCAGAGAATGTCAGAGAGTGATAGTGAGTGTCAGAGAGTGTCAGAGAGTGATAGAGAGTGATAGTGAGTGTCTGAGCGTGTCAGAGAGTGTCAGTGAGTGTCAGAGAGTGTCAGAGAGTGATAGAGAGTGATAGTGAGTGTCTGAGTGTGTCTGAGAGTGTCAGAGAGTGATAGTGAGTGTCTGAGAGTGTCAGAGAGTGATAGTGAGTGTTTGAGAGTGTCAGAGAGTGATAGAGAGTGATAGTGAGTGTCTGAGTGTGTCAGAGAGTGTCAGAGAGTGATAGTGAGTGTCTGAGAGTGTCAGAGAGTGTCAGAGAGTGATAGTGAGTGTCTGAGAGTGTCAGAGAGTGATAGAGAGTGATAGTGAGTGTCTGAGTGTGTCAGAGAGTGATAGTGAGTGTCAGAGAGTGTCAGAGAGTGATAGTGAGTGTCTGAGAGTGCCAGAGAGTGTGAGAGAGCGATTGTGAGTGCCAGAGAGTGTCAGAGAAGGTCAGAGAATGATAGTGAGAGTCTGGGAGTGTCAGAGAGTGTCAGAGAGTGACAGTGAGTGTCTGAGAGTGTCAGAGAGCGTCAGAGAGTGATAGTGAGTGTCAGAGAGTGTCAGAGAATGTCAGAGCGTGATGGTGAGTGTCTGAGAGTGCCAGAAAGTGTTAGAGAGTGATTGTGAGTGTCAGATAGTGTCTGAGAGTGTCAGAGAGTGATAGTGAGTGTCTGAGAGTGTCAGAGAGTGATAGTGAGTGTCTGAGAGTGTCAGAGAGTGTCAGAGAGTCATAGTGAGTGTCTGAGAGTGTCAGAGAGTGATAGTGAGTGTCTGAGAGTGTCAGAGTGTGATAGTGGGTGTCTGAGAGTGTCTGAGAGTGACAGTGTGTGTCAGAGAGTGTCAGAGAGTGTCAGAGAGTGTCAGAGAGTGTCAGAGAGTGATAGTGAGTGTCTGAGAGTGCCAGAGAGTGTCAGTGAGTGTCAGAGAATGTCAGAGAGTGATAGTGAGTGTCTGGGAGTGTCTGAGAGTGTCAGAGAGTGATAGTGAGTGTCTGAGAGTGTCAGAGAGTGATAGTGAGTGTCTGAGAGTGTCAGAGAGTGATAGAGAGTGATAGTGAGTGTCTGAGTGTGTCAGAGAGTTTCAGAGAGTGATAGTGAGTGTCTGAGAGTGTCAGAGAGTGTCAGAGAGTCATAGTGAGTGTCTGAGAGTGTCAGAGAGTGATAGTGAGTGTCTGAGAGTGTCAGAGAGTGATAGAGAGTGATAGTGAGTGTCTGAGTGTGTCAGAGAGTGTCAGAGAGTGATAGTGAGTGTCTGAGAGTGTCAGAGAGTGTCAGAGAGTCATAGTGAGTGTCTGAGAGTGTCAGAGAGTGATAGTGAGTGTCTGAGAGTGTCAGAGTGTGAAAGTGGGTGTCTGAGAGTGTCAGAGAGTGTCAGAGAGTGATAGTGAGTCTTTGAGAGTGTCAGAGAATGTCAGAGAGTGATAGTGAGTGTCTGAGAGTGTGAGAGAGTGTCAGAGAGTGATTGTGAGTGTCAGAGAGTGTCAGAGAATGTCAGAGAGTGATAGTGAGTGTCTGGGAGTGTCAGAGAATGTCAGAGAGTGATAGTGAGTGTCAGAGAGTGTCAGAGAGTGATAGAGAGTGATAGTGAGAGTCTGAGAGAGTCAGAGAGTATCAGAGAGTGATAGTGAGTGTCTGAGAGTGTCAGAGAGTGTCAGAGATTGATAGTGATTGTCTGAGAGTGTCAGAGAGTGATAGTGAGTGTTTGAGAGTGTCAGAGAGTGATAGAGAGTGATAGTGAGTGTCTGAGTGTGTCAGAGAGTGTCAGAGAGTGATAGTGAGTGTCTGAGAGTGTCTGAGAGTGTCAGAGAGTGATAGTGAGTGTCTGAGAGTGTCAGAGAGTGATAGAGAGTGATAGTGAGTGTCTGAGTGTGTCAGAGAGTGATAGTGAGTGTCAGAGAGTGTCAGAGAGTGATAGTGAGTGTCTGAGAGTGCCAGAGAGTGTGAGAGAGTGATTGTGAGTGCCAGAGAGTGTCAGAGAAGGTCAGAGAATGATAGTGAGTGTCTGGGAGTGTCAGAGAGTGTCAGAGAGTGACAGTGAGTGTCTGAGAGTGTCAGAGAGCGTCAGAGAGTGATAGTGAGTGTCAGAGAGTGTCAGAGAGTGATAGTGAGTGCCTGAGAGTGTCAGAGAGTGTCAGAGAGTGACAGTGAGTGTCTGAGAGTGTCTGAGAGTGTCAGAGAGTGATAGTGAGTGTCAGAGAGTGTCAGAGAGTGATAGAGAGTGATAGTGAGTGTCTGAGTGTGTCAGAGAGTGATAGAGAGTGATAGTGAGTGTCTGAGTGTGTCAGAGAGTGATAGAGAGTGATAGTGAGTGTCTGAGTGTGTCAGAGAGTGATAGTGAGTGTCAGAGAGTGTCAGAGAGTGTCAGAGAGTGATAGTGAGTGTCAGAGAGTGTCAGAGAGTGATAGAGAGTGATAGTGAGTGTCTGAGTGTGTCAGAGAGTGTCAGTGAGTGTCAGAGAGTGTCAGAGAGTGATAGAGAGTGATAGTGAGTGTCTGAGTGTGTCAGAGAGTGTCAGAGAGTGATAGTGAGTGTCTGAGAGTGTCAGAGAGTGATAGAGAGTGATAGTGAGTGTCTGAGTGTGTCAGAGAGTGTCAGAGAGTGATAGTGAGTGTCAGAGAGTGATAGTGAGTGTCTGAGAGTGTCAGAGAGTGATAGTGAGTGTCTGGGAGTGTCAGAGAGTGTCAGAGAGTGATAGTGATTGTCTGAGAGTGTCAGAGAGTGACAGTGAGTGTCTGAGTGTGCCAGAGAGTGTCAGAGAGTGATAGTGAGTGTCTGAGAGTGTCAGAGAGTGATAGAGAGTGATAGTGAGTGTCTGAGTGTGTCAGAGAGTGTCAGAGAGTGATAGTGAGTGTCAGAGAGTGTCAGAGAGTGTCAGAGAGTGATAGTGAGTGTCTGAGAGTGCCAGTGAGTGTCAGAGAGTGATTGTGAGTGTCAGAGAGTGTCAGAGAGCGTCAGAGAGTGATAGTGAGTGTCTGAGAGTGTCAGAGAGTGTCAGAGAGTGATAGTGAGTGTTTGAGAGTGTCAGAGAATGTCAGAGAGTGATAGTGAGTGTCTGAGAGTGCCAGAGAGTGTCAGAGAGTGATTGTGAGTGTCAGAGAGTGTCAGAGAGTGATAGTGAGTGTCTGAGAGTGTCAGAGAGTGATAGTGAGTGTCTGAGAGTGTCTGAGAGTGATAGTGAGTGTCTGGGAGTGTCAGAGAGTCTCAGAGAGTGATAGTGAGTGTCTGAGAGTGTCAGAGAGTGATAGTGAGTGTCTGAGAGTGTCAGAGAATGTCAGAGAGTGATAGTGAGTGTCTGGGAGTGTCAGAGAGTGTCAGAGAGTGATAGTGCGTGTCTGAGAGTGTCAGAGAGCGTCAGAGAGTGATAGTGAGTGTCTGAGTGTGTCAGAGAGTGTCAGAGAGTGATAGTGAGTGTCTGAGTGTGTCAGAGAGTGATAGTGAGTGTCTGGGAGTGTCAGAGAGTGTCAGAGAGTGATAGTGAGTGTCTGAGAGTGTCAGAGAGTGATAGTGAGTGTCAGAGAGTGTCAGAGAGTGATAGTGAGTGTCTGAGAGTGTCAGAGAGTGATAGTGAGTGTTTGAGAGTGTCAGAGAATGTCAGAGAGTGATAGTGAGTGTCTGAGTGTGTCCGAGAGTGTCAGAGATGATAGTGAGTGTCTGAGAGTGTCAGAGAGTGATATAGAGTGATAGTGAGTGTCTGAGTGTGTCAGAGTGTCAGAGAGTGATAGTGAGTGTCAGAGAGTGTCAGAGAGTGTCAGAGAGTGATAGTGAGTGTCTGAGAGTGCCAGAGAGTGTCAGAGAGTGATTGTGAGTGTCAGAGAGTGTCAGAGAATGTCAGAGAGTGATAGTGAGTGTCTGGGAGTGTCAGAGAGTGTCAGAGAGTGATAGTGCGTGTCTGAGAGTGTCAGAGAGCGTCAGAGAGTGATAGTGAGTGTCTGAGAGTGTCAGAGAGTGTCAGAGAGTGATAGTGAGTGTTTGAGAGTGTCAGAGAATGTCAGAGAGTGATAGTGAGTGTCTGAGAGTGCCAGAGAGTGTCAGAGAGTGATAGTGAGTGTCTGAGAGTGTCAGAGAGTGATAGTGAGTGTCTGAGAGTGTCAGAGTGTGATAGTGGGTGTCTGAGAGTGTCAGAGAGTGTCAGAGAGTGACAGTGAGTGTCTGAGAGTGTCAGAGAGTGTCAGAGAGTGTCAGAGAGTGATAGTGAGTGCCTGAGAGTGCCAGAGAGTGTCAGAGAGTGATTGTGAGTGTCAGAGAGTGTCAGAGAATGTCAGAGAGTGATAGTGAGTGTCTGGGAGTGTCAGAGAGTGTCAGAGAGTGATAGTGAGTGTCTGAGAGTGTCAGAGAGCGTGAGAGAGTGATAGTGAGTGTCTGAGAGTGTCAGAGAGTGTCAGAGAGTGATAGTGAGTGTTTGAGAGTGTCAGAGAATGTCAGAGAGTGATAGTGAGTGTCTGAGAGTGCCAGAGAGTGTCAGAGAGTGATTGTGAGTGTCAGAGAGTGTCTGAGAGTGTCAGAGAGTGATTGTGAGTGTCTGAGAGTGTCAGAGAGTGATAGTGAGTGTCTGAGAGTGTCAGAGAGTGTCAGAGAGTCATAGTGAGTGTCTGAGAGTGTCAGAGAGTGATAGTGAGTGTCTGAGAGTGTCAGAGTGTGATAGTGGGTGTCTGAGAGTGTCAGAGAGTGTCAAGAGAGTGACAGTGAGTGTCTGAGAGTGTCAGAGAGTGTCAGAGAGTGATAGTGAGTGTTTGAGAGTGTCAGAGAATGTCAGAGAGTGATAGCGAGTGTCTGAGAGTGTCAGAGAGTGTCAGAGAGTGATTGTGAGTGTCAGAGAGTGTCAGAGAATGTCAGAGAGTGATAGTGAGTGTCTGGGAGTGTCAGAGAGTGTCAGAGAATGATAGTGAGTGTCAGAGAGTGTCAGAGAGTGATAGAGAGTGATAGTGAGAGTCTGAGAGTGTCAGAGAGTATCAGAGAGTGATAGTGAGTGTCAGAGAGTGTCAGAGAATGTCAGAGCGTGATGGTGAGTGTCTGAGAGTGCCAGAAAGTGTTAGAGAGTGATTGTGAGTGTCAGAGAGTGTCTGAGAGTGTCAGAGAGTGATAGTGAGTGTCTGAGAGTGTCAGAGAGTGATAGTGAGTGTCTGAGAGTGTCAGAGAGTGTCAGAGAGTCATAGTGAGTGTCTGAGAGTGTCAGAGAGTGATAGTGAGTGTCTGAGAGTGTCAGAGTGTGATAGTGGGTGTCTGAGAGTGTCAGAGAGTGACAGTGAGTGTCAGAGAGTGTCAGAGAGTGTCAGAGAGTGTCAGAGAGTGATAGTGAGTGTCTGAGAGTGCCAGAGAGTGTCAGTGAGTGTCAGAGAATGTCAGAGAGTGATAGTGAGTGTCTGGGAGTGTCTGAGAGTGTCAGAGAGTGATAGTGAGTGTCTGAGAGTGTCAGAGAGTGATAGTGAGTGTCTGAGAGTGTCAGAGAGTGATAGAGAGTGATAGTGAGTGTCTGAGTGTGTCAGAGAGTTTCAGAGAGTGATAGTGAGTGTCTGAGAGTGTCAGAGAGTGTCAGAGAGTCATAGTGAGTGTCTGAGAGTGTCAGAGAGTGATAGTGAGTGTCTGAGAGTGTCAGAGAGTGATAGAGAGTGATAGTGAGTGTCTGAGTGTGTCAGAGAGTGTCAGAGAGTGATAGTGAGTGTCTGAGAGTGTCAGAGAGTGTCAGAGAGTCATAGTGAGTGTCTGAGAGTGTCAGAGAGTGATAGTGAGTGTCTGAGAGTGTCAGAGTGTGAAAGTGGGTGTCTGAGAGTGTCAGAGAGTGTCAGAGAGTGATAGTGAGTCTTTGAGAGTGTCAGAGAATGTCAGAGAGTGATAGTGAGTGTCTGAGAGTGTGAGAGAGTGTCAGAGAGTGATTGTGAGTGTCAGAGAGTGTCAGAGAATGTCAGAGAGTGATAGTGAGTGTCTGGGAGTGTCAGAGAGTGTCAGAGAGTGATAGTGAGTGTCAGAGAGTGTCAGAGAGTGATAGAGAGTGATAGTGAGAGTCTGAGAGAGTCAGAGAGTATCAGAGAGTGATAGTGAGTGTCTGAGAGTGTCAGAGAGTGTCAGAGATTGATAGTGATTGTCTGAGAGTGTCAGAGAGTGATAGTGAGTGTTTGAGAGTGTCAGAGAGTGATAGAGAGTGATAGTGAGTGTCTGAGTGTGTCAGAGAGTGTCAGAGAGTGATAGTGAGTGTCTGAGAGTGTCTGAGAGTGTCAGAGAGTGATAGTGAGTGTCTGAGAGTGTCAGAGAGTGATAGAGAGTGATAGTGAGTGTCTGAGTGTGTCAGAGAGTGATAGTGAGTGTCAGAGAGTGTCAGAGAGTGATAGTGAGTGTCTGAGAGTGCCAGAGAGTGTGAGAGAGTGATTGTGAGTGCCAGAGAGTGTCAGAGAAGGTCAGAGAATGATAGTGAGTGTCTGGGAGTGTCAGAGAGTGTCAGAGAGTGACAGTGAGTGTCTGAGAGTGTCAGAGAGCGTCAGAGAGTGATAGTGAGTGTCAGAGAGTGTCAGAGAGTGATAGTGAGTGCCTGAGAGTGTCAGAGAGTGTCAGAGAGTGACAGTGAGTGTCTGAGAGTGTCTGAGAGTGTCAGAGAGTGATAGTGAGTGTCAGAGAGTGTCAGAGAGTGATAGAGAGTGATAGTGAGTGTCTGAGTGTGTCAGAGAGTGATAGAGAGTGATAGTGAGTGTCTGAGTGTGTCAGAGAGTGATAGAGAGTGATAGTGAGTGTCTGAGTGTGTCAGAGAGTGATAGTGAGTGTCAGAGAGTGTCAGAGAGTGTCAGAGAGTGATAGTGAGTGTCAGAGAGTGTCAGAGAGTGATAGAGAGTGATAGTGAGTGTCTGAGTGTGTCAGAGAGTGTCAGTGAGTGTCAGAGAGTGTCAGAGAGTGATAGAGAGTGATAGTGAGTGTCTGAGTGTGTCAGAGAGTGTCAGAGAGTGATAGTGAGTGTCTGAGAGTGTCAGAGAGTGATAGAGAGTGATAGTGAGTGTCTGAGTGTGTCAGAGAGTGTCAGAGAGTGATAGTGAGTGTCAGAGAGTGATAGTGAGTGTCTGAGAGTGTCAGAGAGTGATAGTGAGTGTCTGGGAGTGTCAGAGAGTGTCAGAGAGTGATAGTGATTGTCTGAGAGTGTCAGAGAGTGACAGTGAGTGTCTGAGTGTGCCAGAGAGTGTCAGAGAGTGATAGTGAGTGTCTGAGAGTGTCAGAGAGTGATAGAGAGTGATAGTGAGTGTCTGAGTGTGTCAGAGAGTGTCAGAGAGTGATAGTGAGTGTCAGAGAGTGTCAGAGAGTGTCAGAGAGTGATAGTGAGTGTCTGAGAGTGCCAGTGAGTGTCAGAGAGTGATTGTGAGTGTCAGAGAGTGTCAGAGAGCGTCAGAGAGTGATAGTGAGTGTCTGAGAGTGTCAGAGAGTGTCAGAGAGTGATAGTGAGTGTTTGAGAGTGTCAGAGAATGTCAGAGAGTGATAGTGAGTGTCTGAGAGTGCCAGAGAGTGTCAGAGAGTGATTGTGAGTGTCAGAGAGTGTCAGAGAGTGATAGTGAGTGTCTGAGAGTGTCAGAGAGTGATAGTGAGTGTCTGAGAGTGTCTGAGAGTGATAGTGAGTGTCTGGGAGTGTCAGAGAGTGTCAGAGAGTGATAGTGAGTGTCTGAGCGTGTCAGAGAGTGATAGTGAGTGTCTGAGAGTGTCAGAGAATGTCAGAGAGTGATAGTGAGTGTCTGGGAGTGTCAGAGAGTGTCAGAGAGTGATAGTGCGTGTCTGAGAGTGTCAGAGAGCGTCAGAGAGTGATAGTGAGTGTCTGAGTGTGTCAGAGAGTGTCAGAGAGTGATAGTGAGTGTCTGAGTGTGTCAGAGAGTGATAGTGAGTGTCTGGGAGTGTCAGAGAGTGTCAGAGAGTGATAGTGAGTGTCTGAGAGTGTCAGAGAGTGATAGTGAGTGTCAGAGAGTGTCAGAGAGTGATAGTGAGTGTCTGAGAGTGTCAGAGAGTGATAGTGAGTGTTTGAGAGTGTCAGAGAATGTCAGAGAGTGATAGTGAGTGTCTGAGTGTGTCCGAGAGTGTCAGAGATGATAGTGAGTGTCTGAGAGTGTCAGAGAGTGATATAGAGTGATAGTGAGTGTCTGAGTGTGTCAGAGTGTCAGAGAGTGATAGTGAGTGTCAGAGAGTGTCAGAGAGTGTCAGAGAGTGATAGTGAGTGTCTGAGAGTGCCAGAGAGTGTCAGAGAGTGATTGTGAGTGTCAGAGAGTGTCAGAGAATGTCAGAGAGTGATAGTGAGTGTCTGGGAGTGTCAGAGAGTGTCAGAGAGTGATAGTGCGTGTCTGAGAGTGTCAGAGAGCGTCAGAGAGTGATAGTGAGTGTCTGAGAGTGTCAGAGAGTGTCAGAGAGTGATAGTGAGTGTTTGAGAGTGTCAGAGAATGTCAGAGAGTGATAGTGAGTGTCTGAGAGTGCCAGAGAGTGTCAGAGAGTGATAGTGAGTGTCTGAGAGTGTCAGAGAGTGATAGTGAGTGTCTGAGAGTGTCAGAGTGTGATAGTGGGTGTCTGAGAGTGTCAGAGAGTGTCAGAGAGTGACAGTGAGTGTCTGAGAGTGTCAGAGAGTGTCAGAGAGTGTCAGAGAGTGATAGTGAGTGCCTGAGAGTGCCAGAGAGTGTCAGAGAGTGATTGTGAGTGTCAGAGAGTGTCAGAGAATGTCAGAGAGTGATAGTGAGTGTCTGGGAGTGTCAGAGAGTGTCAGAGAGTGATAGTGAGTGTCTGAGAGTGTCAGAGAGCGTGAGAGAGTGATAGTGAGTGTCTGAGAGTGTCAGAGAGTGTCAGAGAGTGATAGTGAGTGTTTGAGAGTGTCAGAGAATGTCAGAGAGTGATAGTGAGTGTCTGAGAGTGCCAGAGAGTGTCAGAGAGTGATTGTGAGTGTCAGAGAGTGTCTGAGAGTGTCAGAGAGTGATTGTGAGTGTCTGAGAGTGTCAGAGAGTGATAGTGAGTGTCTGAGAGTGTCAGAGAGTGTCAGAGAGTCATAGTGAGTGTCTGAGAGTGTCAGAGAGTGATAGTGAGTGTCTGAGAGTGTCAGAGTGTGATAGTGGGTGTCTGAGAGTGTCAGAGAGTGTCAGAGAGTGACAGTGAGTGTCTGAGAGTGTCAGAGAGTGTCAGAGAGTGATAGTGAGTGTTTGAGAGTGTCAGAGAATGTCAGAGAGTGATAGCGAGTGTCTGAGAGTGTCAGAGAGTGTCAGAGAGTGATTGTGAGTGTCAGAGAGTGTCAGAGAATGTCAGAGAGTGATAGTGAGTGTCTGGGAGTGTCAGAGAGTGTCAGAGAATGATAGTGAGTGTCAGAGAGTGTCAGAGAGTGATAGAGAGTGATAGTGAGAGTCTGAGAGTGTCAGAGAGTATCAGAGAGTGATAGTGAGTGTCTGAGAGTGTCAGAGAGTGTCAGAGATTGATAGTGATTGTCTGAGAGTGTCAGAGAGTGAGAGTGAGTGTCTGAGAGTGTCAGAGAGTGTCAGAGAGTGACAGTGAGTGTCTGAGAGTGTCAGAGAGTGTCAGAGAGTGTCAGAGAGTGATAGTGAGTGTCTGGGAGTGTCAGAGAGTGACAGTGAGTGTCTGAGAGTGTCCGAGAGCATCAGAGAGTGATAGTGAGTGTCAGAGAGTGTCAGAGAGTGTCAGAGAGTGATAGTGAGTGTTTGAGAGTGTCAGAGAATGTCAGAGCGTGATGGTGAGTGTCTGAGAGTGCCAGAGAGTGTCAGAGAGTCATAGTGAGTGTCTGAGAGTGTCAGAGAGTGTCAGAGAGTCATAGTGAGTGTCTGAGAGTGTCAGAGAGTGATAGTGAGTGTCTGAGAGTGTCAGAGTGTGATAGTGGGTGTCTGAGAGTGTCAGAGTGTGACAGTGAGTGTCTGAGAGTGTCAGAGATTATCAGAGAGTGTCAGAGAGTGTCAGAGAGTGATAGTGAGTGTCTGAGAGTGCCAGAGAGTGTCAGAGAGTGTCAGAGAATGTCAGAGAGTGTTTGTGAGTGTCTGGGAGTGTCAGAGAGTGTCAGAGAGTGATAGTGAGTGTCTGAGAGTGTCAGAGAGCGTGAGAGAGTGATAGTGAGTGTCTGAGAGTGTCAGAGAGTGTCAGAGAGTGATAGTGAGTGTCTGAGAGTGCCAGAGAGTGTCAGAGAGTGATTGTGAGTGTCAGAGAGTGTCAGAGAGTGATAGTGAGTGTCTGAGAGTGTCAGAGAGTGATAGTGAGTGTCTGAGAGTGTCAGAGAGTGATAGTGAGTGTCTGGGAGTGTCAGAGAGTGTCAGAGAGTGATAGTGCGTGTCTGAGAGTGTCAGAGAGTTTCAGAGAGTGATAGTGAGTGTCTGGGAGTGTCAGAGAGTGTCAGAGAGTGATAGTGCGTGTCTGAGAGTGTCAGAGAGCGTCAGAGAGTGATAGTGAGTGTCTGAGTGTGTCAGAGAGTGTCAGAGAGTGATAGTGAGTGTCTGAGTGTGTCAGAGAGTGATAGTGAGTGTCTGGGAGTGTCAGAGAGTGTCAGAGAGTGATAGTGAGTGTCTGAGAGTGTCAGAGAGTGATAGTGAGTGTCAGAGAGTGTCAGAGAGTGATAGTGAGTGTCTGAGAGTGTCAGAGAGTGATAGTGAGTGTTTGAGAGTGTCAGAGAATGTCAGAGAGTGATAGTGAGTGTCTGAGTGTGTCCGAGAGTGTCAGAGATGATAGTGAGTGTCTGAGAGTGTCAGAGAGTGATATAGAGTGATAGTGAGTGTCTGAGTGTGTCAGAGTGTCAGAGAGTGATAGTGAGTGTCAGAGAGTGTCAGAGAGTGTCAGAGAGTGATAGTGAGTGTCTGAGAGTGCCAGAGAGTGTCAGAGAGTGATTGTGAGTGTCAGAGAGTGTCAGAGAATGTCAGAGAGTGATAGTGAGTGTCTGGGAGTGTCAGAGAGTGTCAGAGAGTGATAGTGCGTGTCTGAGAGTGTCAGAGAGCGTCAGAGAGTGATAGTGAGTGTCTGAGAGTGTCAGAGAGTGTCAGAGAGTGATAGTGAGTGTTTGAGAGTGTCAGAGAATGTCAGAGAGTGATAGTGAGTGTCTGAGAGTGCCAGAGAGTGTCAGAGAGTGATAGTGAGTGTCTGAGAGTGTCAGAGAGTGATAGTGAGTGTCTGAGAGTGTCAGAGTGTGATAGTGGGTGTCTGAGAGTGTCAGAGAGTGTCAGAGAGTGACAGTGAGTGTCTGAGAGTGTCAGAGAGTGTCAGAGAGTGTCAGAGAGTGATAGTGAGTGCCTGAGAGTGCCAGAGAGTGTCAGAGAGTGATTGTGAGTGTCAGAGAGTGTCAGAGAATGTCAGAGAGTGATAGTGAGTGTCTGGGAGTGTCAGAGAGTGTCAGAGAGTGATAGTGAGTGTCTGAGAGTGTCAGAGAGCGTGAGAGAGTGATAGTGAGTGTCTGAGAGTGTCAGAGAGTGTCAGAGAGTGATAGTGAGTGTTTGAGAGTGTCAGAGAATGTCAGAGAGTGATAGTGAGTGTCTGAGAGTGCCAGAGAGTGTCAGAGAGTGATTGTGAGTGTCAGAGAGTGTCTGAGAGTGTCAGAGAGTGATTGTGAGTGTCTGAGAGTGTCAGAGAGTGATAGTGAGTGTCTGAGAGTGTCAGAGAGTGTCAGAGAGTGATTGTGAGTGTCTGAGAGTGTCAGAGAGTGATAGTGAGTGTCTGAGAGTGTCAGAGAGTGTCAGAGAGTCATAGTGAGTGTCTGAGAGTGTCAGAGAGTGATAGTGAGTGTCTGAGAGTGTCAGAGTGTGATAGTGGGTGTCTGAGAGTGTCAGAGAGTGTCAGAGAGTGACAGTGAGTGTCTGAGAGTGTCAGAGAGTGTCAGAGAGTGATAGTGAGTGTTTGAGAGTGTCAGAGAATGTCAGAGAGTGATAGCGAGTGTCTGAGAGTGTCAGAGAGTGTCAGAGAGTGATTGTGAGTGTCAGAGAGTGTCAGAGAATGTCAGAGAGTGATAGTGAGTGTCTGGGAGTGTCAGAGAGTGTCAGAGAATGATAGTGAGTGTCAGAGAGTGTCAGAGAGTGATAGAGAGTGATAGTGAGAGTCTGAGAGTGTCAGAGAGTATCAGAGAGTGATAGTGAGTGTCTGAGAGTGTCAGAGAGTGTCAGAGATTGATAGTGATTGTCTGAGAGTGTCAGAGAGTGAGAGTGAGTGTCTGAGAGTGTCAGAGAGTGTCAGAGAGTGACAGTGAGTGTCTGAGAGTGTCAGAGAGTGTCAGAGAGTGTCAGAGAGTGATAGTGAGTGTCTGGGAGTGTCAGAGAGTGACAGTGAGTGTCTGAGAGTGTCCGAGAGCATCAGAGAGTGATAGTGAGTGTCAGAGAGTGTCAGAGAGTGTCAGAGAGTGATAGTGAGTGTTTGAGAGTGTCAGAGAATGTCAGAGCGTGATGGTGAGTGTCTGAGAGTGCCAGAGAGTGTCAGAGAGTCATAGTGAGTGTCTGAGAGTGTCAGAGAGTGTCAGAGAGTCATAGTGAGTGTCTGAGAGTGTCAGAGAGTGATAGTGAGTGTCTGAGAGTGTCAGAGTGTGATAGTGGGTGTCTGAGAGTGTCAGAGTGTGACAGTGAGTGTCTGAGAGTGTCAGAGATTATCAGAGAGTGTCAGAGAGTGTCAGAGAGTGATAGTGAGTGTCTGAGAGTGCCAGAGAGTGTCAGAGAGTGTCAGAGAATGTCAGAGAGTGTTTGTGAGTGTCTGGGAGTGTCAGAGAGTGTCAGAGAGTGATAGTGAGTGTCTGAGAGTGTCAGAGAGCGTGAGAGAGTGATAGTGAGTGTCTGAGAGTGTCAGAGAGTGTCAGAGAGTGATAGTGAGTGTCTGAGAGTGCCAGAGAGTGTCAGAGAGTGATTGTGAGTGTCAGAGAGTGTCAGAGAGTGATAGTGAGTGTCTGAGAGTGTCAGAGAGTGATAGTGAGTGTCTGAGAGTGTCAGAGAGTGATAGTGAGTGTCTGGGAGTGTCAGAGAGTGTCAGAGAGTGATAGTGCGTGTCTGAGAGTGTCAGAGAGTTTCAGAGAGTGATAGTGAGTGTCTGAGAGTGTCAGAGAGTGTCAGAGAGTGATAGTGAGTGTTTGAGAGTGTCAGAGAATGTCAGAGAGTGATAGTGAGTGTCTGAGAGTGCCAGAGAGTGTCAGAGAGTGATAGTGAGTGTCTGAGAGTGTCAGAGAGTGATAGTGAGTGTCTGAGAGTGTCAGAGTGTGATAGTGGGTTTCTGAGAGTGTCAGAGAGTGTCAGAGAGTGACAGTGAGTGTCTGAGAGTGTCAGAGAGTGTCAGAGAGTGTCAGAGAGTGATAGTGAGTGCCTGAGAGTGCCAGAGAGTGTCAGAGAGTGATTGTGAGTGTCAGAGAGTGTCAGAGAATGTCAGAGAGTGATAGTGAGTGTCTGGGAGTGTCAGAGAGTGTCAGAGAGTGATAGTGAGTGTCTGAGAGTGTCAGAGAGCGTGAGAGAGTGATAGTGAGTGTCTGAGAGTGTCAGAGAGTGTCAGAGAGTGATAGTGAGTGTTTGAGAGTGTCAGAGAATGTCAGAGAGTGATAGTGAGTGTCTGAGAGTGCCAGAGAGTGTCAGAGAGTGATTGTGAGTGTCAGAGAGTGTCTGAGAGTGTCAGAGAGTGATTGTGAGTGTCTGAGAGTGTCAGAGAGTGATAGTGAGTGTCTGAGAGTGTCAGAGAGTGTCAGAGAGTCATAGTGAGTGTCTGAGAGTGTCAGAGAGTGATAGTGAGTGTCTGAGAGTGTCAGAGTGTGATAGTGGGTGTCTGAGAGTGTCAGAGAGTGTCAGAGAGTGACAGTGAGTGTCTGAGAGTGTCAGAGAGTGTCAGAGAGTGATAGTGAGTGTTTGAGAGTGTCAGAGAATGTCAGAGAGTGATAGCGAGTGTCTGAGAGAGTCAGAGAGTGTCAGAGAGTGATTGTGAGTGTCAGAGAGTGTCAGAGAATGTCAGAGAGTGATAGTGAGTGTCTGGGAGTGTCAGAGAGTGTCAGAGAATGATAATGAGTGTCAGAGAGTGTCAGAGAGTGATAGAGAGTGATAGTGAGAGTCTGAGAGTGTCAGAGAGTATCAGAGAGTGATAGTGAGTGTCTGAGAGTGTCAGAGAGTGTCAGAGATTGATAGTGATTGTCTGAGAGTGTCAGAGAGTGAGAGTGAGTGTCTGAGAGTGTCAGAGAGTGTCAGAGAGTGACAGTGAGTGTCTGAGAGTGTCAGAGAGTGTCAGAGAGTGTCAGAGAGTGATAGTGAGTGTCTGGGAGTGTCAGAGAGTGACAGTGAGTGTCTGAGAGTGTCAGAGAGCGTCAGAGAGTGATAGTGAGTGTCAGAGAGTGTCAGAGAGTGTCAGAGAGTGATAGTGAGTGTTTGAGAGTGTCAGAGAATGTCAGAGCGTGATGGTGAGTGTCTGAGAGTGCCAGAGAGTGTCAGAGAGTCATAGTGAGTGTCTGAGAGTGTCAGAGAGTGTCAGAGAGTCATAGTGAGTGTCTGAGAGTGTCAGAGAGTGATAGTGAGTGTCTGAGAGTGTCAGAGTGTGATAGTGGGTGTCTGAGAGTGTCAGAGAGTGACAGTGAGTGTCTGAGAGTGTCAGAGAGTATCAGAGAGTGTCAGAGAGTGTCAGAGAGTGATAGTGAGTGTCTGAGAGTGCCAGAGAGTGTCAGAGAGTGTCAGAGAATGTCAGAGAGTGTTTGTGAGTGTCTGGGAGTGTCAGAGAGTGTCAGAGAGTGATAGTGAGTGTCTGAGAGTGTCAGAGAGCGTGAGAGAGTGATAGTGAGTGTCTGAGAGTGTCAGAGAGTGTCAGAGAGTGATAGTGAGTGTTTGAGAGTGTCAGAGAATGTCAGAGAGTGATAGTGAGTGTCTGAGAGTGCCAGAGAGTGTCAGAGAGTGATAGTGAGTGTCTGAGAGCGTCAGAGAGTGATAGTGAGTGTCTGAGAGTGTCAGAGTGTGATAGTGGGTGTCTGAGAGTGTCAGAGAGTGTCAGAGAGTGACAGTGAGTGTCTGAGAGTGTCAGAGAGTGTCAGAGAGTGTCAGAGAGTGATAGTGAGTGCCTGAGAGTGCCAGAGAGTGTCAGAGAGTGATTGTGAGTGTCAGAGAGTGTCAGAGAATGTCAGAGAGTGATAGTGAGTGTCTGGGAGTGTCAGAGAGTGTCAGAGAGTGATAGTGAGTGTCTGAGAGTGTCAGAGAGCGTGAGAGAGTGATAGTGAGTGTCTGAGAGTGTCAGAGAGTGTCAGAGAGTGATAGTGAGTGTTTGAGAGTGTCAGAGAATGTCAGAGAGTGATAGTGAGTGTCTGAGAGTGCCAGAGAGTGTCAGAGAGTGATTGTGAGTGTCAGAGAGTGTCTGAGAGTGTCAGAGAGTGATTGTGAGTGTCTGAGAGTGTCAGAGAGTGATAGTGAGTGTCTGAGAGTGTCAGAGAGTGTCAGAGAGTCATAGTGAGTGTCTGAGAGTGTCAGAGAGTGATAGTGAGTGTCTGAGAGTGTCAGAGTGTGATAGTGGGTGTCTGAGAGTGTCAGAGAGTGTCAGAGAGTGACAGTGAGTGTCTGAGAGTGTCAGAGAGTGTCAGAGAGTGATAGTGAGTGTTTGAAAGTGTCAGAGAATGTCAGAGAGTGATAGCGAGTGTCTGAGAGAGTCAGAGAGTGTCAGAGAGTGATTGTGAGTGTCAGAGAGTGTCAGAGAATGTCAGAGAGTGATAGTGAGTGTCTGGGAGTGTCAGAGAGTGTCAGAGAATGATAGTGAGTGTCAGAGAGTGTCAGAGAGTGATAGAGAGTGATAGTGAGAGTCTGAGAGTGTCAGAGAGTATCAGAGAGTGATAGTGAGTGTCTGAGAGTGTCAGAGAGTGTCAGAGATTGATAGTGATTGTCTGAGAGTGTCAGAGAGTGAGAGTGAGTGTCTGAGAGTGTCAGAGAGTGTCAGAGAGTGACAGTGAGTGTCTGAGAGTGTCAGAGAGTGTCAGAGAGTGTCAGAGAGTGATAGTGAGTGTCTGGGAGTGTCAGAGAGTGACAGTGAGTGTCTGAGAGTGTCAGAGAGCGTCAGAGAGTGATAGTGAGTGTCAGAGAGTGTCAGAGAGTGTCAGAGAGTGATAGTGAGTGTTTGAGAGTGTCAGAGAATGTCAGAGCGTGATGGTGAGTGTCTGAGAGTGCCAGAGAGTGTCAGAGAGTCATAGTGAGTGTCTGAGAGTGTCAGAGAGTGTCAGAGAGTCATAGTGAGTGTCTGAGAGTGTCAGAGAGTGATAGTGAGTGTCTGAGAGTGTCAGAGTGTGATAGTGGGTGTCTGAGAGTGTCAGAGAGTGACAGTGAGTGTCTGAGAGTGTCAGAGAGTATCAGAGAGTGTCAGAGAGTGTCAGAGAGTGATAGTGAGTGTCTGAGAGTGCCAGAGAGTGTCAGAGAGTGTCAGAGAATGTCAGAGAGTGTTTGTGAGTGTCTGGGAGTGTCAGAGAGTGTCAGAGAGTGATAGTGAGTGTCTGAGAGTGTCAGAGAGCGTGAGAGAGTGATAGTGAGTGTCTGAGAGTGTCAGAGATTGTCAGAGAGTGATAGTGAGTGTTTGAGAGTGTCAGAGAATGTCAGAGAGTGATAGTGAGTGTCTGAGAGTGCCAGAGAGTGTCAGAGAGTGATTGTGAGTGTCAGAGAGTGTCTGAGAGTGTCAGAGAGTGATAGTGAGTGTCTGAGAGTGTCAGAGAGTGATAGTGAGTGTCTGAGAGTGTCAGAGAGTGTCAGAGAGTCATAGTGAGTGTCTGAGAGTGTCAGAGAGTGATAGTGAGTGTCTGAGAGTGTCAGAGTGTGATAGTGGGTGTCTGAGAGTGTCAGAGAGTGTCAGAGAGTGACAGTGAGTGTCTGAGAGTGTCAGAGAGTGTCAGAGAGTGATAGTGAGTGTTTGAGAGTGTCAGAGAATGTCAGAGAGTGATAGTGAGTGTCAGAGAGTGTCAGAGAGTGATAGAGAGTGATAGTGAGTGTCTGAGTGTGTCAGAGAGTGTCAGTGAGTGTCAGAGAGTGTCAGAGAGTGATAGAGAGTGATAGTGAGTGTCTGAGTGTGTCAGAGATTGTCAGAGAGTGATAGTGAGTGTCTGAGAGTGTCAGAGAGTTTCAGAGAGTGATAGTGAGTGTCAGAGAGTGTCAGAGAGTGATAGTGAGTGTCTGAGAGTGCCAGAGAGTGTCAGAGAGTGATTGTGAGTGTCAGAGAGTGACAGTGAGTGTCAGAGAGTGACAGTGAGTGTCTGAGAGTGTCTGAGAGTGTCAGAGAGTGATAGTGAGTGTCTGAGAGTGTCAGAGAGTGATAGTGAGTGTCTGAGAGTGTCAGAGAGTGATAGAGAGTGATAGTGAGTGTCTGAGTGTGTCAGAGAGTTTCAGAGAGTGATAGTGAGTGTCTGAGAGTGTCAGAGAGTGTCAGAGAGTCATAGTGAGTGTCTGAGAGTGTCAGAGAGTGATAGTGAGTGTCCGTGAGTGTCAGAGAGTGATAGAGAGTGCTATTGAGTGTCTGAGTGTGTCAGAGAGTGTCAGAGAGTGATAGTGAGTGTCTGAGAGTGTCAGAGAGTGTCAGAGAGTCATAGTGAGTGTCTGAGAGTGTCAGAGAGTGATAGTGAGTGTCTGAGAGTGTCAGAGTGTGATAGTGGGTGTCTGAGAGTGTCAGAGAGTGTCAGAGAGTGATAGTGAGTGTTTGAGAGTGTCAGAGAATGTCAGAGAGTGATAGTGAGTGTCTGAGAGTGTCAGAGAGTGTCAGAGAGTGATTGTGAGTGTCAGAGAGTGTCAGAGAATGTCAGAGAGTGATAGTGAGTGTCTGGGAGTGTCAGAGAGTGTCAGAGAGTGACAGTGAGTGTCTGAGAGTGTCAGAGAGTGTCAGAGAGTGATAGTGAGTGTTTGAGAGTGTCAGAGAATGTCAGAGAGTGATAGTGAGTGTCAGAGAGTGTCAGAGAGTGATAGAGAGTGATAGTGAGTGTCTGAGTGTGTCAGAGAGTGTCAGTGAGTGTCAGAGAGTGTCAGAGAGTGATAGAGAGTGATAGTGAGTGTCTGAGTGTGTCAGAGATTGTCAGAGAGTGATAGTGAGTGTCTGAGAGTGTCAGAGAGTTTCAGAGAGTGATAGTGAGTGTCAGAGAGTGTCAGAGAGTGATAGTGAGTGTCTGAGAGTGCCAGAGAGTGTCAGAGAGTGATTGTGAGTGTCAGAGAGTGACAGTGAGTGTCAGAGAGTGACAGTGAGTGTCTGAGAGTGTCTGAGAGTGATAGAGAGTGATTGTGAGTGTCAGAGAGTGTCAGAGAATGTCAGAGAGTGATAGTGAGTGTCAGAGAGTGTCAGAGAGTCATAGTGAGTGTCTGAGAGTGTCAGAGAGTGATAGTGAGTGTCTGAGAGTGTCAGAGTGTGATAGTGGGTGTCTGAGAGTGTCAGAGAGTGTCAGAGAGTGATAGTGAGTGTTTGAGAGTGTCAGAGAATGTCAGAGAGTGATAGTGAGTGTCTGAGAGTGTCAGAGAGTGTCAGAGAGTGATTGTGAGTGTCAGAGAGTGTCAGAGAATGTCAGAGAGTGATAGTGAGTGTCTGGGAGTGTCAGAGAGTGTCAGAGAGTGATAGTGAGTGTCAGAGAGTGTCAGAGAGTGATAGAGAGTGATAGTGAGAGTCTGAGAGTGTCAGAGAGTATCAGAGAGTGATAGTGAGTGTCTGAGAGTGTCAGAGAGTGTCAGAGATTGATAGTGATGGTCTGAGATTGTCAGAGAGTGAGAGTGAGTGTCTGAGAGTGTCAGAGAGTGATAGTGAGTGTCTGAGAGTGTCAGAGAGTGTCAGAGAGTGACAGTGAGTGTCTGAGAGTGTCTGAGAGTGTCAGAGAGTGTCAGAGAATGTCAGAGAGTGATAGTGAGTGTCTGGGACTGTCAGAGAGTGATAGAGAGTGATAGTGAGTGTCTGAGAGTGTCAGAGAGTGTCAGAGAGTGACAGTGAGTGTCTGAGAGTGTCTGAGAGTGTCAGAGAGTGATAGTGAGTGTCAGAGAGTGTCAGAGAGTGATAGAGAGTGATAGTGAGTGTCTGAGTGTGTCAGAGAGTGTCAGTGAGTGTCAGAGAGTGTCAGAGAGTGATAGTGAGTGTCTGAGAGTGTCAGAGATTTTCAGAGAGTGATAGTGAGTGCCAGAGAGTGTCAGAGAGTGTCAGAGAGTGATAGTGAGTGTCTGAGAGTGCCAGAGAGTGTCAGAGAGTGATTGTGAGTGTTAGAGAGTGACAGTGAGTGTCAGAGAGTGACAGTGAGTGTCTGAGAGTGTCAGAGAGTGTCAGAGAGTGATAGTGAGTGTCTGAGAGTGTCAGAGAGTGATAGTGAGTGTCTGAGAGTGTCAGAGAGTGATAGTGAGTGTCAGAGAGTGATAGAGAGTGATAGTGAGTGTCTGAGTGTGTCAGAGAGTGTCAGAGAGTGATAGTGAGTGTCTGAGAGTGTCAGAGAGTGATAGAGAGTGATAGTGAGTGTCTGAGTGTGTCAGAGAGTGTCAGAGAGTGATAGTGAGTGTCAGAGAGTGTCAGAGAGTGTCAGAGAGTGATAGTGAGTGTCTGAGAGTGCCAGAGAGTGATAGAGAGTGATTGTGAGTGTCAGAGAGTGTCAGAGAATGTCAGAGAGTGATAGTGAGTGTCTGGGAGTGTCAGAGAGTGTCAGAGAGTGATAGTGAGTGTCTGAGAGTGTCAGAGAGTGATAGTGAGTGTCAGAGAGTGTCAGAGAGTGATAGAGAGTGATAGTGAGTGTCTGAGTGTGTCAGAGAGTGTCAGTGAGTGTCAGAGAGTGTCAGAGAGTGATAGAGAGTGATAGTGAGTGTCTGAGTGTGTCAGAGAGTGTCAGAGAGTGATAGTGAGTGTCTGAGAGTGTCAGAGATTTTCAGAGTGTGATAGTGAGTGTCAGAGAGTGTCAGAGAGTGTCAGAGAGTGATAGTGAGTGTCTGAGAGTGCCAGAGAGTGTCAGAGAGTGATTGTGAGTGTTAGAGAGTGACAGTGAGTGTCAGAGAGTGACAGTCAGTGTCTGAGAGTGTCAGAGAGTGTCAGAGAGTGATAGTGAGTGTCTGAGAGTGTCAGAGAGTGATAGTGAGTGTCTGAGAGTGTCAGAGAGTGATAGTGAGTGTCAGAGAGTGATAGAGAGTGATAGTGAGTGTCTGAGTGTGTCAGAGAGTGTCAGAGAGTGATAGTGAGTGTCTGAGAGTGTCAGAGAGTGATAGAGAGTGATAGTGAGGGTCTGAGTGTGTCAGAGTGTGTCAGAGAGTGATAGTGAGTGTCAGAGAGTGTCAGAGAGTGTCAGAGAGTGATAGTGAGTGTCTGAGAGTGCCAGAGAGTGATAGAGAGTGATTGTGAGTGTCAGAGAGTGTCAGAGAATGTCAGAGAGTGATAGTGAGTGTCTGGGAGTGTCAGAGAGTGTCAGAGATTGATAGTGAGTGTCTGAGAGTGTCAGAGAGTGATAGTGAGTGTCTGAGAGTGTCAGAGAGTGTCAGAGAGTGATAGTGAGTGTCAGAGAGTGTCAGAGAGTGATAGAGAGTGATAGTGAGAGTCTGAGTGTGTCAGAGAGTGTCAGTGAGTGTCAGAGAGTGTCAGAGAGTGATAGAGAGTGATAGTGAGTGTCTGAGTGTGTCAGAGAGTGAAAGTGAGTGTCTGAGAGTGTCAGAGAGTTTCAGAGAGTGATAGTGAGTGTCAGAGAGTGTCAGAGAGTGTCAGAGAGTGATAGTGAGTGTCTGAGAGTGCCAGAGAGTGTCAGAGAGTGATTGTGAGTGTCAGAGAGTGACAGTGAGTGTCTGAGAGTGTCTGAGAATGTCAGAGAGTGATAGTGAGTGTCTGAGAGTGTCAGAGAGTGATAGTGAGTGTCTGAGAGTGTCAGAGAGAGATAGAGAGTGATAGTGAGTGTCTGAGTGCGTCAGAGAGTGTCAGAGAGTGATAGTGAGTGTCTGAGAGTGCCAGAGAGTGTCAGAGAGTGATTGTGAGTGTCAGAGAGTGTCAGAGAATGTCAGAGAGTGATAATGAGTGTCTGGGATTGTCAGAGAGTGTCAGAGAGTGATAGTGAGTGTCTGAGAGTGTCAGAGAGCGTCAGAGAGTGATAGTGAGTGTCTGAGAGTGTCAGAGAGTGATAGTGAGTGTTTGAGAGTGTCAGAGAATGTCAGAGAGTGATAGTGAGTGTTTGAGAGTGTCAGAGAATGTCAGAGAGTGATAGTGAGTGTCAGAGAGTGTCAGAGAGTGATAGAGAGTGATAGTGAGTGTCTGAGTGTGTCAGAGAGTGTCAGTGAGTGTCAGAGAGTGTCAGAGAGTGATAGAGAGTGATAGTGAGTGTCTGAGTGTGTCAGAGATTGTCAGAGAGTGATAGTGAGTGTCTGAGAGTGTCAGAGAGTTTCAGAGAGTGATAGTGAGTGTCAGAGAGTGTCAGAGAGTGATAGTGAGTGTCTGAGAGTGCCAGAGAGTGTCAGAGAGTGATTGTGAGTGTCAGAGAGTGACAGTGAGTGTCAGAGAGTGACAGTGAGTGTCTGAGAGTGTCTGAGAGTGTCAGAGAGTGATAGTGAGTGTCTGAGAGTGTCAGAGAGTGATAGTGAGTGTCTGAGAGTGTCAGAGAGTGATAGAGAGTGATAGTGAGTGTCTGAGTGTGTCAGAGAGTTTCAGAGAGTGATAGTGAGTGTCTGAGAGTGTCAGAGAGTGTCAGAGAGTCATAGTGAGTGTCTGAGAGTGTCAGAGAGTGATAGTGAGTGTCCGTGAGTGTCAGAGAGTGATAGAGAGTGCTATTGAGTGTCTGAGTGTGTCAGAGAGTGTCAGAGAGTGATAGTGAGTGTCTGAGAGTGTCAGAGAGTGTCAGAGAGTCATAGTGAGTGTCTGAGAGTGTCAGAGAGTGATAGTGAGTGTCTGAGAGTGTCAGAGTGTGATAGTGGGTGTCTGAGAGTGTCAGAGAGTGTCAGAGAGTGATAGTGAGTGTTTGAGAGTGTCAGAGAATGTCAGAGAGTGATAGTGAGTGTCTGAGAGTGTCAGAGAGTGTCAGAGAGTGATTGTGAGTGTCAGAGAGTGTCAGAGAATGTCAGAGAGTGATAGTGAGTGTCTGGGAGTGTCAGAGAGTGTCAGAGAGTGATAGTGAGTGTCAGAGAGTGTCAGAGAGTGATAGAGAGTGATAGTGAGAGTCTGAGAGTGTCAGAGAGTATCAGAGAGTGATAGTGAGTGTCTGAGAGTGTCAGAGAGTGTCAGAGATTGATAGTGATGGTCTGAGATTGTCAGAGAGTGAGAGTGAGTGTCTGAGAGTGTCAGAGAGTGATAGTGAGTGTCTGAGAGTGTCAGAGAGTGTCAGAGAGTGACAGTGAGTGTCTGAGAGTGTCTGAGAGTGTCAGAGAGTGTCAGAGAATGTCAGAGAGTGATAGTGAGTGTCTGGGACTGTCAGAGAGTGATAGAGAGTGATAGTGAGTGTCTGAGAGTGTCAGAGAGTGTCAGAGAGTGACAGTGAGTGTCTGAGAGTGTCTGAGAGTGTCAGAGAGTGATAGTGAGTGTCAGAGAGTGTCAGAGAGTGATAGAGAGTGATAGTGAGTGTCTGAGTGTGTCAGAGAGTGTCAGTGAGTGTCAGAGAGTGTCAGAGAGTGATAGTGAGTGTCTGAGAGTGTCAGAGATTTTCAGAGAGTGATAGTGAGTGCCAGAGAGTGTCAGAGAGTGTCAGAGAGTGATAGTGAGTGTCTGAGAGTGCCAGAGAGTGTCAGAGAGTGATTGTGAGTGTTAGAGAGTGACAGTGAGTGTCAGAGAGTGACAGTGAGTGTCTGAGAGTGTCAGAGAGTGTCAGAGAGTGATAGTGAGTGTCTGAGAGTGTCAGAGAGTGATAGTGAGTGTCTGAGAGTGTCAGAGAGTGATAGTGAGTGTCAGAGAGTGATAGAGAGTGATAGTGAGTGTCTGAGTGTGTCAGAGAGTGTCAGAGAGTGATAGTGAGTGTCTGAGAGTGTCAGAGAGTGATAGAGAGTGATAGTGAGTGTCTGAGTGTGTCAGAGAGTGTCAGAGAGTGATAGTGAGTGTCAGAGAGTGTCAGAGAGTGTCAGAGAGTGATAGTGAGTGTCTGAGAGTGCCAGAGAGTGATAGAGAGTGATTGTGAGTGTCAGAGAGTGTCAGAGAATGTCAGAGAGTGATAGTGAGTGTCTGGGAGTGTCAGAGAGTGTCAGAGAGTGATAGTGAGTGTCTGAGAGTGTCAGAGAGTGATAGTGAGTGTCAGAGAGTGTCAGAGAGTGATAGAGAGTGATAGTGAGTGTCTGAGTGTGTCAGAGAGTGTCAGTGAGTGTCAGAGAGTGTCAGAGAGTGATAGAGAGTGATAGTGAGTGTCTGAGTGTGTCAGAGAGTGTCAGAGAGTGATAGTGAGTGTCTGAGAGTGTCAGAGATTTTCAGAGTGTGATAGTGAGTGTCAGAGAGTGTCAGAGAGTGTCAGAGAGTGATAGTGAGTGTCTGAGAGTGCCAGAGAGTGTCAGAGAGTGATTGTGAGTGTTAGAGAGTGACAGTGAGTGTCAGAGAGTGACAGTCAGTGTCTGAGAGTGTCAGAGAGTGTCAGAGAGTGATAGTGAGTGTCTGAGAGTGTCAGAGAGTGATAGTGAGTGTCTGAGAGTGTCAGAGAGTGATAGTGAGTGTCAGAGAGTGATAGAGAGTGATAGTGAGTGTCTGAGTGTGTCAGAGAGTGTCAGAGAGTGATAGTGAGTGTCTGAGAGTGTCAGAGAGTGATAGAGAGTGATAGTGAGGGTCTGAGTGTGTCAGAGAGTGTCAGAGAGTGATAGTGAGTGTCAGAGAGTGTCAGAGAGTGTCAGAGAGTGATAGTGAGTGTCTGAGAGTGCCAGAGAGTGATAGAGAGTGATTGTGAGTGTCAGAGAGTGTCAGAGAATGTCAGAGAGTGATAGTGAGTGTCTGGGAGTGTCAGAGAGTGTCAGAGATTGATAGTGAGTGTCTGAGAGTGTCAGAGAGTGATAGTGAGTGTCTGAGAGTGTCAGAGAGTGTCAGAGAGTGATAGTGAGTGTCAGAGAGTGTCAGAGAGTGATAGAGAGTGATAGTGAGAGTCTGAGTGTGTCAGAGAGTGTCAGTGAGTGTCAGAGAGTGTCAGAGAGTGATAGAGAGTGATAGTGAGTGTCTGAGTGTGTCAGAGAGTGAAAGTGAGTGTCTGAGAGTGTCAGAGAGTTTCAGAGAGTGATAGTGAGTGTCAGAGAGTGTCAGAGAGTGTCAGAGAGTGATAGTGAGTGTCTGAGAGTGCCAGAGAGTGTCAGAGAGTGATTGTGAGTGTCAGAGAGTGACAGTGAGTGTCTGAGAGTGTCTGAGAATGTCAGAGAGTGATAGTGAGTGTCTGAGAGTGTCAGAGAGTGATAGTGAGTGTCTGAGAGTGTCAGAGAGAGATAGAGAGTGATAGTGAGTGTCTGAGTGCGTCAGAGAGTGTCAGAGAGTGATAGTGAGTGTCTGAGAGTGTCAGAGAGTGATAGAGAGTGATAGTGAGTGTCTGAGTGTGTCAGAGAGTGTCAGAGAGTGATAGTGAGTGTCAGAGAGTGTCAGAGAGTGTCAGAGAGTGATAGTGAGTGTCTGAGAGTGCCAGAGAGTGTCAGAGAGTGATTGTGAGTGTCAGAGAGTGTCAGAGAATGTCAGAGAGTGATAATGAGTGTCTGGGATTGTCAGAGAGTGTCAGAGAGTGATAGTGAGTGTCTGAGAGTGTCAGAGAGCGTCAGAGAGTGATAGTGAGTGTCTGAGAGTGTCAGAGAGTGATAGTGAGTGTTTGAGAGTGTCAGAGAATGTCAGAGAGTGATAGTGAGTGTCAGAGAGTGCCAGAGAGTGTCAGAGAGTGATTGTGAGTGTCAGAGAGTGTCTGAGAGTGTCAGAGAGTGATAGTGAGTGTCTGAGAGTGTCAGAGAGTGATAGTGAGTGTCTGAGAGTGTCAGAGAGTGTCAGAGAGTGATAGTGAGTGTCAGAGAGTGTCAAAGAGTGATAGAGAGTGATAGTGAGTGTCTGAGTGTGTCCGAGAGTGTCAGAGAGTGATAGTGAGTGTCTGAGAATGTCAGAGAGTGATAGAGAGTGATAGTGAGTGTCTGAGTGTGTCAGAGAGTGTCAGAGAGTGATAGTGAGTGTCAGAGAGTGTCAGAGAGTGTCTGAGAGTGATTGTGAGTGTCTGAGAGTGCCAGAGAGTGTCAGAGAGTGATTGTGAGTGTCAGAGAGTGTCAGAGAATGTCAGAGAGTGATAGTGAGTGTCTGGGAGTGTCAGAGAGTGTCAGAGAGTGATAGTGCGTGTCTGAGAGTGTCAGAGAGCGTCAGAGAGTGATAGTGAGTGTCTGAGAGTGTCAGAGAGTGTCAGAGAGTGATAGTGAGTGTTTGAGAGTGTCAGAGAATGTCAGAGACTGATAGTGAGTGTCTGAGAGTGTCAGAGTGTGATAGTGGGTGTCTGAGAGTGTCAGAGAGTGTCAGAGAGTGTCAGAGAGTGACAGTGAGTGTCTGAGAGTGTCAGAGAGTGTCAGAGAGTGTCAGAGAGTGATAGTGAGTGTCTGAGAGTGCCAGAGAGTGTCAGAGAGTGATTGTGAGTGTCAGAGAGTGTCAGAGAATGTCAGAGAGTGATAGTGAGTGTCTGGGAGTGTCAGAGAGTGTCAGAGAGTGATAGTGAGTGTCTGAGAGTTTCAGAGAGCGTCAGAGAGTGATAGTGAGTGTCTGAGAGTGTCTGAGAGTGTCAGAGAGTGATTGTGAGTGTCTGAGAGTGTCAGAGAGTGATAGTGAGTGTCTGAGAGTGTCAGAGAGTGTCAGAGAGTCATAGTGAGTGTCTGAGAGTGTCAGAGAGTGATAGTGAGTGTCTGAGAGTGTCAGAGTGTGATAGTGGGTGTCTGAGAGTGTCAGAGAGTGTCAGAGAGTGACAGTGAGTGTGTGAGAGTGTCAGAGAGTGTCAGAGAGTGATAGTGAGTGTTTGAGAGTGTCAGAGAATGTCAGAGAGTGATAGTGAGTGTCTGAGAGTGTCAGAGAGTGTCAGAGAGTGATTGTGAGTGTCAGAGAGTGTCAGAGAATGTCAGAGAGTGATAGTGAGTGTCTGGGAGTGTCAGAGAGTGTCAGAGAATGATAGTGAGTGTCAGAGAGTGTCAGAGAGTGATAGAGAGTGATAGTGAGAGTCTGAGAGTGTCAGAGAGTATCAGAGAGTGATAGTGAGTGTCTGAGAGTGTCAGAGAGTGTCAGAGATTGATAGTGATTGTCTGAGAGTGTCAGAGAGTGAGAGTGAGTTTCTGAGAGTGTCAGAGAGTGATAGTGAGTGTCAGAGAGTGATAGTGAGTGTCTGAGAGTGTCAGAGAGTGTCAGACAGTGACAGTGAGTGTCTGAGAGTGTCAGAGAGTGTCAGAGAGTGATAGTGAGTGTTTGAGAGTGTCAGAGAATGTCAGAGAGTGATAGTGAGTGTCTGAGAGTGTCAGAGAGTGTCAGAGAGTGATAGTGAGTGTCTGAGAGTGTCAGAGAGTGTCAGAGAGTGATAGTGAGTGTCAGAGAGTGTCAGAGAGTGATAGAGAGTGATAGTCAGTGTCTGAGTGTGTCAGAGAGTGTCAGAGAGTGATAGTGAGTGTCTGAGAGTGTCAGAGAGTGTCAGAGAGTGATAGTGAGTGCCTGAGAGTGTCAGAGAGTGATAGTGAGTGTTTGAGAGTGTCAGAGAATGTCAGAGAGTGATAGTGGGTGATGAGAGTGTCAGAGAGTGTCAGAGAGTGATTGTGAGAGTCAGAGAGTGTCAGAGAATGTCAGAGAGTGATAGTGAGTGTCTGCGAGTGTCAGAGAGTGATAGAGACAGATAGTGAGTGTCTGAGAGTGTCAGAGAGTGTCAGAGAGTGATAGTGAGTGGCTGAGAGTGTCAGAGAGTGTCAGAGAGTGATAGTGAGTGTCAGAGAGTGTCAGAGAGTGATAGAGAGTGATAGTGTGTGTCTGAGTGTGTCAGAGAGTGATAGAGAGTGATAGTGAGTGTCTGAGAGTGTCAGAGAGTGATAGTGAGTGTCTGAGAGTGTCAGAGAGTGTCAGAGAGTGATTGTGAGTGTCAGAGAGTGTCAGAGAATGTCAGAGAGTGATTGTGAGTGTCTGAGAGTGTCAGAGAGTGTCAGAGAGTGATAGTGAGTGTCTGAGAGTGTCAGAGAGTGATAGTGAGTGTCAGAGAGTGTCAGAGAGTGATAGAGAGTGATAGTGTGTGTCTGAGTGTGTCAGAGAGTGATAGAGAGTGATAGTGAGTGTCTGAGAGTGTCAGAGAGTGATAGTGAGTGACTGAGAGTGTCAGAGAGTGATAGTGAGTGTCTGAGAGTGTCAGAGAGTGTCAGAGAGTGATTGTGAGTGTCAGAGAGTGTCAGAGAATGTCAGAGAGTGATTGTGAGTGTCAGAGAGTGTCAGAGAATGTCAGAGAGTGATAGTGAGTGTCTGGGAGTGTCAGAGAGTGTCAGAGAGTGATAGTGAGTGTCAGAGAGTGTCAGAGAGTGATAGAGAGAGATAGTGAGAGTCTGAGAGTGTCAGAGAGTGATTGTGAGTGCCAGAGAGTGTCAGAGAATGTCAGAGAGTGATAGTGAGTGTCTGGGAGTGTCAGAGAGTGTCAGAGAGTGATAGTGAGTGTCAGAGAGTGTCAGAGAGTGATAGTGAGTATCTGAGTGTGTCAGAGAGTGTCAGAGAGTGATAGTGAGTATCTGAGAGTGTCAGAGAGTGACAGAGAGTGAAAGTGAGTGTCTGAGAGTGTCAGAGAGTGTCAGAGAGTGATAGTGAGTGTCAGAGAGTTTCAGAGAGTGATAGAGAGTGATGGTGAGTGACAGAGAGTGACAGAGAGTGAAAGTGAGTGTCTGAGAGTGTCAGAGAGTGTCAGAGAGTGATAGTGAGTGTCAGAGAGTTTCAGAGAGTGATAGAGAGTGATGGTGAGTGTCAGAGAGTGTCAGAGAGTGATAGTGAGTGTCTGAGAGTGTCAGAGAGTGATAGTGAGTGTCAGAGAGTTTCAGAGAGTGATAGAGAGTGATGGTGAGTGTCACAGAGTATCAGAGAGTGATAGCGAGTGTCTGAGAGTGTCAGAGAGTGTCAGAGAGTGATATTGAGTGTCTGAGAGTGTCAGAGAGTGAGAGTGAATGTCTGAGAGTGTCAGACAGTGATAGTGAGTGTCTGAGAGTGTCAGAGAGTGTCAGAGTGTGTCAGTGACTGTCTGAGAGTGTCAGAGAGTGTCAGAGAGTTTTAGTGAGTGTTTGAGAGTGTCAGAGAATGTCAGAGAGTGATAGTGAGTGTCTGAGAGTGTCAGAGAGTGTCAGAGAGTGATAGTGAGTGTCTGAGAGTGTCAGAGAGTGATAGTGAGTGTCAGAGAGTGTCAGAGAGGGATAGAGAGTGATAGTGAGTGTCTGAGTGTGTCAGAGAGTGTCAGAGAGTGATAGTGAGTGTCTGAGAGTGTCAGATAGTGTCAGAGAGTGATAGTGAGTGTCTGAGAGTGTCAGAGAGTGATAGTGAGTGTTTGAGAGTGTCAGAGAAAGTCAGAGAGTGATAGTGAGTGTCTGAGAGTGTCAGAGAGTGATAGAGAGTGATAGTGAGTGTCTGAGTGTGTCAGAGAGTGTCAGAGAGTGATAGTGAGTGTCAGAGAGTGTCAGAGAGTGTCAGAGAGTGATAGTGAGTGTCTGAGAGTGCCAGAGAGTGATAGAGAGTGATTGTGAGTGTCAGAGAGTGTCAGAGAATGTCAGAGAGTGATAGTGAGTGTCTGGGAGTGTCAGAGAGTGTCAGAGAGTGATAGTGAGTGTCTGAGAGTGTCAGAGAGTGATAGTGAGTGTCAGAGAGTGTCAGAGAGTGATAGAGAGTGATAGTGAGTGTCTTAGTGTGTCAGAGAGTGTCAGTGAGTGTCAGAGAGTGTCAGAGAGTGATAGAGAGTGATAGTGAGTGTCTGAGTGTGTCAGAGAGTGTCAGAGAGTGATAGTGAGTGTCTGAGAGTGTCAGAGATTTTCAGAGAGTGATAGTGAGTGTCAGAGAGTGTCAGAGAGTGTCAGAGAGTGATAGTGAGTGTCTGAGAGTGCCAGAGAGTGTCAGAGAGTGATTGTGAGTGTTAGAGAGTGACAGTGAGTGTCAGAGAGTGACAGTGAGTGTCTGAGAGTGTCAGAGAGTGTCAGAGAGTGATAGTGAGTGTCTGAGAGTGTCAGAGAGTGATAGTGAGTGTCTGAGAGTGTCAGAGAGTGATAGTGAGTGTCAGAGAGTGATAGAGAGTGATAGTGAGTGTCTGAGTGTGTCAGAGAGTGTCAGAGAGTGATAGTGAGTGTCTGAGAGTGTCAGAGAGTGATAGAGAGTGATAGTGAGGGTCTGAGTGTGTCAGAGAGTGTCAGAGAGTGATAGTGAGTGTCAGAGAGTGTCAGAGAGTGTCAGAGAGTGATAGTGAGTGTCTGAGAGTGCCAGAGAGTGATAGAGAGTGATTGTGAGTGTCAGAGAGTGTCAGAGAATGTCAGAGAGTGATAGTGAGTGTCTGGGAGTGTCAGAGAGTGTCAGAGATTGATAGTGAGTGTCTGAGAGTGTCAGAGAGTGATAGTGAGTGTCTGAGAGTGTCAGAGAGTGTCAGAGAGTGATAGTGAGTGTCAGAGAGTGTCAGAGAGTGATAGAGAGTGATAGTGAGAGTCTGAGTGTGTCAGAGAGTGTCAGTGAGTGTCAGAGAGTGTCAGAGAGTGATAGAGAGTGATAGTGAGTGTCTGAGTGTGTCAGAGAGTGAAAGTGAGTGTCTGAGAGTGTCAGAGAGTTTCAGAGAGTGATAGTGAGTGTCAGAGAGTGTCAGAGAGTGTCAGAGAGTGATAGTGAGTGTCTGAGAGTGCCAGAGAGTGTCAGAGAGTGATTGTGAGTGTCAGAGAGTGACAGTGAGTGTCTGAGAGTGTCTGAGAATGTCAGAGAGTGATAGTGAGTGTCTGAGAGTGTCAGAGAGTGATAGTGAGTGTCTGAGAGTGTCAGAGAGTGATAGAGAGTGATAGTGAGTGTCTGAGTGCGTCAGAGAGTGTCAGAGAGTGATAGTGATTGTCTGAGAGTGTCAGAGAGTGATAGAGAGTGATAGTGAGTGTCTGAGTGTGTCAGAGAGTGTCAGAGAGTGATAGTGAGTGTCAGAGAGTGTCAGAGAGTGTCAGAGAGTGATAGTGAGTGTCTGAGAGTGCCAGAGAGTGTCAGAGAGTGATTGTGAGTGTCAGAGAGTGTCAGAGAATGTCAGAGAGTGATAATGAGTGTCTGGGATTGTCAGAGAGTGTCAGAGAGTGATAGTGAGTGTCTGAGAGTGTCAGAGAGCGTCAGAGAGTGATAGTGAGTGTCTGAGAGTGTCAGAGAGTGATAGTGAGTGTTTGAGAGTGTCAGAGAATGTCAGAGAGTGATAGTGAGTGTCAGAGAGTGCCAGAGAGTGTCAGAGAGTGATAGTGAGTGTCAGAGAGTGTCTGAGAGTGTCAGAGAGTGATAGTGAGTGTCTGAGAGTGTCAGAGAGTGATAGTGAGTGTCAGAGAGTGTCAGAGAGTGATAGTGAGTGTCAGAGAGTGTCAAAGAGTGATAGAGAGTGATAGTGAGTGTCTGAGTGTGTCCGAGAGTGTCAGAGAGTGATAGTGAGTGTCTGAGAGTGTCAGAGAGTGATAGAGAGTGATAGTGAGTGTCTGAGTGTGTCAGAGAGTGTCAGAGAGTGATAGTGAGTGTCAGAGAGTGTCAGAGAGTGTCTGAGAGTGATTGTGAGTGTCTGAGAGTGCCAGAGAGTGTCAGAGAGTGATTGTGAGTGTCAGAGAGTGTCAGAGAGTGATAGTGAGTGTCTGAGAGTGTCAGAGTGTGATAGTGGGTGTCTGAGAGTGTCAGAGAGTGTCAGAGAGTGACAGTGAGTGTCTGAGAGTGTCAGAGAGTGTCAGAGAGTGTCAGAGAGTGATAGTGAGTGTCTGAGAGTGCCAGAGAGTGTCAGAGAGTGATTGTGAGTGTCAGAGAGTGTCAGAGAATGTCAGAGAGTGATAGTGAGTGTCTGGGAGTGTCAGAGAGTGTCAGAGAGTGATAGTGAGTGTCTGAGAGTTTCAGAGAGCGTCAGAGAGTGATAGTGAGTGTCTGAGAGTGTCTGAGAGTGTCAGAGAGTGATTGTGAGTGTCTGAGAGTGTCAGAGAGTGATAGTGAGTGTCTGAGAGTGTCAGAGAGTGTCAGAGAGTCATAGTGAGTGTCTGAGAGTGTCAGAGAGTGATAGTGAGTGTCTGAGAGTGTCAGAGTGTGATAGTGGGTGTCTGAGAGTGTCAGAGAGTGTCAGAGAGTGACAGTGAGTGTCCGAGAGTGTCAGAGAGTGTCAGAGAGTGATAGTGAGTGTTTGAGAGTGTCAGAGAATGTCAGAGAGTGATAGTGAGTGTCTGAGAGTGTCTGAGAGTGTCAGAGAGTGATAGTGAGTGTCTGAGAGTGTCAGAGAGTGTCAGAGAGTCATAGTGAGTGTCTGAGAGTGTCAGAGAGTGATAGTGAGTGTCTGAGAGTGTCAGAGTGTGATAGTGGGTGTCTGAGAGTGTCAGAGAGTGTCAGAGAGTGACAGTGAGTGTCTGAGAGTGTCAGAGAGTGTCAGAGAGTGATAGTGAGTGTTTGAGAGTGTCAGAGAATGTCAGAGAGTGATAGTGAGTGTCTGAGAGTGTCAGAGAGTGTCAGAGAGTGATTGTGAGTGTCAGAGAGTGTCAGAGAATGTCAGAGAGTGATAGTGAGTGCCTGGGAGTGTCAGAGAGTGTCAGAGAATGATAGTGAGTGTCAGAGAGTGTCAGAGAGTGATAGAGAGTGATAGTGAGAGTCTGAGAGTGTCAGAGAGTATCAGAGAGTGATAGTGAGTGTCTGAGAGTGTCAGAGAGTGTCAGAGATTGATAGTGATTGTCTGAGAGTGTCAGAGAGTGAGAGTGAGTGTCTGAGAGTGTCAGAGAGTGATAGTGAGTGTCAGAGAGTGATAGTGAGTGTCTGAGAGTGTCAGAGAGTGTCAGACAGTGACAGTGAGTGTCTGAGAGTGTCAGAGAGTGTCAGAGAGTGATAGTGAGTGTTTGAGAGTGTCAGAGAATGTCAGAGAGTGATAGTGAGTGTCTGAGAGTGTCAGAGAGTGTCAGAGAGTGATAGTGAGTGTCTGAGAGTGTCAGAGAGTGTCAGAGAGTGATAGTGAGTGTCAGAGAGTGTCAGAGAGTGATAGTGAGTGTCTGAGAGTGTCAGAGAGTGATAGTGAGTGTCTGAGAGTGTCAGAGAGTGTCAGAGAGTGATTGTGAGTGTCAGAGAGTGTCAGAGAATGTCAGAGAGTGATTGTGAGTGTCAGAGAGTGTCAGAGAGTGTCAGAGAGTGATAGTGAGTGTCTGAGAGTGTCAGAGAGTGATAGTGAGTGTCAGAGAGTGATAGAGAGTGATAGTGAGTGTCTGAGTGTGTCAGAGAGTGTCAGAGAGTGATAGTGAGTGTCTGAGAGTGTCAGAGAGTGATAGAGAGTGATAGTGAGGGTCTGAGTGTGTCAGAGAGTGTCAGAGAGTGATAGTGAGTGTCAGAGAGTGTCAGAGAGTGTCAGAGAGTGATAGTGAGTGTCTGAGAGTGCCAGAGAGTGATAGAGAGTGATTGTGAGTGTCAGAGAGTGTCAGAGAATGTCAGAGAGTGATAGTGAGTGTCTGGGAGTGTCAGAGAGTGTCAGAGATTGATAGTGAGTGTCTGAGAGTGTCAGAGAGTGATAGTGAGTGTCTGAGAGTGTCAGAGAGTGTCAGAGAGTGATAGTGAGTGTCAGAGAGTGTCAGAGAGTGATAGAGAGTGATAGTGAGAGTCTGAGTGTGTCAGAGAGTGTCAGTGAGTGTCAGAGAGTGTCAGAGAGTGATAGAGAGTGATAGTGAGTGTCTGAGTGTGTCAGAGAGTGAAAGTGAGTGTCTGAGAGTGTCAGAGAGTTTCAGAGAGTGATAGTGAGTGTCAGAGAGTGTCAGAGAGTGTCAGAGAGTGATAGTGAGTGTCTGAGAGTGCCAGAGAGTGTCAGAGAGTGATTGTGAGTGTCAGAGAGTGACAGTGAGTGTCTGAGAGTGTCTGAGAATGTCAGAGAGTGATAGTGAGTGTCTGAGAGTGTCAGAGAGTGATAGTGAGTGTCTGAGAGTGTCAGAGAGTGATAGAGAGTGATAGTGAGTGTCTGAGTGCGTCAGAGAGTGTCAGAGAGTGATAGTGAGTGTCTGAGAGTGTCAGAGAGTGATAGAGAGTGATAGTGAGTGTCTGAGTGTGTCAGAGAGTGTCAGAGAGTGATAGTGAGTGTCAGAGAGTATCAGAGAGTGTCAGAGAGTGATAGTGAGTGTCTGAGAGTGCCAGAGAGTGTCAGAGAGTGATTGTGAGTGTCAGAGAGTGTCAGAGAATGTCAGAGAGTGATAATGAGTGTCTGGGATTGTCAGAGAGTGTCAGAGAGTGATAGTGAGTGTCTGAGAGTGTCAGAGAGCGTCAGAGAGTGATAGTGAGTGTCTGAGAGTGTCAGAGAGTGATAGTGAGTGTTTGAGAGTGTCAGAGAATGTCAGAGAGTGATAGTGAGTGTCAGAGAGTGCCAGAGAGTGTCAGAGAGTGATAGTGAGTGTCAGAGAGTGTCTGAGAGTGTCAGAGAGTGATAGTGAGTGTCTGAGAGTGTCAGAGAGTGATAGTGAGTGTCTGAGAGTGTCAGAGAGTGTCAGAGAGTGATAGTGAGTGTCAGAGAGTGTCAAAGAGTGATAGAGAGTGATAGTGAGTGTCTGAGTGTGTCCGAGAGTGTCAGAGAGTGATAGTGAGTGTCTGAGAGTGTCAGAGAGTGATAGAGAGTGATAGTGAGTGTCTGAGTGTGTCAGAGAGTGTCAGAGAGTGATAGTGAGTGTCAGAGAGTGTCAGAGAGTGTCTGAGAGTGATTGTGAGTGTCTGAGAGTGCCAGAGAGTGTCAGAGAGTGATTGTGAGTGTCAGAGAGTGTCAGAGAATGTCAGAGAGTGATAGTGAGTGTCTGGGAGTGTCAGAGAGTGTCAGAGAGTGATAGTGCGTGTCTGAGAGTGTCAGAGAGCGTCAGAGAGTGATAGTGAGTGTCTGAGAGTGTCAGAGAGTGATAGTGAGTGTTTGAGAGTGTCAGAGAATGTCAGAGAGTGATAGTGAGTGTCTGAGAGTGCCAGAGAGTGTCAGAGAGTGATAGTGAGTGTCTGAGAGTGTCAGAGATTGATAGTGAGTGTCTGAGAGTGTCAGAGTGTGATAGTGGGTGTCTGAGAGTGTCAGAGAGTGTCAGAGAGTGATAGTGAGTGTCTGAGAGTGTCAGAGTGTGATAGTGGGTGTCTGAGAGTGTCAGAGAGTGTCAGAGAGTGACAGTGAGTGTCTGAGAGTGTCAGAGAGTGTCAGAGAGTGTCAGAGAGTGATAGTGAGTGTCTGAGAGTGCCAGAGAGTGTCAGAGAGTGATTGTGAGTGTCAGAGAGTGTCAGAGAATGTCAGAGAGTGATAGTGAGTGTCTGGGAGTGTCAGAGAGTGTCAGAGAGTGATAGTGAGTGTCTGAGAGTTTCAGAGAGCGTCAGAGAGTGATAGTGAGTGGCTGAGAGTGTCTGAGAGTGTCAGAGAGTGATTGTGAGTGTCTGAGAGTGTCAGAGAGTGATAGTGAGTGTCTGAGAGTGTCAGAGAGTGTCAGAGAGTCATAGTGAGTGTCTGAGAGTGTCAGAGAGTGATAGTGAGTGTCTGAGAGTGTCAGAGTGTGATAGTGGGTGTCTGAGAGTGTCAGAGAGTGTCAGAGAGTGACAGTGAGTGTCTGAGAGTGTCAGAGAGTGTCAGAGAGTGATAGTGAGTGTTTGAGAGTGTCAGAGAATGTCAGAGAGTGATAGTGAGTGTCTGAGAGTGTCAGAGAGTGTCAGAGAGTGATTGTGAGTGTCAGAGAGTGTCAGAGAATGTCAGAGAGTGATAGTGAGTGTCTGGGAGTGTCAGAGAGTGTCAGAGAATGATAGTGAGTGTCAGAGAGTGTCAGAGAGTGATAGAGAGTGATAGTGAGAGTCTGAGAGTGTCAGAGAGTATCAGAGAGTGATAGTGAGTGTCTGAGAGTGTCAGAGAGTGTCAGAGATTGATAGTGATTGTCTGAGAGTGTCAGAGAGTGAGAGTGAGTGTCTGAGAGTGTCAGAGAGTGATAGTGAGTGTCAGAGAGTGATAGTGAGTGTCTGAGAGTGTCAGAGAGTGTCAGACAGTGACAGTGAGTGTCTGAGAGTGTCAGAGAGTGTCAGAGAGTGATAGTGAGTGTTTGAGAGTGTCAGAGAATGTCAGAGAGTGATAGTGAGTGTCTGAGAGTGTCAGAGAGTGTCAGAGAGTGATAGTGAGTCTCTGAGAGTGTCAGAGAGTGTCAGAGAGTGATAGTGAGTGTCAGAGAGTGTCAGAGAGTGATAGAGAGTGATAGTCAGTGTCTGAGTGTGTCAGAGAGTGTCAGAGAGTGATAGTGAGTGTCTGAGAGTGTCAGAGAGTGTCAGAGAGTGATAGTGAGTGCCTGAGAGTGTCAGAGAGTGATAGTGAGTGTTTGAGAGTGTCAGAGAATGTCAGAGAGTGATAGTGGGTGATGAGAGTGTCAGAGAGTGTCAGAGAGTGATTGTGAGAGTCAGAGAGTGTCAGAGAATGTCAGAGAGTGATAGTGAGTGTCTGCGAGTGTCCGAGAGTGATAGAGACAGATAGTGAGTGTCTGAGAGTGTCAGAGAGTGTCAGAGAGTGATAGTGAGTGTCTGAGAGTGTCAGAGAGTGTCAGAGAGTGATAGTGAGTGTCAGAGAGTGTCAGAGAGTGATAGAGAGTGATAGTGTGTGTCTGAGTGTGTCAGAGAGTGATAGAGAGTGATAGTGAGTGTCTGAGAGTGTCAGAGAGTGATAGTGAGTGTCTGAGAGTGTCAGAGAGTGTCAGAGAGTGATTGTGAGTGTCAGAGAGTGTCAGAGAATGTCAGAGAGTGATTGTGAGTGTCTGAGAGTGTCAGAGAGTGTCAGAGAGTGATAGTGAGTGTCTGAGAGTGTCAGAGAATGTCAGAGAGTGATTGTGAGTGTCTGAGAGTGTCAGAGAGTGTCAGAGAGTGATAGTGAGTGTCTGAGAGTGTCAGAGAGTGTCAGAGAGTGATAGTGAGTGTCAGAGAGTGTCAGAGAGTGATAGAGAGTGATAGTGTGTGTCTGAGTGTGTCAGAGAGTGATAGAGAGTGATAGTGAGTGTCTGAGAGTGTCAGAGAGTGATAGTGAGTGTCTGAGAGTGTCAGAGAGTGATAGTGAGTGTCTGAGAGTGTCAGAGAGTGTCAGAGAGTGATTGTGAGTGTCAGAGAGTGTCAGAGAATGTCAGAGAGTGATTGTGAGTGTCAGAGAGTGTCAGAGAATGTCAGAGAGTGATAGTGAGTGTCTGGGAGTGTCAGAGAGTGTCAGAGAGTGATAGTGAGTGTCAGAGAGTGTCAGAGAGTGATAGAGAGAGATAGTGAGAGTCTGAGAGTGTCAGAGAGTGATTGTGAGTGCCAGAGAGTGTCAGAGAATGTCAGAGAGTGATAGTGAGTGTCTGGGAGTGTCAGAGAGTGTCAGAGAGTGATAGTGAGTGTCAGAGAGTGTCAGAGAGTGATAGTGAGTATCTGAGTGTGTCAGACAGTGTCAGAGAGTGATAGTGAGTATCTGAGAGTGTCAGAGAGTGACAGAGAGTGAAAGTGAGTGTCTGAGAGTGTCAGAGAGTGTCAGAGAGTGATAGTGAGTGTCAGAGAGTTTCAGAGAGTGATAGAGAGTGATGGTGAGTGACAGAGAGTGACAGAGAGTGAAAGTGAGTGTCTGAGAGTGTCAGAGAGTGTCAGAGAGTGATAGTGAGTGTCAGAGAGTTTCAGAGAGTGATAGAGAGTGATGGTGAGTGTCAGAGAGTGTCAGAGAGTGATAGTGAGTGTCTGAGAGTGTCAGAGAGTGATAGTGAGTGTCAGAGAGTTTCAGAGAGTGATAGAGAGTGATGGTGAGTGTCACAGAGTATCAGAGAGTGATAGTGAGTGTCTGAGAGTGTCAGAGAGTGTCAGAGAGTGATATTGAGTGTCTGAGAGTGAGAGTGAATGTCTGAGAGTGTCAGAGAGTGTCAGAGAGTTTTAGTGAGTGTTTGAGAGTGTCAGAGAATGTCAGAGAGTGATAGTGAGTGTCTGAGAGTGTCAGAGAGTGTCAGAGAGTGATAGTGAGTGTCTGAGAGTGTCAGAGAGTGATAGTGAGTGTCAGAGAGTGTCAGAGAGGGATAGAGAGTGATAGTGAGTGTCTGAGTGTGTCAGAGAGTGTCAGAGAGTGATAGTGAGTGTCTGAGTGTGTCAGATAGTGTCAGAGAGTTTTAGTGAGTGTTTGAGAGTGTCAGAGAATGTCAGAGAGTGATAGTGAGTGTCTGAGAGTGTCAGAGAGTGTCAGAGAGTGATAGTGAGTGTCTGAGAGTGTCAGAGAGTGATAGTGAGTGTCAGAGAGTGTCAGAGAGGGATAGAGAGTGATAGTGAGTGTCTGAGTGTGTCAGAGAGTGTCAGAGAGTGATAGTGAGTGTCTGAGAGTGTCAGATAGTGTCAGAGAGTGATAGTGAGTGTCTGAGAGTGTCAGAGAGTGATAGTGAGTGTTTGAGAGTGTCAGAGAAAGTCAGAGAGTGATAGTGAGTGTCTGAGAGTGTCAGAGAGTGATAGTGAGTGTCTGAGAGTGTCAGAGAGTGATAGTGAGTGTCTGAGAGTGTCAGAGAGTGTCAGAGAGTGATTGTGAGTGTCAGAGAGTGTCAGAGAATGTCAGAGAGTGATAGTGAGTGTCTGGGAGTGTCAGAGAGTGTCAGAGAGTGATAGTGAGTGTCAGAAAGTGTCAGAGAGTGATAGAGAGTGATAGTGAGAGTCTGAGAGTGTCAGAGAGTGTCAGAGAGTGATTGTGAGTGTCAGAGAGTGTCAGAGAATGTCAGAGAGTGATAGTGAGTGTCTGGGAGTGTCAGAGAGTGTCAGAGAGTGATAGTGAGTGTCAGAGAGTGTCAGAGAGTGATAGTGAGAGTATGAGATTGTCAGAGAGTGTCAGAGAGTGATAGTGAGTATCTGAGAGTGTCAGAGAGTGTCAGAGAGTGATAGTGAGTATCTGAGAGTGTCAGAGAGTGTCAGAGAGTGAAAGTGAGTGTCTGAGAGTGTCAGAGAGTGTCAGAGAGTGATAGTGAGTGTCAGAGAGTTTCAGAGAGTGATAGAGAGTGATGGTGAGTGTCAGAGAGTGTCAGAGAGTGATAGTGAGTGTCTGAGAGTGTCAGAGAGTGATAGTGAGTGTCAGAGAGTGATAGTGAGTTTCTGAGAGTGTCAAAGAGTGTCAGAGAGTGATAGTGAGTGTCAGAGAGTGATAGAGAGTGATGGTGAGTGTCAGAGAGTGTCAGAGAGTGATACAGAGTGATAGTGAGTGTCTGAGAGTGTCAGGAGTGTCAGAGAGTGATAGTGAGTGTCTGAGAGTGTCAGAGAGTGTCAGAGAGTGAGAGTGAGTGTCTGAGAGTGTCAGAGAGTGATAGTGAGTGTCTGAGAGTGTCAGAGAGTGTCAGAGAGTGATAGTGAGTGTCTGAGAGTGTCAGAGAGTGTCAGAGAGTGATAGTGAGTATCTGAGTGTGTCAGAGAGTGTCAGAGAGTGATAGTGAGGGTCTGAGTGTGTCAGAGTGTGTCTGAGAGTGATAGTGAGAGTCATAGAGTGTCAGAGAGTGATAGTGAGTGTCTGAGAGAGTCAGTGAGTGTCAGAGAGTGTCAGAGAGTGATAGTGAGTGTCTGAGTGTGTCAGCGAGTGATAGAGAGTGATAGTGAGAGTCTGAGATTGTCAGAGAGTATCAGAGAGTGATAGTGAGTGTCTGAGAGTGTCTGAGAGTGTCAGAGAGTGATAGTGCGTGTCTGAGAGTGTCAGAGAGTGTCAGAGTGTGACAGTGAGTGTCTGAGAGTGTCAGAGAGTGATAGTGAGTGTTTGAGAGTGTCAGAGAATGTCAGAGAGTGATAGTGAGTGTCTGAGAGTGTCAGAGAGTGTTAGAGAGTGATAGTCAGTGTCTGAGTGTGTCAGAGAGTGTCAGAGAGTGATAGTGAGTGTCTGAGAGTGTCAGAGAGTGTCAGAGAGTGATAGTGAGTGTCTGAGATTGTCAGAGAGTGATAGTGAGTGTTTGAGAGTGTCAGAGAATGTCAGAGAGTGATAGTGGGTGTCTGAGAGTGTCAGAGAGTGTCAGAGAGTGACTGTGAGTGTCAGAGAGTGTCAGAGAATGTCAGAGAGTCATAGTGAGTGTCTGGGAGTGTCAGAGAGTGATAGAGAGTGATAGTGAGTGTCTGAGAGTGTCAGAGAGTGTCAGAGAATGATAGTGAGTGTCTGAGAGTGTCAGAGAGTGTCAGAGAGTGATAGTGAGTGTCAGAGAGTGTCAGAGAGTGATAGAGAGTGATAGTGAGTGTCTGAGAGTGTCAGAGAGTGATAGAGAGTGATAGTGAGTGTCAGAGAGTGATAGTGAGTGTCTGAGAGTGTCAGAGAGTGATAGTGAGTGTCTGAGAGTGTCAGAGAGTGTCAGAGAGTGATTGTGAGTGTCAGAGAGTGTCAGAGAATGTCAGAGAGTGATAGTGAGTGTCTGGGAGTGTCAGAGAGTGTCAGAGAGTGATAGTGAGTGTCAGAGAGTGTCAGAGAGTGATAGAGAGTGATAGTGAGAGTCTGAGAGTGTCAGAGAGTGATTGTGAGTGTCAGAGAGTGTCAGAGAATGTCAGACAGTGATAGTGAGTGTCTGGGAGTGTCAGAGAGTGTCAGAGAGTGATAGTGAGTGTCAGAGAGTGTCAGAGAGTGATAGAGAGTGATAGTGAGAGTGTGAGATTGTCAGAGAGTGTCAGAGAGTGATAGTGAGTGTCTGAGGGTGTCGGAGAGTGTCAGAGAGTGATAGTGAGTATCTGAGAGTGTCAGAGAGTGTCAGAGAGTGATTGTGAGTATCTGAGAGTGTCAGAGAGTGTCAGAGAGTGATAGTGAGTATCTGAGAGTGTCAGAGAGTGACAGAGAGTGAAAGTGAGTGTCTGAGAGTGTCAGAGAGTGTCAGAGAGTGATAGTGAGAGTCAGAGAGTTTCAGAGAGTGATAGAGAGTGATGGTGAGTGTCAGAGAGTGTCAGAGAGTGATAGTGAGTATCTGAGAGTGTCAGAGAGTGTCAGAGAGTGATAGTGAGTATCTGAGAGTGTCAGAGAGTGTCAGAGAGTGATAGTGAGTATCTGAGAGTGTCAGAGAGTGACAGAGAGTGAAAGTGAGTGTCTGAGAGTGTCAGAGAGTGTCAGAGAGTGATAGTGAGAGTCAGAGAGTTTCAGAGAGTGATAGAGAGTGATGGTGAGTGTCAGAGAGTGTCAGAGAGTGATAGTGAGTGTCTGAGAGTGTCAGAGAGTGATAGTGAGTGTCAGAGAGTTTCAGAGAGTGATAGAGAGTGATGGTAAATGTCAGAGAGTATCAGAGAATGATAGTGAGTGTCTGAGAGTGTCAGAGAGTGTCAGAGAGTGATAGTGAGTGTCTGAGAGTGTCAGAGAGTGAGAGTGAATGTCTGAGAGTGTCAGAGAGTGATAGTGAGTGTCTGAGAGTGTCAGAGAGTGATAGTGAGTGTCTGAGAGTGTCAGAGAGTGTCAGAGAGTGACAGTGAGTGTCTGAGAGTGTCAGAGAGTGTCAGAGACTTTTAGTGAGTGTTTGAGAGTGTCAGAGAATGTCAGAGAGTGATAGTGAGTGTCTGAGAGTGTCAGAGAGTGTCAGAGAGTGATAGTGAGTGTCTGAGAGTGTCAGAGAGTGATAGTGAGTGTCAGAGAGTGTCAGAGAGGGATAGAGAGTGATACTGAGTGTCTGAGTGTGTCAGAGAGTGTCAGAGAGTGATAGTGAGTGTCTGAGTGTGTCAGATAGTGTCAGAGAGTGATAGTGAGTGTCTGAGAGTGTCAGAGAGTGATAGTGAGTGTTTGAGAGTGTCAGAGAAAGTCAGAGAGTGATAGTGAGTGTCTGAGAGTGTCAGAGAGTGTCAGAGAGTGATTGTGAGTGACAGAGAGTGTCAGAGAGTGTCAGAGAGTGATAGTGAGTGTCAGAGAGTGTCAGAGAGTGATAGTGAGTGTCAGAGAATGTCAGAGAGTGATAGTGAGTGTCTGAGAGTGTCAGAGAGTGATAGTGAGTGTCAGAGAGTGTCAGAGAGCGATAGTGAGTGTCTGAGAGTGTCAGAGAGTGATAGTGAGTGTCTTAGAGTGTCAGAGAGTGATAGTGAGTGTCTGAGAGTGTCAGAGAGTGATAGTGAGTGTCTGAGAGTGTCAGAGAAAGTCAGAGAGTGATAGTGAGTGTCTGAGAGTGTCAGAGAGTGTCAGAGAGTGATTGTGAGTGTCAGAGAGTGTCAGAGAATGTCAGATAGTGATAGTGAGTGTCTGGGAGTGTCAGAGAGTGTCAGAGAGTGATAGTGAGTGTCAGAGAGTGTCAGAGAGTGATAGAGAGTGATAGTGAGAGTCTGAGAGTGTCAGAGAGTGTCAGAGAGAGATTGTGAGTGTCAGAGAGTGTCAGAGAATGTCAGAGAGTGATAGTGAGTGTCTGGGAGTGTCAGAGAGTGTCACAGAGTGATAGTGAGTGTCAGAGAGTGTCAGAGAGTGATAGGGAGTGATAGTGAGAGTATGAGATTGTCAGAGAGTGTCAGAGAGTGATAGTGAGTGTCTGAGGGTGTCGGAGAGTGTCAGAGAGTGATAGTGAGTATCTGAGAGTGTCAGAGAGTGTCAGAGAGTGATAGTGTGTATCTGAGAGTGTCAGAGAGTGTCAGAGAGTGAAAGTGAGTGTCTGAGAGTGTCAGAGAGTGTCAGAGAGTGATAGTGAGTGTCAGAGAGTTTCAGAGAGTGATAGAGAGTGATGGTGAGTGTCAGAGAGTGTCAGAGAGTGATACTGAGTGTCTGAGAGTGTCAGAGTGTGTCAGAGAGTGATAGTGAGTTTCAGAGAGTGATAGAGAGTGATGGTGAGTGTCAGAGAGTGTCAGATTGTGATACAGAGTGATAGTGAGTGTCTGAGAGTGTCAGGAGTGTCAGAGAGTGATAGTGAGTGTCTGAGAGTGTCAGAGAGTGTCAGAGAGTGAGAGTGAGTGTCTGAGAGTGTCAGAGAGTGATAATGAGTGTCTGAGAGTGTCAGAGAGTGTCAGAGAGTGATAGTGAGTGTCTGAGAGTGTCAGAGGGTGTCAGAGAGTGATAGTGAGTATCTGAGTGTGTCAGAGAGTGTCAGAGAGTGATAGTGAGGGTCTGAGTGTGTCATAGAGTGTCAGAGAGTGATAGTGAGAGTCTGAGAGAGTCAGAGAGTGTCAGAGAGTGTCAGAGAGTGATAGTGAGTGTCTGAGTGTGTCAGAGAGTGATAGAGAGTGATAGTGAGAGTCTGAGATTGTCAGAGAGTATCAGAGAGTGATAGTGAGTGTCTGAGTGTGTCAGAGAGTGTCAGAGAGTGATAGTGAGTGTCTGAGAGTGTCAGAGAGTGATAGTGTGTATCTGAGAGTGTCAGAGAGTGTCAGAGAGTGAAAGTGAGTGTCTGAGAGTGTCAGAGAGTGTCAGAGAGTGATAGTGAGTGTCAGAGAGTTTCAGAGAGTGATAGAGAGTGATGGTGAGTGTCAGAGAGTGTCAGAGAGTGATACTGAGTGTCTGAGAGTGTCAGAGAGTGATAGTGAGAGTCAGAGAGTGATAGTGAGTTTCTGAGAGTGTCAGAGTGTGTCAGAGAGTGATAGTGAGTGTCAGAGAGTGATAGAGAGTGATGGTGAGTGTCAGAGAGTGTCAGATTGTGATACAGAGTGATAGTGAGTGTCTGAGAGTGTCAGGAGTTTCAGAGAGTGATAGTGAGTGTCTGAGAGTGTCAGAGAGTGTCAGAGAGTGAGTGTGAGTGTCTGAGAGTGTCAGAGAGTGATAGTGAGTGTCTGAGAGTGTCAGAGAGTGTCAGAGAGTGATAGTGAGTGTCTGAGAGTGTCAGAGGGTGTCAGAGAGTGATAGTGAGTATCTGAGTGTGTCAGAGAGTGTCAGAGAGTGATAGTGAGGGTCTGAGTGTGTCATAGAGTGTCAGAGAGTGATAGTGAGTGTCTGAGAGAGTCAGAGAGTGTCAGAGAGTTTCAGAGAGTGATAGTGAGTGTCTGAGTGTGTCAGAGAGTGATAGAGAGTGATAGTGAGAGTCTGAGATTGTCAGAGAGTATCAGAGAGTGATAGTGAGTGTCTGAGTGTGTCAGAGAGTGTCAGAGAGTGATAGTGAGTGTCTGAGAGTGTCAGAGAGTGATAGTGCGTGTCAGAGAGTGTCAGAGAGTGTCAGAGAGTGACAGTGAGTGTCTGAGAGTGTCAGAGAGTGATAGTGAGTGTTTGAGAGTGTCAGAGAATGTCAGAGAGTGATAGTGAGTGTCTGAGAGTGTCAGAGAGTGTCAGAGAGTGATAGTGAGTGTCTGAGAGTGTCAGAGAGTGTCAGAGATTGATAGTGAGTGTCAGAGTGTGTCAGAGAGTGTCAGAGAGTGATAGTGAGTGTCTGAGAGTGTCAGAGAGTTTCAGAGAGTGATAGTGAGTGTCTGAGAGTGTCAGAGAGTGTCAGAGAGTGATAGTGAGTGTTTGAGAGTGTCAGAGAGTGATAGTTAGTGTCTGAGAGTGTCAGAGAGCGTCAGAGAGTGATTGTGAGTGTCAGAGAGTGTCAGAGAATGTCAGAGAGTGATAGTGAGTGTCTGGGAGTGTCAGAGAGTGATAGAGAGTGATAGTGAGTGTCTGAGAGTGTCAGAGAGTGTCAGAGAGTGATAATGAGTGTCAGAGAGTGTCAGAGAATGTCAGAGAGTGATAGTGAGTTTCTGGGAGTGTCAGAGAGTGATAGAGAGTGATAGTGAGTGTCTGTGTGTGTCAGAGAGTGTCAGAGAGTGATAGTGAGTGTCTGAGAGTGCCAGAGAGCGTCAGAGAGTGATTGAGAGTGTCAGAGAGTGTCAGAGAATGTCAGAGAGTGATTGTGAGTGTCTGGGAGTGTCAGAGAGTGATAGAGAGTGATAGTGAGTGTCTGAGAGTGTCAGAGAATGTCAGAGTGTGATAGAGAGTGATAGTGAGTTTCTGAGAGTGTCAGAGAGTGTCAGAGAATGTCAGAGAGTGATAGTGAGTGTCTGGGAGTGTCAGAGAGTGATAGAGAGTGATAGTGAGTGTCTGAGAGTGTCAGAGAGTGTCAGAGAGTGATAGTGAGTGTCGGAGATTGTCAGAGAGTGTCAGAGAGTGATAGTGTGTGTCTGAGAGTGCCAGAGAGTGTCAGAGAGTGATTGTGAGTGTCAGAGAGTGTCAGAGAATGTCAGAGAGTGATAGTGAGTGTCTGGGAGTGTCAGAGAGTGTCAGAGAGTGATAGTGAGTGTCTGAGAGCGTCAGAGAGCGTCAGAGACTGATAGTGAGTATCTGGGAGTGTCAGAGAGTGTCAGAGAGTGTCAGAGAGTGATAGAGAGTGATAGTGAGATTCTGAGAGTGTCAGAGAGTGTCAGAGAGTGATTGTGAGTGTCAGAGAGTGTCAGAGAATGTCAGAGAGTGATAGTGAGTGCCTGGGAGTGTCCGAGAGTGTCAGAGAGTGATAGTGAGTGTCAGAGAGTGTCAGAGAGTGATAGAGAGTGATAGTGAGAGTATGAGATTGTCAGAGAGTGTCAGAGAATGATAGTGAGTGTCTGAGGGTGTCGGAGAGTGTCAGAGAGTGATAGTGAGTATCTGAGAGTGTCAGAGAGTGTCAGAGAGTGATAGTGAGTATCTGAGAGTGTCAGAGAGTGTGAGAGAGTGAAAGTGAGTGTCTGAGAGTGTCAGAGAGTGATAGTGAGTGTCAGAGAGTTTCAGAGAGTGATAGAGAGTGATGGTGAGTGTCAGAGAGTGTCAGAGAGTGATAGTGAGTGTCTGAGAGTGTCAGAGAGTGATAGTGAGTGTCAGAGAGTTTCAGAGAGCGATAGAGAGTGATGGTGAGTGTCAGAGAGTATCAGAGAGTGATAGTGAGTGTCTGAGAGTGGCAGAGAGTGTCAGAGAGTGAGAGTGAGTGTCTGAGAGTGTCAGAGAGTGATAGTGAGTGTCTGAGAGTGTCAGAGAGTGTCAGAGAGTGACAGTGAGTGTCTGAGAGTGTCAGAGAGTGTCAGAGAGTGATAGTGAGTGTTTGAGAGTGTCAGAGAAAGTCAGAGAGTGATAGTGAGTGTCTGAGAGTGTCAGAGAGTGTCAGAGAGTGATAGAGAGTGATAGTGAGTGTCTGAGTGTGTCAGAGAGTGTCAGAGAGTGATAGTGAGTGTCTGAGAGTGTCAGAGAGTGTCAGAGAGTGATAGTGAGTGTCTGAGAGTGTCAGAGAGTGATAGTGAGTGTTTGAGAGTGTCAGAGAATGTCAGAGAGTGATAGTGAGTGTCTGAGAGTGTCAGAGAGTGTCAGAGAGTGTCAGAGAGTGTCAGAGAGAGTCAGAGAGTGTCAGAGAGTATCAGAGACTGTCAGAGAGTGTCAGAAAATGTCAGAGAGTGAAAGTGAGTGTCAGAGAGTGATAGAGAGTGATAGTCAGTGTCTGAGAGTGTCAGAGAGTGTCAGAGAGTGATAGTGAGTGTCTGAGAGTGTCAGAGAGTGTCAGAGAGTGATAGTGAGTATCTGAGAGTCACAGAGAGTGTCAGAGAGAGTCAGAGAGTGTCAGAGAGTATCAGAGACTGTCAGAGAGTGTCAGAAAATGTCAGAGAGTGAAAGTGAGTGTCAGAGAGTGATAGAGAGTGATAGTCAGTGTCTGAGAGTGTCAGAGAGTGTCAGAGAGTGATAGTGAGTGTCTGAGAGTGTCAGAGAGTGTCAGAGAGTGATAGTGAGTATCTGAGAGTATCAGAGAGGGTCAGAGAGTGAAAGTGAGTGTCTGAGAGTGTCAGATAGTGTCAGAGAGTGATAGTGAGTGTCAGAGATTGTCAGAGAGTATCAGAGAGTGATAGTGAGTGTCTGAGTGTGTCAGAGAGTGTCAGAGAGTGATAGTGAGTGTCTGAGAGTGTCAGAGAGTGATAGTGCGTGTCTGAGAGTGTCAGAGAGTGTCAGAGAGTGACAGTGAGTGTCTGAGAGTGTCAGAGAGTGATAGTGAGTGTTTGAGAGTGTCAGAGAATGTCAGAGAGTGATAGTGAGTGTCTGAGAGTGTCAGAGAGTGTCAGAGAGTGATAGTGAGTGTCTGAGAGTGTCAGAGAGTGTCAGAGATTGATAGTGAGTGTCAGAGTGTGTCAGAGAGTTTCAGAGAGTGATAGTGAGTGTCTGAGAGTGTCAGAGAGTTTCAGAGAGTGATAGTGAGTGTCTGAGAGTGTCAGAGAGTGTCAGAGAGTGATAGTGAGTGTTTGAGAGTGTCAGAGAATGTCAGAGAGTGATAGTGAGTGTCTGAGAGTGTCAGAGAGCGTCAGAGAGTGATTGTGAGTGTCAGAGAGTGTCAGAGAATGTCAGAGAGTGATAGTGAGTGTCTGGGAGTGTCAGAGAGTGATAGAGAGTGATAGTGAGTGTCTGAGAGTGTCAGAGAGTGTCAGACAGTGATAATGAGTGTCAGAGAGTGTCAGAGAATGTCAGAGAGTGATAGTGAGTTTCTGGGAGTGTCAGAGAGTGATAGAGAGTGATAGTGAGTGTCTGAGTGTGTCAGAGAGTGTCAGAGAGTGATAGTGAGTGTCAGATAGTGTCAGAGAGTGTCAGAGAGTGATAGTGAGTGTCTGAGAGTGCCAGAGAGCGTCAGAGAGTGATTGTGAGTGTCAGAGAGTGTCAGAGAATGTCAGAGAGTGTTAGTGAGTGTCTGGGAGTGTCAGAGAGTGATAGAGAGTGATAGTGAGTGTCTGAGAGTGTCAGAGAATGTCAGAGTGTGATAGAGAGTGATAGTGAGTTTCTGAGAGTGTCAGAGTGTGTCAGAGAATGTCAGAGAGTGATAGTGAGTGTCTGGGAGTGTCAGAGAGTGATAGAGAGTGATAGTGAGTGTCTGAGAGTGTCAGAGAGTGTCAGAGATTGATATTGAGTGTCGGAGAGTGTCAGAGAGTGTCAGAGAGTGATAGTGAGTGTCTGAGAGTGCCAGAGAGTGTCAGAGAGTGATTGTGAGTGTCAGAGAGTGTCAGAGAATGTCAGAGAGTGATAGTGAGTGTCTGGGAGTGTCAGAGAGTGTCAGAGAGTGATAGTGAGTGTCTGAGAGCGTCAGAGAGCGTCAGAGACTGATAGTGAGTGTCTGGGAGTGTCAGAGAGTGTCAGAGAGTGATAGTGAGTGTCAGAGAGTGTTAGAGAGTGATAGAGAGTGATAGTGAGATTCTGAGAGTGTCAGAGAGTGTCAGAGAGTGATTGTGAGTGTCAGAGAGGGTCAGAGAATGTCAGAGAGTGATAGTGAGTGTCTGGGAGTGTCCGAGAGTGTCAGAGAGTGATAGTGAGTGTCAGAGAGTGTCAGAGAGTGATAGAGAGTGATAGTGAGAGTATGAGATTGTCAGAGAGTGTCAGAGAATGATAGTGAGTGTCTGAGGGTGTCGGAGAGTGTCAGAGAGTGATAGTGAGTATCTGAGAGTGTCAGAGAGTGTCAGAGAGTGATAGTGAGTATCTGAGAGTGTCAGAGAGTGCGAGAGAGTGAAAGTGAGTGTCTGAGAGTGTCAGAGAGTGTCAGAGAGAGATAGTGAGTGTCAGAGAGTTTCAGAGAGTGATAGAGAGTGATGGTGAGTGTCAGAGAGTGTCAGAGAGTGATAGTGAGTGTCTGAGAGTGTCAGAGTGTGATAGTGAGTGTCAGAGAGTTTCAGAGAGTGATAGAGAGTGATGGTGAGTGTCTGAGAGTGGCAGAGAGTGTCAGAGAGTGAGAGTGAGTGTCTGAGAGTGTCAGAGAGTGATAGTGAGTGTCTGAGAGTGTCAGAGAGTGTCAGAGAGTGACAGTGAGTGTCTGAGAGTGTCAGAGAGTGTCAGAGAGTGATAGTGAGTGTTTGAGAGTCTCAGAGAATGTCAGAGAGTGATAGTGAGTGTCTGAGAGTGTCAGAGAGTGTCAGAGAGTGATAGAGAGTGATAGTGAGTGTCTGAGTGTGTCAGAGAGTGTCAGAGAGTGATAGTGAGTGTCTGAGAGTGTCAGAGAGTGTCAGAGAGTGATAGTGAGTGTCTGAGAGTGTCAGAGAGTGATAGTGAGTGTTTGAGAGTGTCAGAGAATGTCAGAGAGTGATAGTGAGTGTCTGAGAGTGTCAGAGAGTGTCAGAGAATGTCAGAGAGTGATAGTGAGTGTCTGGGAGTGTCAGAGAGTGATAGAGAGTGATAGTGAGTGTCTGAGAGTGTCAGAGAGTGTCAGAGAGTGATAGTGAGTGTCGGAGAGTGTCAGAGAGTGTCAGAGAGTGATTGTGAGTGTCAGAGAGTGTCAGAGAATGTCAGAGAGTGATAGTGAGTGTCTGGGAGTGTCAGAGAGTGTCAGAGAGTGATAGTGAGTGTCTGAGAGCGTCAGAGAGCGTCAGAGACTGATAGTGAGTGTCTGGGAGTGTCAGAGAGTGTCAGAGAGTGATAGTGAGTGTCAGAGAGTGTCAGAGAGTGATCGAGAGTGATAGTGAGATTCTGAGAGTGTCAGAGAGTGTCAGAGAGTGATTGTGAGTGTCAGAGAGTGTCAGAGAATGTCAGAGAGTGATAGTGAGTGTCTGGGAGTGTCAGAGAGTGTCAGAGAGTGATAGAGAGTGATAGTGAGAGTATGAGATTGTCAGAGAGTGTCAGAGAATGATAGTGAGTGTCTGAGGGTGTCGGAGAGTGTCAGAGAGTGATAGTGAGTATCTGAGAGTGTCAGAGAGTGTCAGAGAGTGATAGTGAGTATCTGAGAGTGTCAGAGAGTGTGAGAGAGTGAAAGTGAGTGTCTGAGAGTGTCAGAGAGTGTCAGAGAGTGATAGTGAGTGTCAGAGAGTTTCAGAGAGTGATAGAGAGTGATGGTGAGTGTCAGAGAGTGTCAGAGAGTGATAGTGAGTGTCTGAGAGTGTCAGAGAGTGATAGTGAGTGTCAGAGAGTTTCAGAGAGTGATAGAGAGTGATGGTGAGTGTCAGAGAGTATCAGAGAGTGATAGTGAGTGTCTGAGAGTGGCAGAGAGTGTCAGAGAGTGAGAGTGAGTGTCTGAGAGTGTCAGAGAGTGATAGTGAGTGTCTGAGAGTGTCAGAGAGTGTCAGAGAGTGACAGTGAGTGTCTGAGAGTGTCAGAGAGTGTCAGAGAGTGATAGTGAGTGTTTGAGAGTGTCAGAGAATGTCAGAGAGTGATAGTGAGTGTCAGAGAGTGATAGTGAGTGTCAGAGAGTGATAGAGAGTGATAGTGAGTGTCTGAGTGTGTCAGAGAGTGTCAGAGAGTGATAGTGAGTGTCTGAGAGTGTCAGAGAGTGATAGTGAGTGTCAGAGAGTTTCAGAGAGTGATGGTGAGTGTCAGAGAGTATCAGAGAGTGATAGTGAGTGTCTGAGAGTGGCAGAGAGTGTCAGAGAGTGAGAGTGAGTGTCTGAGAGTGTCAGAGAGTGATAGTGAGTGTCTGAGAGTGTCAGAGAGTGTCAGAGAGTGACAGTGAGTGTCTGAGAGTGTCAGAGAGTGTCAGAGAGTGATAGTGAGTGTTTGAGAGTGTCAGAGAATGTCAGAGAGTGATAGTGAGTGTCTGAGAGTGTCAGAGAGTGTCAGAGAGTGATAGAGAGTGATAGTGAGTGTCTGAGTGTGTCAGAGAGTGTCAGAGAGTGATAGTGAGTGTCTGAGAGTGTCAGAGAGTGATAGTGAGTGTTTGAGAGTGTCAGAGAATGTCAGAGAGTCATAGTGAGTGTCTGAGAGTGTCAGAGAGTGTCAGTGAGTGTCAGAGAGTGTCAGAGAGAGTCAGAGAGTGTCAGAGAGTGTCAGAGACTGTCAGAAAATGTCAGAGAGTGAAAGTGAGTGTCAGAGAGTGATAGAGAGTGATAGTCAGTGTCTGAGAGTGTCAGAGAGTGTCAGAGAGTGATAGTGAGTGTCTGAGAGTGTCAGAGAGTGTCAGAGAGTGATAGTGAGTATCTGAGAGTATCAGAGAGGGTCAGAGAGTGAAAGTGAGTGTCTGAGAGTGTCAGAGAGTGTCAGAGAGTGATAGTGAGTGTCAGAGAGTTTCAGAGAGTGATAGAGAGTGATGGTGAGTGTCAGAGAGTGTCAGAGAGTGATAGTGACTGTCTGAGAGTGTCAGAGAGTGATAGTGAGTGTCAGAGAGTTTCAGAGAGTGATAGAGAGTGATGGTGAGTGTCAGAGAGTATCAGAGAGTGATAGTGAGTGTCTGAGAGTTTCAGAGAGTGTCAGAGAGTGATAGTGAGTGTCGAAGAGTGTCAGAGAGTGAGAGTGAGTGTCTGAGAGTGTCAGAGAGTGATAGTGAGTGTCTGAGAGTGTCAGAGAGTGTCAGAGAGTGACAGTGAGTGTCTGAGAGTGTCAGAGAGTGTCAGAGAGTGATAGTGAGTGTTTGAGAGTGTCAGAGAATGTCAGAGAGTGATAGTGAGTGTCAGAGAGTGTCAGAGAGTGATAGAGAGTGATAGTGAGTGTCTGAGTGTGTCAGAGAGTGTCAGAGAGTGATAGTGAGTGTCTGAGAGTGTCAGAGAGTGTCAGAGAGTGATAGTGAGTGTCTGAGAGTGTCAGAGAGTGTCAGAGAGTGATAGTGAGTGTCTGAGAGTGTCAGAGAGTGTCAGAGAGTGATAGTGAGTGTCTGAGAGTGTCAGAGAGTGTCAGAGAGTGATAGTGAGTGTCTGAGAGTGTCAGAGAGTGTCAGAGAGTGATAGTGAGTGTTTGAGAGTGTCAGAGAATGTCAGAGAGTGATAGTGAGTGTCAGAGAGTGTCAGAGAGTGATAGAGAGTGATAGTGAGTGTCTGAGTGTGTCAGAGAGTGTCAGAGAGTGATAGTGAGTGTCTGAGAGTGTCTGAGAGTGTCAGAGAGTGATAGTGAGTGTCTGAGAGTGTCAGAGAGTGTCAGAGAGTGATAGTGAGTGTCTGAGAGTGTCAGAGAGTGTCAGAGAGTGATAGTGAGTGTCTGAGAGTGTCAGAGAGTGTCAGAGAGTGATAGTGAGTGTCTGAGAGTGTCAGAGAGTGTCAGAGAGTGATAGTGAGTGTCTGAGAGTGTCAGAGAGTGATAGTGAGTGTTTGAGAGTGTCAGAGAATGTCAGAGAGTGATAGTGAGTGTCTGAGAGTGTCAGAGAGTGTCAGAGAATGTCAGAGAGTGATAGTGAGTGTCTGGGAGTGTCAGAGAGTTATAGAGAGTGATAGTGAGTGTCAGAGAGTGTCAGAGAGTGTCAGAGAGTGATAGTGAGTGTCGGAGAGTGTCAGAGAGTGTCAGAGAGTGATAGTGCGTGTCTGAGAGTGCCAGAGAGTGTCAGAGAGTGATTGTGAGTGTCAGAGAGTGTCAGAGAATGTCAGAGAGGGATAGTGAGTGTCTGGGAGTGTCAGAGAGTGTCAGAGAGTGATAGTGAGTGTCTGAGAGCGTCAGAGAGCGTCAGAGACTGATAGTGAGTGTCTGGGAGTGTCAGAGAGTGTCAGAGAGTGATAGTGAGTGTCAGAGAGTGTCAGAGAGTGATAGAGAGTGATAGTGAGATTCTGAGAGTGTCAGAGAGTGTCAGAGAGTGATTGTGAGTGTCAGAGAGTGTCAGAGAATGTCAGAGAGTGATAGTGATTGTCTGGGAGTGTCCGAGAGTGTCAGAGAGTGATAGTGAGTGTCAGAGAGTGTCAGAGCGTGATAGAGAGTGATAGTGAGAGTATGAGATTGTCAGAGAGTGTCAGAGAATGATAGTGAGTGTCTGAGGGTGTCGGAGAGTGTCAGAGAGTGATAGTGAGTATCTGAGAGTGTCAGAGAGTGTCAGAGAGTGATAGTGAGTATCTGAGAGTGTCAGAGAGTGTGAGAGAGTGAAAGTGAGTGTCTGAGAGTGTCAGAGAGTGTCAGAGAGTGATAGTGAGTGTCAGAGAGTTTCAGAGAGTGATAGAGAGTGATGGTGAGTGTCAGAGAGTGTCAGAGAGTGATAGTGAGTGTCTGAGAGTGTCAGAGAGTGATAGTGAGTGTCAGAGAGTTTCAGAGAGTGATAGAGAGTGATAGAGAGTGATGGTGAGTGTCAGAGAGTATCAGAGAGTGATAGTGAGTGTCTGAGAGTGGCAGAGAGTGGCAGAGAGTGAGAGTGAGTGTCTGAGAGTGTCAGAGAGTGATAGTGAGTGTCTGAGAGTGTCAGAGAGTGTCAGAGAGTGACAGTGAGTGTCTGAGAGTGTCAGAGAGTGTCAGAGAGTGATAGTGAGTGTTTGAGAGTGTCAGAGAATGTCAGAGAGTGATAGTGAGTGTCTGAGAGTGTCAGAGAGTGTCAGAGAGTGATAGAGAGTGATAGTGAGTGTCTGAGTGTGTCAGAGAGTGTCAGAGAGTGATAGTGAGTGTCTGAGAGTGTCAGAGAGTGATAGTGAGTGTTTGAGAGCGTCAGAGAATGTCAGAGAGTGATAGTGAGTGTCTGAGAGTGTCAGAGAGTGTCAGAGAGTGTCAGAGAGTGTCAGAGAGAGTCAGAGAGTGTCAGAGAGTGTCAGAGACTGTCAGAGAGTGTCAGAAAATGTCAGAGAGTGAAAGTGAGTATCAGAGAGTGATAGAGAGTGATAGTCAGTGTCTGAGAGTGTCAGAGAGTGTCAGAGAGTGATAGTGAGTGTCTAAGAGTGTCAGAGAGTGAGAGTGAGTGTCTGAGAGTGTCAGAGAGTGATAGTGAGTATCTGAGAGTGTCAGAGAGTGTCAGAGAGTGATAGTGAGTATCTGAGAGTGTCAGAGAGTGTGAGAGAGTGAAAGTGAGTGTCTGAGAGTGTCAGAGAGTGTCAGAGAGTGATAGTGAGTGTCAGAGAGTTTCAGAGAGTGATAGAGAGTGATGGTGAGTGTCAGAGAGTGTCAGAGAGTGATAGTGAGTGTCTGAGAGTGTCAGAGAGTGATAGTGAGTGTCAGAGAGTTTCAGAGAGTGATAGAGAGTGATGGTGAGTGTCAGAGAGTATCAGAGAGTGATAGTGAGTGTCTGAGAGTGGCAGAGAGTGTCAGAGAGTGAGAGTGAGTGTCTGAGAGTGTCAGAGAGTGATAGTGAGTGTCTGAGAGTGTCAGAGAGTGTCAGAGAGTGACAGTGAGTGTCTGAGAGTGTCAGAGAGTGTCAGAGAGTGATAGTGAGTGTTTGAGAGTGTCAGAGAATGTCAGAGAGTGATAGTGAGTGTCTGAGAGTGTCAGAGAGTGTCAGAGAGTGATAGAGAGTGATAGTGAGTGTCTGAGTGTGTCAGAGAGTGTCAGAGAGTGATAGTGAGTGTCTGAGAGTGTCAGAGAGTGATAGTGAGTGTTTGAGAGTGTCAGAGAATGTCAGAGAGTGATAGTGAGTGTCTGAGAGTGTCAGAGAGTGTCAGAGAGTGTCAGAGAGTGTCAGAGAGAGTCAGAGAGTGTCAGAGAGTGTCAGAGACTGTCAGAGAGTGTCAGAAAATGTCAGAGAGTGAAAGTGAGTGTCAGAGAGTGATAGAGAGTGATAGTCAGTGTCTGAGAGTGTCAGAGAGTGTCAGAGAGTGATAGTGAGTGTCTGAGAGTGTCAGAGAGTGTCAGAGAGTGATAGTGAGTATCTGGGAGTATCAGAGAGGGTCAGAGAGTGAAAGTGAGTGTCTGAGAGTGTCAGAGAGTGTCAGAGAGTGATAGTGAGTGTCAGAGAGTTTCAGAGAGTGATAGAGAGTGATGGTGAGTGTCAGAGAGTGTCAGAGAGTGATAGTGAGTGTCTGAGAGTGTCAGAGAGTGATAGTGAGTGTCAGAGAGTTTCAGAGAGTGATAGAGAGTGATGGTGAGTGTCAGAGAGTATCAGAGAGTGATAGTGAGTGTCTGAGAGTGTCAGAGAGTGTCAGAGAGTGATAGTGAGTGTCTAAGAGTGTCAGAGAGTGATAGTGAGTGTCAGAGAGTTTCAGAGAGTGATAGAGAGTGATGGTGAGTGTCAGAGAGTATCAGAGAGTGATAGTGAGTGTCTGAGAGTGTCAGAGAGTGTCAGAGTGTGATAGTGAGTGTCTAAGAGTGTCAGAGAGTGAGAGTGAGTGTCTGAGAGTGTCAGAGAGTGATAGTGAGTATCTGAGAGTGTCAGAGAGTGTCAGAGAGTGATAGTGAGTATCTGAGAGTGTCAGAGAGTGTGAGAGAGTGAAAGTGAGTGTCTGAGAGTGTCAGAGAGTGTCAGAGAGTGATAGTGAGTGTCAGAGAGTTTCAGAGAGTGATAGAGAGTGATGGTGAGTGTCAGAGAGTGTCAGAGAGTGATAGTGAGTGTCTGAGAGTGTCAGAGAGTGATAGTGAGTGTCAGAGAGTTTCAGAGAGTGATAGAGAGTGATCGTGAGTGTCAGAGAGTATCAGAGAGTGATAGTGAGTGTCTGAGAGTGGCAGAGAGCGTCAGAGAGTGAGAGTGAGTGTCTGAGAGTGTCAGAGAGTGATAGTGAGTGTCTGAGAGTGTCAGAGAGTGTCAGAGAGTGACAGTGAGTGTCTGAGAGTGTCAGAGAGTGTCAGAGAGTGATAGTGAGTGTTTGAGAGTGTCAGAGAATGTCAGAGAGTGATAGTGAGTGTCTGAGAGTGTCAGAGAGTGTCAGAGAGTGATAGAGAGTGATAGTGAGTGTCTGAGTGTGTCAGAGAGTGTCAGAGAGTGATAGTGAGTGTCTGAGAGTGTCAGAGAGTGATAGTGAGTGTTTGAGAGTGTCAGAGAATGTCAGAGAGTGATAGTGAGTGTCTGAGTGTGTCAGAGAGTGTCAGAGAGTGAAAGTGAGTGTCAGAGAGTGATAGAGAGTGATAGTCAGTGTCTGAGAGTGTCAGAGAGTGTCAGAGAGTGATAGTGAGTGTCTGAGAGTGTCAGAGAGTGTCAGAGAGTGATAGTGAGTATCTGGGAGTATCAGAGAGGGTCAGAGAGTGAAAGTGAGTGTCTGAGAGTGTCAGAGAGTGTCAGAGAGTGATAGTGAGTGTCAGAGAGTTTCAGAGAGTGATAGAGAGTGATGGTGAGTGTCAGAGAGTGTCAGAGAGTGATAGTGAGTGTCTGAGAGTGTCAGAGAGTGATAGTGAGTGTCAGAGAGTTTCAGAGAGTGATAGAGAGTGATGGTGAGTGTCAGAGAGTATCAGAGAGTGATAGTGAGTGTCTGAGAGTGTCAGAGAGTGTCAGAGAGTGATAGTGAGTGTCTAAGAGTGTCAGAGAGTGAGAGTGAGTGTCTGAGAGTGTCAGAGAGTGATAGTGAGTGTCTGAGAGTGTCAGAGAGTGTCAGAGAGCGACAGTGAGTGTCTGAGAGTGTCAGAGAGTGTCAGAGAGTGATAGTGAGTGTTTGTGAGTGTCAGAATATGTCAGAGAGTGATAGTGATTGTCAGAGAGTGTCAGAGAGTGATAGAGAGTGATAGTGAGTGTCTGAGTGTGTCAGAGAGTGTCAGAGAGTGATAGTGAGTGTCTGAGAGTGTCAGAGAGTGTCAGAGAGTGATAGTGAGTGTCTGAGAGTGTCAGAGAGTGATAGTGAGTGTTTGAGAGTGTCAGAGAATGTCAGAGAGTGATAGTGAGTGTCTGAGAGTTTCAGAGAGTGTCAGAGAGTGATTGTGAGTGTCAGAGAGTGTCAGAGAATGTCAGAGAGTGAAAGTGAGTGTCTGGGAGTGTCAGAGAGTGATAGAGAGTGATAGTCAGTGTCTGAGAGTGTCAGAGAGTGTCATAGAGTGATAGTGAGTGTCTGAGAGTGTCAGAGAGTGTCAGAGAGTGATAGTGAGTGTCAGAGAGTGTCAGAGAATGTCAGAGAGTGATAGTGAGTGTCTGGGAGTGTCAGAGATTGATAGAGAGTGATAGTGAGTGTCTGAGTGTGCCAGAGAGTGTCAGAGAGTGATAGTGAATGTCAGAGAGTGCCAGCGAGTGTCAGAGAGTGATAGTGTGTGTATGAGAGTGCCAGAGAGTGTCAGAGAGTGATTGTGAGTGTCAGAGGGAGTCAGAGAATGTCAGAGAGTGATAGTGAGTGTCTGAGAGTGTCAGAGAGTGATAGTGAGTGTCTGAGAGTGTCAGAGAGTGTCAGAGAGTCAAAGTGAGTGTCTTAGAGTGTCAGAGAGTGATAGCGAGTGTCTGAGAGTGTCAGAGTGTGATAGTGGGTGTCCGAGAGTGTCAGAGAGTGTCAGAGAGTGACAGTGAGTGTCTGAGAGTGTCAGAGAGTGTCAGAGAGTGATAGTGAGTGTCTGAGAGTGTCAGAGAGTGATAGAGAGTCATAGTGAGTGTCTGTGTGTGTCAGAGAGTGTCAGAGAGTGATAGTGAGTGTCAGAGAGTGTCAGAGAGTGTCAGAGAGTGATAGTGAGTGTCTGAGAGTGTCAGAGAGTGATAGTCAGTGTCTGAGAGTGTCAGAGAGTGTCAGAGAGTGTCAGAGAGTGATAGTGAGTGATAGTGAGTATCTGAGAGTATCAGAGAGGGTCAGAGAGTGAAAGTGAGTGTCTGAGAGTGTCAGAGAGTGTCAGAGAGTGATAGTGAGTGTCAGAGATTGTCAGAGAGTATCAGAGAGTGATAGTGAGTGTCTGAGTGTGTCAGAGAGTGTCAGAGAGTGATAGTGAGTGTCTGAGAGTGTCAGAGAGTGATAGTGCGTGTCTGAGAGTGTCAGAGAGTGTCAGAGAGTGACAGTGAGTGTCTGAGAGTGTCAGAGAGTGATAGTGAGTGTTTGAGAGTGTCAGAGAATGTCAGAGAGTGATAGTGAGTGTCTGAGAGTGTCAGAGAGTGTCAGAGAGTGATAGTGAGTGTCTGAGAGTGTCAGAGAGTGTCAGAGATTGATAGTGAGTGTCAGAGTGTGTCAGAGAGTGTCAGAGAGTGATAGTGAGTGTCTGAGAGTGTCAGAGAGTTTCAGAGAGTGATAGTGAGTGTCTGAGAGTTTCAGAGAGTGTCAGAGAGTGATAGTGAGTGTTTGAGAGTGTCAGAGAATGTCAGAGAGTGATAGTGAGTGTCTGAGAGTGTCAGAGAGCGTCAGAGAGTGATTGTGAGTGTCAGAGAGTGTCAGAGAATGTCAGAGAGTGATAGTGAGTGTCTGGGAGTGTCAGAGAGAGATAGAGAGTGATAGTGAGTGTCTGAGAGTGTCAGAGAGTGTCAGAGAGTGATAATGAGTGTCAGAGAGTGTCAGAGAATGTCAGAGAGTGATAGTGAGTTTCTGGGAGTGTCAGAGAGTGATAGAGAGTGATAGTGAGTGTCTGAGTGTGTCAGAGAGTGTCAGAGAGTGATAGTGAGTGTCTGAGAGTGCCAGAGAGCGTCAGAGAGTGATTATGAGTGTCAGAGAGTGTCAGAGAATGTCAGAGAGTGATAGTGAGTGTCTGGGAGTGTCAGAGAGTGATAGAGAGTGATAGTGAGTGTCTGAGAGTGTCAGAGAATGTCAGAGAGTGATAGTGAGTGTCTGGGAGTGTCAGAGAGTGATAGAGAGTGATAGTGAGTGTCTTAGAGTGTCAGAGAATGTCAGAGTGTGATAGAGAGTGATAGTGAGTTTCTGAGAGTGTCAGAGAGTGTCAGAGAATGTCAGAGAGTGATAGTGAGTGTCTGGGAGTGTCAGAGAGTGATAGAGAGTGATAGTGAGTGTCTGAGAGTGTCAGAGAGTGTCAGAGAGTGATAGTGAGTGTCGGAGAGTGTCAGAGAGTGTCAGAGAGTGATAGTGAGTGTCTGAGAGTGCCAGAGAGTGTCAGAGAGTGATTGTGAGTGTCAGAGAGTGTCAGAGAATGTCAGAGAGTGATAGTGAGTGTCTGGGAGTGTCAGAGAGTGTCAGAGAGTGATAGTGAGTGTCTCAGAGCGTCAGAGAGCGTCAGAGACTGATAGTGAGTGTCTGGGAGTGTCAGAGAGTGTCAGAGAGTGATAGTGAGTGTCAGAGAGTGTCAGAGAGTGATAGAGAGTGATAGTGAGTGTCAGAGAGTGTCAGAGAATGTCAGAGAGTGATAGTGAGTGTCTGGGAGTGTCCGAGAGTGTCAGAGAGTGATAGTGAGTGTCAGAGAGTGTCAGAGAGTGATAGAGAGTGATAGTGAGAGTATGAGATTGTCAGAGATTGTCAGAGAATGATAGTGAGTGTCTGAGGGTGTCAGAGAGTGTCAGAGAGTGATAGTGAGTATCTGAGAGTGTCAGAGAGTGTCAGAGAGTGATAGTGAGTATCTGAGAGTGTCAGAGAGTGTGAGAGAGTGAAAGTGAGTGTCTGAGAGTGTCAGAGAGTGTCAGAGAGTGATAGTGAGTGTCAGAGAGTTTCAGAGAGTGATAGAGAGTGATGGTGAGTGTCAGAGAGTGTCAGAGAGTGATAGTGAGTGTCTGAGAGTGTCAGAGAGTGATCGTGAGTGTCAGAGAGTTTCAGAGAGTGATAGAGAGTGATGGTGAGTGTCAGAGAGTATCAGAGAGTGATAGTGAGTGTCTGAGAGTGGCAGAGAGTGTCAGAGAGTGAGAGTGCGTGTCTGAGAGTGTCAGAGAGTGATAGTGAGTGTCTGAGAGTGTCAGAGAGTGTCAGAGAGTGACAGTGAGTGTCTGAGAGTGTCAGAGAGTGTCAGAGAGTGATAGTAGTTTTTGAGAGTGTCAGAGAATGTCAGAGAGTGATAGTGAGTGTCTGAGAGTGTCAGAGAGTGTCAGAGAGTGATAGAGAGTGATAGTGAGTGTCTGAGTGTGTCAGAGAGTGTCAGAGAGTGATAGTGAGTGTCTGAGAGTGTCAGAGAGTGTCAGAGAGTGATAGTGAGTGTCTGAGAGTGTCAGAGAGTGATAGTGAGTGTTTGAGAGTGTCAGAGAATGTCAGAGAGTGATAGTGAGTGTCTGAGAGTGTCAGAGAGTGTCAGAGAATGTCAGAGAGTGATAGTGAGTGTCTGGGAGTGTCAGAGAGTGATAGTGAGTGTCTGAGAGTGTCAGAGAGTGTCAGAGAGTGATAGTGAGTGTCTGAGAGTGCCAGAGAGTGTCAGAGAGTGATTGTGAGTGTCAGAGAGTGTCAGAGAATGTCAGAGAGTGATAGTGAGTGTCTGGGAGTGTCAGAGAGTGTCAGAGAGTGATAGTGAGTGTCTGAGAGCGTCAGAGAGCGTCAGAGACTGATAGTGAGTGTCTGGGAGTGTCAGAGAGTGTCAGAGAGTGATAGTGAGTGTCAGAGAGTGTCAGAGAGTGATAGAGAGTGATAGTGAGATTCTGAGAGTGTCAGAGAGTGTCAGAGAGTGATTGTGAGTGTCAGAGAGTGTCAGAGAATGTCAGAGAGTGATAGTGAGTGTCTGGGAGTGTCCGAGAGTGTCAGAGAGTGATAGTGAGTGTCAGAGAGTGTCAGAGAGTGATAGAGAGTGATAGTGAGAGTATGAGATTGTCAGAGAGTGTCAGAGAATGATAGTGAGTGTCTGAGGGTGTCGGAGAGTGTCAGAGAGTGATAGTGAGTATCTGAGAGTGTCAGAGAGTGTCAGAGAGTGATAGTGAGTATCTGAGAGTGTCAGAGAGTGTGAGAGAGTGAAAGTGAGTGTCTGAGAGTGTCAGAGAGTGTCAGAGAGTGATAGTGAGTGTCAGAGAGTTTCAGAGAGTGATAGAGAGTGATGGTGAGTGTCAGAGAGTGTCAGAGAGTGATAGTGAGTGTCTGAGAGTGTCAGAGATTGATAGTGAGTGTCAGAGAGTTTCAGAGAGTGATAGAGAGTGATGGTGAGTGTCAGAGAGTATCAGAGAGTGATAGTGAGTGTCTGAGAGTGTCAGAGAGTGATAGTGAGTGTCAGAGAGTTTCAGAGAGTGATAGAGAGTGATGGTGAGTGTCAGAGAGTATCAGAGAGTGATAGTGAGTGTCTGAGAGTGGCAGAGAGTGTCAGAGAGTGAGAGTGAGTGTCTGAGAGTGTCAGAGAGTGATAGTGAGTGCCTGAGAGTGTCAGAGAGTGTCAGAGAGTGACAGTGAGTGTCTGAGAGTGTCAGAGAGTGTCAGAGAGTGATAGTGAGTGTTTGAGAGTGTCAGAGAATGTCAGAGAGTGATAGTGAGTGTCTGAGAGTGTCAGAGAGTGTCAGAGAGTGATAGAGAGTGATAGTGAGTGTCTGAGTGTGTCAGAGAGTGTCAGAGAGTGATAGTGAGTGTCTGAGAGTGTCAGAGAGTGTCAGAGAGTGATAGTGAGTGTCTGAGAGTGTCAGAGAGTGATAGTGAGTGTTTGAGAGTGTCAGAGAATGTCAGAGAGTGATAGTGAGTGTCTGAGAGTGTCAGAGAGTGTCAGAGAATGTCAGAGAGTGATAGTGAGTGTCTGGGAGTGTCAGAGAGTGATAGTGAGTGTCTGAGAGTGTCAGAGAGTGTCAGAGAGTGATAGTGAGTGTCGGAGAGTGTCAGAGAGTGTCAGAGAGTGATAGTGAGTGTCTGAGAGTGCCAGAGAGTGTCAGAGAGTGATTGTGAGTGTCAGAGAGTGTCAGAGAATGTCAGAGAGTGATAGTGAGTGTCTGGGAGTGTCAGAGAGTGTCAGAGAGTGATAGTGAGTGTCTGAGAGCGTCAGAGAGCGTCAGAGACTGATAGTGAGTGTCTGGGAGTGTCAGAGAGTGTCAGAGAGTGATAGTGAGTGTCAGAGAGTGTCAGAGAGTGATAGAGAGTGATAGTGAGATTCTGAGAGTGTCAGAGAGTGTCAGAGAGTGATTGTGAGTGTCAGAGAGTGTCAGAGAATGTCAGAGAGTGATAGTGAGTGTCTGGGAGTGTCCGAGAGTGTCAGAGAGTGATAGTGAGTGTCAGAGAGTGTCAGAGAGTGATAGAGAGTGATAGTGAGAGTATGAGATTGTCAGAGAGTGTCAGAGAATGATAGTGAGTGTCTGAGGGTGTCGGAGAGTGTCAGAGAGTGATAGTGAGTATCTGAGAGTGTCAGAGAGTGTCAGAGAGTGATAGTGAGTATCTGAGAGTGTCAGAGAGTGTGAGAGAGTGAAAGTGAGTGTCTGAGAGTGTCAGAGAGTGTCAGAGAGTGATAGTGAGTGTCAGAGAGTTTCAGAGAGTGATAGAGAGTGATGGTGAGTGTCAGAGAGTGTCAGAGAGTGATAGTGAGTGTCTGAGAGTGTCAGAGATTGATAGTGAGTGTCAGAGAGTTTCAGAGAGTGATAGAGAGTGATGGTGAGTGTCAGAGAGTATCAGAGAGTGATAGTGAGTGTCTGAGAGTGTCAGAGAGTGATAGTGAGTGTCAGAGAGTTTCAGAGAGTGATAGAGAGTGATGGTGAGTGTCAGAGAGTATCAGAGAGTGATAGTGAGTGTCTGAGAGTGGCAGAGAGTGTCAGAGAGTGAGAGTGAGTGTCTGAGAGTGTCAGAGAGTGATAGTGAGTGCCTGAGAGTGTCAGAGAGTGTCAGAGAGTGACAGTGAGTGTCTGAGAGTGTCAGAGAGTGTCAGAGAGTGATAGTGAGTGTTTGAGAGTGTCAGAGAATGTCAGAGAGTGATAGTGAGTGTCTGAGAGTGTCAGAGAGTGTCAGAGAGTGATAGAGAGTGATAGTGAGTGTCTGAGTGTGTCAGAGAGTGTCAGAGAGTGATAGTGAGTGTCTGAGAGTGTCAGAGAGTGTCAGAGAGTGATAGTGAGTGTCTGAGAGTGTCAGAGAGTGATAGTGAGTGTTTGAGAGTGTCAGAGAATGTCAGAGAGTGATAGTGAGTGTCTGAGAGTGTCAGAGAGTGTCAGAGAATGTCAGAGAGTGATAGTGAGTGTCTGGGAGTGTCAGAGAGTGATAGTGAGTGTCTGAGAGTGTCAGAGAGTGTCAGAGAGTGATAGTGAGTGTCGGAGAGTGTCAGAGAGTGTCAGAGAGTGATAGTGAGTGTCTGAGAGTGCCAGAGAGTGTCAGAGAGTGATTGTGAGTGTCAGAGAGTGTCAGAGAATGTCAGAGAGTGATAGTGAGTGTCTGGGAGTGTCAGAGAGTGTCAGAGAGTGATAGTGAGTGTCTGAGAGCGTCAGAGAGCGTCAGAGACTGATAGTGAGTGTCTGGGAGTGTCAGAGAGTGTCAGAGAGTGATAGTGAGTGTCAGAGAGTGTCAGAGAGTGATAGAGAGTGATAGTGAGATTCTGAGAGTGTCAGAGAGTGTCAGAGAGTGATTGTGAGTGTCAGAGTGTGTCAGAGAATGTCAGAGAGTGATAGTGAGTGTCTGGGAGTGTCCGAGAGTGTCAGAGAGTGATAGTGAGTGTCAGAGAGTGTCAGAGAGTGATAGAGAGTGATAGTGAGAGTATGAGATTGTCAGAGAGTGTCAGAGAATGATAGTGAGTGTCTGAGGGTGTCGGAGAGTGTCAGAGAGTGATAGTGAGTATCTGAGAGTGTCAGAGAGTGTCAGAGAGTGATAGTGAGTATCTGAGAGTGTCAGAGAGTGTGAGAGAGTGATAGTGAGTGTCTGAGAGTGTCAGAGAGTGTCAGAGAGTGATAGTGAGTGTCAGAGAGTTTCAGAGAGTGATAGAGAGTGATGGTGAGTGTCAGAGAGTGTCAGAGAGTGATAGTGAGTGTCTGAGAGTGTCAGAGAGTGATAGTGAGTGTCAGAGAGTTTCAGAGAGTGATAGAGAGTGATGGTGAGTGTCAGAGAGTATCAGAGAGTGATAGTGAGTGTCTGAGAGTGGCAGAGAGTGTCAGAGAGTGAGAGTGAGTGTCTGAGAGTGTCAGAGAGTGATAGTGAGTGTCTGAGAGTGTCAGAGAGTGTCAGAGAGTGACAGTGAGTGTCTGAGAGTGTCAGAGAGTGTCAGAGAGTGATAGTGAGTGTTTGAGAGTGTCAGAGAATGTCAGAGAGTGATAGTGAGTGTCTGAGAGTGTCAGAGAGTGTCAGAGAGTGATAGAGAGTGATAGTGAGTGTCTGAGTGTGTCAGAGAGTGTCAGAGAGTGATAGTGAGTGTCTGAGAGTGTCAGAGAGTGTCAGAGAGTGATAGTGAGTGTCTGAGAGTGTCAGAGAGTGATAGTGAGTGTTTGAGAGTGTCAGAGAATGTCAGAGAGTGATAGTGAGTGTCTGAGAGTGTCAGAGAGTGTCAGAGAGTGTCAGAGAGTGTCAGAGAGAGTCAGAGAGTGTCAGAGAGTGTCAGAGACTGTCAGAGAGTGTCAGAAAATGTCAGAGAGTGAAAGTGAGTGTCAGAGAGTGATAGAGAGTGATAGTCAGTGTCTGAGAGTGTCAGAGAGTGTCAGAGAGTGATAGTGAGTGTCTGAGAGTGTCCAAGAGTGTCAGAGAGTGATAGTGAGTATCTGAGAGTATCAGAGAGGGTCAGAGAGTGAAAGTGAGTGTCTGAGAGTGTCAGAGAGTGTCAGAGAGTGATAGTGAGTGTCAGAGAGTTTCAGAGAGTGATAGAGAGTGATGGTGAGTGTCAGAGAGTGTCAGAGAGTGATAGTGAGTGTCTGAGAGTGTCAGAGAGTGATAGTGAGTGTCAGAGAGTTTCAGAGAGTGATAGAGAGTGATGGTGAGTGTCAGAGAGTATCAGAGAGTGATAGTGAGTGTCTGAGAGTATCAGAGAGTGTCAGAGAGTGATAGTGAGTGTCTGAGAGTGTCAGAGAGTGAGAGTGAGTGTCTGAGAGTGTCAGAGAGTGATAGTGAGTTTCTGAGAGTGTCAGAGAGTGTCAGAGAGTGACAGTGAGTGTCTGAGAGTGTCAGAGAGTGTCAGAGAGTGATAGTGAGTGTTTGAGAGTATCAGAGAATGTCAGAGAGTGATAGTGAGTGTCAGAGAGTGTCAGAGAGTGATAGAGAGTGATAGTGAGTGTCTGAGTGTGTCAGAGAGTGTCAGAGAGTGATAGTGAGTGTCTGAGAGTGTCAGAGAGTGTCAGAGAGTGATAGTGAGTGTCTGAGAGTGTCAGAGAGTGATAGTGAGTGTTTGAGAGTGTCAGACAATGTCAGAGAGTGATAGTGAGTGTCTGAGAGTGTCAGAGAGTGTCAGAGAGTGATTGTGAGTGTCAGAGAGTGTCAGAGAATGTCAGAGAGTGAAAGTGAGTGTCTGGGAGTGTCAGAGAGTGATAGAGAGTGATAGTCAGTGTCTGAGAGTGTCAGAGAGTGTCAGAGAGTGATAGTGAGTGTCTGAGAGTGTCAGAGAGTGTCAGAGAGTGATAGTGAGTGTCAGAGAGTGTCAGAGAATGTCAGAGAGTGATAGTGAGTGTCTGTGAGTGTCAGAGATTGATAGAGAGTGATAGTGAGTCTCTGAGTGTGTCAGAGAGTGTCAGAGAGTGATAGTGAATGTCAGAGAGTGCCAGAGAGTGTCAGAGAGTGATAGTGTGTGTATGAGAGTGCAGAGAGTGTCAGAGAGTGATTGTGAGTGTCAGAGAGAGTCAGAGAATGTCAGAGAGTGATAGTGAGTGTCTGAGAGTGTCAGAGAGTGATAGTGAGTGTCTGAGAGTGTCAGAGAGTGTCAGAGAGTCAAAGTGAGTGTCTTAGAGTGTCAGAGAGTGATAGCGAGTGTCTGAGAGTGTCAGAGTGTGATAGTGGGTGTCTGAGAGTGTCAGAGAGTGTCAGAGAGTGACAGTGAGTGTCTGAGAGTGTCAGAGAGTGTCAGAGAGTGATAGTGAGTGTTTGAGAGTGTCAGAGAATGTCAGAGAGTGATAGTGAGTGTCTGAGAGTGTCAGAGAGTGATTGTGAGTGTCAGAGAGTGTCAGAGAATGTCAGAGAGTGATAGTGAGTGTCTGGGAGTGTCAGAGAGTGTCAGAGAGTGATAGTGAGTGTCAGAGAGTGTCAGAGAGTGATAGAGAGTGATAGTGAGAGTCTGAGAGTGTCAGAGAGTATCAGAGAGTGATAGTGAGTGTCTGAGAGTGTCAGAGAGTGATAGTGAGTGTCTGAGAGTGTCAGAGAGTGAGAGTGAGTGTCTGACAGTGTCAGAGAGTGATAGTGAGTGTCTGAGAGTGTCAGAGAGTTTCAGAGAGTGACAGTGAGTGTCTGAGAGTGTCAGAGAGTGTCAAAGAGTGATAGTGAGTGTTTGAGAGTGTCAGAGAATGTCAGAGAGTGATAGTGAGTGTCTGAGAGTGTCAGAGAGTGTCAGAGAGTGATAGTGAGTGTCTGAGAGTTTCTGAGAGTGTCAGAGAGTGATAGTGAGTGTCAGAGAGTGTCAGAGAGTGATAGTGAGTGATGGTGAGTGTCAGAGAGTATCAGAGAGTGATAGTGAGTGTCTGAGAGTGTCAGAGAGTGTCAGAGAGCGATAGTGAGTGTCTGAGAGTGTCAGAGAGTGAGAGTGAGTGTCTGAGAGTGTCAGAGAATGATAGTGAGTGTCTGAGAGAGTCAGAGAGTGTCAGAGAGTGACAGTGAATGTCTGAGAGTGTCAGAGAGTGTCAGAGAGTGATAGTGAGTGTTTGAGAGTGTCAGAGAATGTCAGAGAGTGATAGTGAGTGTCTGAGAGTGTCAGAGAGTGTCAGAGAGTGATAGTGAGTGTCTGTGAGTGTCAGAGAGTGTCAGAGAGTGATAGTGAGTGTCAGAGAGTGTCAGAGAGTGATAGAGATGATAGTGAGTGTCTGAGTGTGTCAGAGAGTGTCAGAGAGTGATAGTGAGTGTCTGAGAGTGTCAGAGAGTGATAGTGAGTGTCTGAGAGTGTCAGAGAGTGATAGTGAGTGTTTGAGAGTGTCAGAGAATGTCAGAGAGTGATTGTGAGTGTCAGAGAGTGTCAGAGAATGTCAGAGAGCGATAGTGAGTGTCTGGGAGTGTCAGAGAGTGATAGAGAGTGATAGTCAGTGTCTGAGAGTGTCAGAGAGTGTCAGAGAGTGATAGTGAGTGTCTGAGAGTGTCAGAGAGTGTCAGAGAGTGATAGTGAGTGTCAGAGAGTGTCAGAGAGTGATAGAGAGTGATAGTGAGTGTCTGAGTGTGTCAGAGAGTGATAGAGAGTGATAGTGAGTGTCTGAGAGTGTCAGAGAGTGTCAGAGAGTGATAGTGAGTGTCTGAGGGTGTCGGGAGTGTCAGAGAGTGATAGTGAGTATCTGAGAGTGTCAGAGAGTGTCAGAGAGTGATAGTGAGTGTCTGAGTGTATCAGAGTGTGTCAGAGAGTGATGGTGAGTGTCAGAGAGTGTCAGAGAGTGATACAGAGTGATAGTGAGTGTCTGAGAGTGTCAGGAGTGTCAGAGAGTGAGAGTGAGTGTCTGAGAGTGTCAGAGAGTGATAGTGAGTGTCAGAGAGTGATAGTGAGTGTCAGAGAGTGTCAGAGAGTGTCAGAGAGTGTCAGAGAGTGATAGTGAGTGTCAGAGAGTGATAGTGAGTGTCAGAGAGTGATAGTGAGTGTCAGAGAGTGTCAGAGAGTGTCAGAGAGTGTCAGAGAGTGATAGTGAGTGTCAGAGAGTGATAGTGAGTGTCAGAGAGTGTCAGAGAGTGTCAGAGAGTGATAGTGAGTGTCTGAGAGTGTCTGAGAGTGTCAGAGAGTGATAGTGAGTGTCAGAGAGAGTCAGAGAGTGATAGAGAGTGATAGTGAGTGTCTGAGTGTGTCAGAGAGTGTCAGAGAGTGATAGTGAGTGTCAGAGAGTGATAGTGAGTGTCAGAGAGTGATAGTGAGTGTCAGAGAGTGTCAGAGAGTGTCAGAGAGTGATAATGAGTGTCTGAGAGTGTCAGAGAGTGATAGTGAGTGTCAGAGAGTGTCAGAGAGTGATAGAGAGTGATAGTGAGTGTCTGAGTGTGTCAGAGAGTGTCAGAGAGTGATAGTGAGTGTCTGAGAGTGTCAGAGAGTGTCAGAGAGTGATAGTGAGTGTCTGAGAGTGTCAGAGAGTGTCAGAGAGTGATAGTGAGTATCTGAGCGTGTCAGAGAGTGTCAGAGAGTGATAGTGAGGGTCTGAGAGTGTAAGAGAGTGTCTGAGAGTGATAGTGAGAGTCATAGAGTGTCAGAGAGTGATAGTGAGTGTCTGAGAGAGTCAGAGAGTGTCAGAGAGTGTCAGAGAGTGTCAGAGAGTGATAGTGAGTGTATGAGTGTGTCAGAGAGTGATAGAGAGTGATAGTGAGAGTCTGAGATTGTCAGAGAGTATCAGAGAGTGCTAGTGAGTCGCTGAGAGTGTCAGAGAGTGTCAGAGAGTGATAGAGAGTGATTATGAGTGTCTGAGAGTGTCAGAGAGTGATAGTGAGTGTCAGAGAGTTTCAGAGAGTGATAGTGAGTGATGGTGAGTGTCAGAGAGTATCAGAGAGTGATAGTGAGTGTCTGAGACCATCAGAGAGTGTCAGAGAGCGATAGTGAGTGTCTGAGAGTGTCAGAGAGTGAGAGTGAGTGTCTGAGAGTGTCAGAGAATGATAGTGAGTGTCTGAGAGAGTCAGAGAGTGTCAGAGAGTGACAGTGAGTGTCTGAGAGTGTCAGAGAGTGTCAGAGAGTGATAGTGAGTGTTTGAGAGCGTCAGAGAATGTCAGAGAGTGATAGTGAGTGTCTGAGAGTGTCAGAGAGTGTCAGAGAGTGATAGTGAGTGTCTGTGAGTGTCAGAGAGTGTCAGAGAGTGATAGTGAGTGTCTGAGAGTGTCAGAGAGTGATAGTGAGTGTTTGAGAGTGTCAGAGAATGTCAGAGAGTGATAGTGAGTGTTTGAGAGTGTCAGAGAGTGTCAGAGAGTGATTGTGAGTGTCAGAGAGTGTCAGAGAATGTCAGAGAGTGATGGTGAGTGTCTGGGAGTGTCAGAGAGTGATAGAGAGTGGTAGTCAGTGTCTGAGAGTGTCAGAGAGTGTCAGAGAGTGTCAGAGAGTGATAGTGAGTGTCTGAGAGTGTCAGAGAGTGTCAGAGAGTGATAGTGAGTGTCAGAGAGTGTCAGAGAGTGATAGAGAGTGATAGTGAGTGTCAGAGAGTGTCAGAGAGTGATAGAGAGTGATAGTGAGTGTCTGAGTGTGTCAGAGAGTGATAGAGAGTGATAGTGAGTGTCTGAGAGTGTCAGAGAGTGTCAGAGAGTGATAGTGAGTGTCTGAGGGTGTCAGAGAGTGTCAGAGAGTGATAGTGAGTGTCTGAGAGTGTCAGAGAGTGTCAGAGAGTGATAGTGAGTGTCAGAGAGTGTCAGAGAGTGTCAGAGAGTGATAGTGAGTGTCAGAGAGTGTCAGAGAGTGATAGAGAGTGATAGTGAGTGTCTGAGTGTGTCAGAGAGTGATAGAGAGTGATAGTGAGTGTCTGAGAGTGTCAGAGAGTGTCAGAGAGTGATAGTGAGTGTCTGAGGGTGTCGGGAGTGTCAGAGAGTGATAGTGAGTATCTGAGAGTGTCAGAGAGTGTCAGAGAGTGATAGTGAGTGTCTGAGTGTATCAGAGTGTGTCAGAGAGTGATGGTGAGTGTCAGAGAGTGTCAGAGAGTGATACAGAGTGATAGTGAGTGTCTGAGAGTGTCAGGAGTGTCAGAGAGTGAGAGTGAGTGTCTGAGAGTGTCAGAGAGTGATAGTGAGTGTCAGAGAGTGATAGTGAGTGTCAGAGAGTGTCAGAGAGCGTCAGAGAGTGTCTGAGAGTGTCAGAGAGTGATAGTGAGTGTCAGAGAGTGATAGTGAGTGTCAGAGAGTGTCAGAGAGCGTCAGAGAGTGTCTGAGAGTGTCAGAGAGTGATAGTGAGTGTCAGAGAGTGATAGTGAGTGTCAGAGAGTGTCAGAGAGTGTCAGAGAGTGATAGTGAGTGTCTGAGAGTGTCAGAGAGTGTCAGAGAGTGATAGTGAGTGTCAGAGAGTGATAGTGAGTGTCAGAGAGTGATAGTGAGTGTCAGAGAGTGTCAGAGAGTGTCAGAGAGTGATAATGAGTGTCTGAGAGTGTCTGATAGTGTCAGAGAGTGATAGTGAGTGTCAGAGAGTGTCAGAGAGTGATAGTGAGTGTCAGAGAGTGTCAGAGAGTGATAGAGAGTGATAGTGAGTGTCTGAGTGTGTCAGAGAGTGTCAGAGAGTGATAGTGAGTGTCTGAGAGTGTCAGAGAGTGTCAGAGAGTGATAGTGAGTGTCTGAGAGTGATAGTGAGTGTCAGAGAGTGTCAGAGAGTGTCAGAGAGTGATAGTGAGTGTCTGAGAGTGTCAGAGAGTGTCAGAGAGTGATAGTGAGTGTCAGAGAGTGATAGTGAGTGTCAGAGAGTGATAGTGAGTGTCAGAGAGTGTCAGAGAGTGTCAGAGAGTGATAATGAGTGTCTGAGAGTGTCTGAGAGTGTCAGAGAGTGATAGTGAGTGTCAGAGAGTGTCAGAGAGTGATAGTGAGTGTCAGAGAGTGTCAGAGAGTGATAGAGAGTGATAGTGAGTGTCTGAGTGTGTCAGAGAGTGTCAGAGAGTGATAGTGAGTGTCTGAGAGTGTCAGAGAGTGTCAGAGAGTGATAGTGAGTGTCAGAGAGTGTCAGAGAGTGATAGTGAGTGTCAGAGAGTGTCAGAGAGTGATAGAGAGTGATAGTGAGTGTCTGAGTGTGTCAGAGAGTGTCAGAGAGTGATAGTGAGTGTCTGAGAGTGTCAGAGAGTGTCAGAGAGTGATAGTGAGTGTCTGAGAGTGTCAGAGAGTGTCAGAGAGTGATAGTGAGTATCTGAGCGTGTCAGAGAGTGTCAGAGAGTGATAGTGAGGGTCTGAGTGTGTCAGAGAGTGTCTGAGAGTGATAGTGAGAGTCATAGAGTGTCAGAGAGTGATAGTGAGTGTCTGAGAGAGTCAGAGAGTGTCAGAGAGTGTCAGAGAGTGATAGTGAGTGTATGAGTGTGTCAGAGAGTGATAGAGAGTGATAGTGAGAGTCTGAGATTGTCAGAGAGTATCAGAGAGTGCTAGTGAGTGTCTGAGAGTGTCAGAGAGTGTCAGAGTGTGATAGTGAGTGTCTGAGAGTGTCAGAGAGTGATAGTGCGTGTCTGAGAGTGTCAGAGAGTGTCAGAGAGTGACAGTGAGTGTCTGAGAGTGTCAGAGAGTGTCAGAGAGTGATAGTGAGTGTTTGAGAGTGTCAGAGAATGTCAGAGAGTGATAGTGAGTGTCTGAGAGTGTCAGAGGGTGTCAGAGAGTGATAGTGAGTGTCTGAGAGTGTCAGAGAGTGTCAGAGATTGATAGTGAGTGTCAGAGAGTGTCAGAGATTGATAGTGAGTGTCTGAGAGTGTCAGAGAGTGTCAGAGAGTGATAGTGAGTGTCAGAGAGTGTCAGAGAGTGATAGAGAGTGATAGTGAGTGTCTGAGAGTGTCAGAGAGTGTCAGAGAGTGATAGTGAGTGCCTGAGAGTGTCAGAGAGTGATAGTGAGTGTCAGACAGTGTCAGAGAGTGATAGAGAGTGATAGTGCGTGTCTGAGAGTGTCAGAGAGTGTCAGAGAGTGATAGTGAGTGTCTGAGAGTGCCTGAGAGTGTCAGAGAGTGATAGTGAGTGTCAGAGAGTGTCAGAGAGTGATAGAGAGTGATAGTGAGTGTCTGAGAGTGTCAGAGAGTGTCAGAGAGTGATAGTGAGTGTCAGAGAGTGTCAGAGAGTGTCAGAGAGTGATAGTGAGTGTCAGAGAGTGTCAGAGAGTGATAGAGAGTGATAGTGAGTGTCTGAGAGTGTCAGAGAGTGTCAGAGAGTGATAGTGAGTGTCTGTGAGTGCCTGAGATTGTCAGAGAGTGATAGTGAGTGTCAGAGAGTGTCAGAGAGTGTCAGAGAGTGATAGTGAGTGTCAGAGAGTGTCAGAGAGTGATATAGAGTGATAGTGAGTGTCTGAGAGTGTCAGAGAGTGTCAGAGAGTGATAGTGAGTGTCAGAGAGTGTCAGAGTGATAGAGAGTGATAGTGAGTGTCAGAGAGTGTCAGAGAGTGTCAGAGAGTGATAGTGAGTGTCAGAGAGTGTCAGAGTGATAGAGAGTGATAGTGAGTGTCTGAGAGTGTCAGAGAGTGTCAGAGAGTGATAGTGAGTGTCTGAGAGTGCCTGAGAGTGTCAGAGAGTGATAGTGAGTGTCAGAGAGTGTCAGAGTGATAGAGAGTGATAGTGAGTGTCTGAGAGTGTCAGAGAGTGTCAGAGAGTGATAGTGAGTGTCAGAGAGTGTCAGAGTGATGGAGAGTGATAGTGAGTGTCTGAGGGTGTCAGAGAGTGTCAGAGAGTGATAGTGAGTGTCTGAGAGTGTCAGAGAGTGATAGTGAGTGTCAGAGAGTGTCAGAGAGTGTCAGAGAGTGATAGTGAGTGTCAGAGAGTGTCAGAGTGTGTCAAAGAGTGATAAAGAGTGAGAGAGAGTGATAGAGAGTGTCTGAGAGTGTCAGAGAGTGTCAGAGTGTGTCAGAGAGTTTCAGAGAGTGATAGGCAGTGATAGAGAGTGTCAGAGAGTGTCAGAGAGTGATAGTGAGTGTCAGAGAGTGTCAGAGAGTGATAGAGAGTGATAGTGAGTGTCTGAGAGTGTCAGAGATTGTCAGAGAGTGATAGTGAGTGTCAGAGAGTGATAGTGAGTGTCAGAGAGTGTCAGAGAGTGATAGAGAGTGATAGTGAGTGTCTGAGAGTGTCAGAGATTGTCAGAGAGTGATAGTGAGTGTCTGAGAGTGTCAGAGAGTGATAGTGAGTGTCAGAGAGTGTCAGAGAGTGTCAGAGAGTGATAGTGAGTGTCAGAGAGTGTCAGAGTGTGTCAAAGAGTGATAAAGAGTGAGAGAGAGTGATAGAGAGTGTCTGAGAGTGTCAGAGAGTGTCAGAGTGTGTCAGAGAGTGTCAGAGAGTGATAGTGAGTGTCAGAGAGTGTCAGAGAGTGATAGAGAGTGATAGTGAGTGTCTGAGAGTGTCTGAGAGTGTCTGAGACTGTCAGAGAGTGATAGTGAGTGTCAGAGAGTGTCAGAGAGTGATAGAGAGTGATAGTGAGTGTCTGAGAGTGTCAGAGAGTGATAGTGAGTGTCAGAGAGTGTCAGAGAGTGATAGAGAGTGATAGTGAGTGTCAGAGAGTGTCAGAGAGTGATAGAGAGTGATAGTGAGTGTCTGAGAGTGTCTGAGACTGTCAGAGAGTGATAGTGAGTGTCAGAGAGTGTCAGAGAGTGATAGAGAGTGATAGTGAGTGTCAGAGAGTGTCAGAGAGTGATAGTGAGTGTCAGAGAGTGTCAGAGAGTGATAGAGAGTGATAGTGAGTGTCTGAGAGTGTCAGAGAGTGTCAGAGAGTGATAGTGAGTGTCTGAGAATGTCAGAGAGTGTCAGAGAGTGATAGAGAGTGATAGTGAGTGTCTGAGAGTGTCTGAGAGTGTCTGAGAGTGTCTGAGACTGTCAGAGAGTGATAGTGAGTGTCAGAGAGTGTCAGAGAGTGATAGAGAGTGATAGTGAGTGTCTGAGAGTGTCAGAGAGTGATAGTGAGTGTCAGAGAGTGTCAGAGAGTGTCAGAGAGTGATAGTGAGTGTCAGAGAGTGTCAGAGAGTGATAGAGAGTGATAGTGAGTGTCTGAGAGTGTCAGAGAGTGTCAGAGAGTGATAGTGAGTGTCTGAGAATGTCAGAGAGTGTCAGAGAGTGATAGTGAGTGTCAGAGAGTGTCAGAGAGTGATAGAGAGCGATAGTGAGTGTCTGAGAGTGTCTGAGAGTGTCAGAGAGTGATAGTGAGTGTCAGAGAGTGTCAGAGTGATAGAGAGTGATAGTGAGTGTCTGAGAGTGTCTGAGAGTGTCTGAGAGTGTCTGAGAGTGTCAGAGAGTGATAGTGAGTGTCAGAGAGTGTCAGAGAGTGTCAGAGAGTGATAGTGAGTGTCAGAGAGTGTCAGAGAGTGATAGAGAGTGATAGTGAGTGTCAGAGAGTGTCAGAGAGTGATAGAGAGTGATAGTGAGTGTCTGAGAGTGTCAGAGAGTGATAGTGAGTGTCAGAGAGTGTCAGAGAGTGATAGAGTGTGATAGTGAGTGTCTGAGAGTGTCAGAGAGTGTCAGAGAGTGATAGTGAGTGTCAGAGAGTGTCAGAGTGATAGAGAGTGATAGTGAGTGTCTGAGAGTGTCAGAGAGTGTCAGAGAGTGATAGTGAGTGTCAGAGAGTGTCAGAGTGATAGAGAGTGATAGTGAGTGTCTGAGGGTGTCAGAGAGTGACAGAGAGTGATAGTGAGTGTCTGAGAGTGTCAGAGAGTGATAGTGAGTGTCAGAGAGTGTCAGAGAGTGTCAGAGAGTGATAGTGAGTGTCAGAGAGTGTCAGAGTGTGTCAAAGAGTGATAAAGAGTGAGAGAGAGTGATAGAGAGTGTCTGAGAGTGTCAGAGAGTGTCAGAGTGTGTCAGAGAGTTTCAGAGAGTGATAGGCATTAATAGAGAGTGTCAGAGAGTGTCAGAGAGTGATAGTGAGTGTCAGAGAGTGTCAGAGAGTGTCAGAGAGTGATAGTGAGTGTCAGAGAGTGTCAGAGTGTGTCAAAGAGTGATAAAGAGTGAGAGAGAGTGTCTGAGAGTGTCAGAGAGTGATAGTGAGTGTCAGAGAGTGTCAGAGAGTGATAGAGAGTGATAGTGAGTGTCTGAGAGTGTCAGAGAGTGTCAGAGAGTGATAGTGAGTGTCAGAGAGTGTCAGAGAGTGATAGTGAGTGTCAGAGAGTGTCAGAGTGTGTCAAAGGGTGATAAAGAGTGAGATAGAGTGATAGAGAGTGTCTGAGAGTGTCAGAGAGTGTCAGAGTGTGTCAGAGAGTTTCAGAGAGTGATAGGCAGTGATAGAGAGTGTCAGAGAGTGTCAGAGAGTGTCAGAGAGTGTCAGAGAGTGATAGTGAGTGTCAGAGAGTGTCAGAGAGTGATAGAGAGTGTCTGAGAGTGTCAGAGAGTGATAGTGAGTGTCTGAGAGTGTCTGAGAGTGTCAGAGAGTGATAGTGAGTGTCAGAGAGTGTCAGAGTGATAGAGAGTGATAGTGAGTGTCAGAGAGTGATAGTGAGTGTCTGAGAGTGTCTGAGAGTGCCAGAGAGTGATAGTGAGTGTCAGAGAGTGTCAGAGTGATAGAGAGTGATAGTGAGTGTCTGAGAGTGTCAGAGAGTGACAGAGAGTGATAGTGAGTGTCAGAGAGTGTCAGAGTGTGTCAAAGAGTGATAAAGAGTGAGAGAGAGTGTCTGAGAGTGTCAGAGAGTGATAGTGAGTGTCAGAGAGTGATAGTGAGTGTCAGAGAGTGTCAGAGAGTGATAGAGAGTGATAGTGAGTGTCTGAGAGTGTCAGAGAGTGTCAGAGAGTGATAGTGAGTGTCTGAGAGTGTCAGAGAGTGATAGTGAGTGTCAGAGAGTGTCAGAGAGTGTCAGAGAGTGATAGTGAGTGTCAGAGAGTGTCAGAGTGTGTCAAAGAGTGATAAAGAGTGAGAGAGAGTGATAGAGAGTGTCTGAGAGTGTCAGAGAGTGTCAGAGTGTGTCAGAGAGTTTCAGAGAGTGATAGGCAGTGATAGAGAGTGTCAGAGAGTGTCAGAGAGTGGTAGTGAGTGTCTGAGTGTGTCAGAGAGTGATAGTGAGTGTCTGAGAGTGTCAGAGAGTGATAGTGAGTGTCTGAGAGTTTCAGAGAGTGATAGGCAGTGATAGAGAGTGTCAGAGAGTGTCAGAGAGTGGTAGTGAGTGTCTGAGTGTGTCAGAGAGTGATAGTGAGTGTCTGAGAGTGTCAGAGAGTGATAGTGAGTGTCTGAGAGTGTCAGAGTGTGTCAAAGAGTGATAAAGTGTGTCAGAGAGTGATAGTGAGTGTCTGAGAGTGTCAGAGAGTGTCAGAGAGTGATAGTGAGTGTCAGAGAGTGTCAGAATGTGTCAAAGAGTGATAAAGAGTGAGAGAGAGTGTCTGAGAGTGTCAGAGAGTGATAGTGAGTGTCAGAGAGTGTCAGAGAGTGTCAGAGAGTGATAGTGAGTGTCAGAGAGTGTCAGAGTGTGTCAAAGAGTGATAAAGAGTGAGAGAGAGTGATAGAGAGTGTCTGAGAGTGTCAGAGAGTGTCAGAGTGTGTCAGAGAGTTTCAGAGAGTGATAGGCAGTGATAGAGAGTGTCAGAGAGTGTCAGAGAGTGATAGTGAGTGTCAGAGAGTGTCAGAGAGTGTCAGAGAGTGATAGTGAGTGTCAGAGAGTGTCAGAGTGTGTCAAAGAGTGATAAAGAGTGAGATAGAGTGTCTGAGAGTGTCAGAGAGTGATAGTGAGTGTCAGAGAGTGTCAGAGAGTGATAGAGAGTGATAGTGAGTGTCTGAGAGTGTCAGAGAGTGTCAGAGAGTGATAGTGAGTGTCAGAGAGTGTCAGAGAGTGATAGAGAGTGATAGTGAGTGTCTGAGAGTGTCAGAGAGTGTCAGAGAGTGATAGTGAGTGTCTGAGAGTGTCAGAGAGTGATAGAGAGTGATAGTGAGTGTCTGAGAGTGTCAGAGAGTGTCAGAGAGTGATAGTGAGTGTCTGAGAGTGTCAGAGAGTGATAGTGAGTGTCAGAGAGTGTCAGAGAGTGTCAGAGAGTGATAGTCAGTGTCAGAGAGTGTCAGAGTGTGTCAAAGAGTGATAAAGAGTGAGAAAGAGTGATAGAGAGTGTCTGAGAGTGTCAGAGATTGTCAGAGTGTGTCAGAGAGTTTCAGAGAGTGATAGGGAGTGATAGAGAGTGTCAGAGAGTGTCAGAGAGTGGTTGTGAGTGTCTGGGAGTGATAGTAAGTGTCAGAGAGTGATAGTGAGTGTCAGAGAGTGTCAGAGAGTGATAGTGAGTGTCAGAGAGTGTCAGAATGTGTAAAAGAGTGATAAAGAGTGAGAGAGAGTGTCTGAGAGTGTCAGAGAGTGATAGTGAGTGTCAGAGAGTGTCAGAGAGTGTCAGAGAGTGATAGTGAGTGTCAGAGAGTGTCAGAGAGTGATAGTGAGTGTCAGAGAGTGTCAGAGTGTGTCAAAGAGTGATAAAGAGTGAGAGAGAGTGATAGAGAGTGTCTGAGAGTGTCAGAGAGTGTCAGAGTGTGTCAGAGAGTTTCAGAGAGTGATAGGCAGTGATAGAGAGTGTCAGAGAGTGTCAGTGAGTGGTAGTGAGTGTCTGAGAGTGTCAGAGAGTGATAGTGAGTGTCAGAGAGTGTCAGAGAGTGTCAGAGAGTGATAGTGAGTGTCAGAGAGTGTCAGAGAGTGATAGTGAGTGTCAGAGAGTGTCAGAGTGTGTCAAAGTGTGAGAGAGAGAGTGATAGAGAGTGTCTGAGAGTGATAGAGAGTGTCTGAGAGTGTCAGAGAGTGTCAGAGTGTGTCAGAGAGTTTCAGAGAGTGATAGGCAGTGATAGAGAGTGTCAGAGAGTGTCAGAGAGTGGTAGTGAGTGTCTGAGAGTGTCAGAGAGTGATAGTGAGTGTCTGAGAGTGTCAGAGAGTGATAGTGAGTGTCTGAGAGTGTCAGAGAGTGATAGTGAGTGTCTGAGAGTGTCAGAGAGTGTCAGAGAGTGATAGTGAGAGTCAGAGAGTGTCAGAGAGTGGTAGTGAGTGTCTGAGAGTGTCAGAGAGTGATAGTGAGTGTCTGAGAGTGTCAGAGAGTGATAGTGAGTGTCTGAGAGTGTCAGAGAGTGATAGTGAGTGTCTGAGAGTGTCAGAGAGTGTCAGAGAGTGATAGTGAGTGTCAGAGAGTGTCAGAATGTGTCAAAGAGTGAAAAAGAGTGAGAGAGAGTGTCTGAGAGTGTCAGAGAGTGATAGTGAGTGTCAGAGAGTGTCAGAGAGTGATAGAGAGTGATAGTGAGTGTCTGAGAGTGTCAGAGAGTGTCAGAGAGTGTCAGAGAGTGATAGTGAGTGTCAGAGAGTGTCAGAGAGTGATAGTGAGTGTCAGAGAGTGTCAGAGAGTGATAGTGAGTGTCAGAGAATGTCAGAGTGTGTCAAATAGTGATAAAGAGTGAGAGAGAGTGATAGAGAGTGTCTGAGAGTGTCAGAGAGTGTCAGAGTGTGTCAGAGAGTTTCAGAGAGTGATAGGCAGTGATAGAGAGTGTCAGAGAGTGGTAGTGAGTGTCTGAGAGTGTCAGAGAGTGATAGTGAGTGTCTGAGATTGTCAGAGAGTGATAGTGAGTGTCTGAGAGTGTCAGAGAGTGATAGTGAGTGTCTGAGAGTGTCTGAGAGTGTCAGAGAGTGATAGTGAGTGTCAGAGAGTGATAGTGAGTGTCTGAGAGTGTCAGAGAGTGATAGTGAGTGTCTGAGAGTGTCAGAGAGTGATAGTGAGTGTCTGAGAGTGTCAGAGAGTGTCAGAGAGTGATAGTGAGTGTCAGAGAGTGATAGTGAGTGTCAGAGAGTGTCAGAGAGTGATAGAGAGTGTCTGAGAGTGTCTGAGAGTGTCAGAGAGTGTCAGAGAGTGTCAGAGTGTGTCAGAGAGTTTCAGAGAGTGATAGGCAGTGATAGAGAGTGTCAGAGAGTGGTAGTGAGTGTCTGAGAGTGTCAGAGAGTGATAGTGAGTGTCTGAGATTGTCAGAGAGTGATAGTGAGTGTCTGAGAGTGTCAGAGAGTGATAGTGAGTGTCTGAGAGTGTCAGAGAGTGATAGTGAGTGTCAGAGAGTGATAGTGAGTGTCTGAGAGTGTCAGAGAGTGATAGTGAGTGTCTGAGAGTGTCAGAGAGTGATAGTGAGTGTCTGAGAGTGTCAGAGAGTGTCAGAGAGTGATAGTGAGTGTCAGAGAGTGATAGTGAGTGTCAGAGAGTGTCAGAGAGTGTCAGAGAGTGATAGTGAGTGTCAGAGAGTGTCAGAGAGTGATAGTGAGTGTCAGAGAGTGTCAGAGTGTGTCAAAGTGTGAGAGAGAGTGATAGAGAGTGTCTGAGAGTGATAGAGAGTGTCTGAGAGTGTCAGAGAGTGTCAGAGTGTGTCAGAGAGTTTCAGAGAGTGATAGGCAGTGATAGAGAGTGTCAGAGAGTGTCAGAGAGTGGTAGTGAGTGTCTGAGAGTGTCAGAGAGTGATAGTGAGTGTCTGAGAGTGTCAGAGAGTGATAGTGAGTGTCTGAGAGTGTCAGAGAGTGATAGTGAGTGTCTGAGAGTGTCAGAGAGTGTCAGAGAGTGATAGTGAGTGTCAGAGAGTGTCAGAATGTGTCAAAGAGTGAAAAAGAGTGAGAGAGAGTGTCTGAGAGTGTCAGAGAGTGATAGTGAGTGTCAGAGAGTGTCAGAGAGTGATAGAGAGTGATAGTGAGTGTCTGAGAGTGTCAGAGAGTGTCAGAGAGTGTCAGAGAGTGATAGTGAGTGTCAGAGAGTGTCAGAGAGTGATAGTGAGTGTCAGAGAGTGTCAGAGAGTGATAGTGAGTGTCAGAGAATGTCAGAGTGTGTCAAATAGTGATAAAGAGTGAGAGAGAGTGATAGAGAGTGTCTGAGAGTGTCAGAGGGTGTCAGAGTGTGTCAGAGAGTTTCAGAGAGTGATAGGCAGTGATAGAGAGTGTCAGAGAGTGGTAGTGAGTGTCTGAGAGTGTCAGAGAGTGATAGTGAGTGTCTGAGAGTGTCAGAGAGTGATAGTGAGTGTCTGAGAGTGTCAGAGAGTGATAGTGAGTGTCTGAGAGTGATAGTGAGGGTCTGAGAGTGTCAGAGAGTGATAGTGAGTGTCTGAGAGTGTCAGAGAGTGATAGTGAGTGTCTGAGAGTGTCAGAGAGTGTCAGAGAGTGATAGTGAGTGTCTGAGAGTGTCAGAGAGTGATAGTGAGTGTCTGAGAGTGTCAGAGAGTGATAGTGAGTGTCTGAGAGTGTCAGAGAGTGTCAGAGAGTGATAGTGAGTGTCAGAGAGTGTCAGAATGTGTCAAAGAGTGAAAAAGAGTGAGAGAGAGTGTCTGAGAGTGTCAGAGAGTGATAGTGAGTGTCAGAGAGTGTCAGAGAGTGATAGTGAGTGTCTGAGAGTGTCAGAGTGTGATAGTGAGTGTCTGAGAGTGTCAGAGAGTGATAGTGAGTGTCTGAGAGTGTCAGAGAGTGTCAGAGAGTGATAGTGAGTGTCTGAGAGTGTCAGAGAGTGATAGTGAGTGTCTGAGAGTGTCAGAGAGTGATAGTGAGTGTCTGAGAGTGTCAGAGAGTGTCAGAGAGTGATAGTGAGTGTCAGAGAGTGTCAGAATGTGTCAAAGAGTGAAAAAGAGTGAGAGAGAGTGTCTGAGAGTGTCAGAGAGTGTCAGAGTGTGTCAGAGAGTTTCAGAGAGTGATAGGCAGTGATAGAGAGTGTCAGAGAGTGTCAGAGAGTGGTAGTGAGTGTCTGAGAGTGTCAGAGAGTGATAGTGAGTGTCTGAGAGTGTCAGAGAGTGATAGTGAGTGTCTGAGAGTGTCAGAGAGTGATAGTGAGTGTCTGAGAGTGTCAGAGAGTGTCAGAGAGTGGTAGTGAGTGTCTGAGAGTGTCAGAGAGTGATAGTGAGTGTCTGAGAGTGTCAGAGAGTGATAGTGAGTGTCTGAGAGTGTCAGAGAGTGATAGTGAGTGTCTGAGAGTGTCAGAGAGTGTCAGAGAGTGATAGTGAGTGTCAGAGAGTGTCAGAATGTGTCAAAGAGTGAAAAAGAGTGAGAGAGAGTGTCTGAGAGTTTCAGAGAGTGATAGTGAGTGTCAGAGAGTGTCAGAGAGTGATAGAGAGTGATAGTGAGTGTCTGAGAGTGTCAGAGAGTGTCAGAGAGTGTCAGAGAGTGATAGTGAGTGTCAGAGAGTGTCAGAGAGTGATAGTGAGTGTCAGAGAGTGTCAGAGAGTGATAGTGAGTGTCAGAGAATGTCAGAGTGTGTCAAATAGTGATAAAGAGTGAGAGAGAGTGATAGAGAGTGTCTGAGAGTGTCAGAGAGTGTCAGAGTGTGTCAGAGAGTTTCAGAGAGTGATAGGCAGTGATAGAGAGTGTCAGAGAGTGGTAGTGAGTGTCTGAGAGTGTCAGAGAGTGATAGTGAGTGTCTGAGATTGTCAGAGAGTGATAGTGAGTGTCTGAGAGTGTCAGAGAGTGATAGTGAGTGTCTGAGAGTGTCTGAGAGTGTCAGAGAGTGATAGTGAGTGTCAGAGAGTGATAGTGAGTGTCTGAGAGTGTCAGAGAGTGATAGTGAGTGTCTGAGAGTGTCAGAGAGTGATAGTGAGTGTCTGAGAGTGTCAGAGAGTGTCAGAGAGTGATAGTGAGTGTCAGAGAGTGATAGTGAGTGTCAGAGAGTGTCAGAGAGTGTCAGAGAGTGATAGTGAGTGTCAGAGAGTGTCAGAGAGTGATAGTGAGTGTCAGAGAGTGTCAGAGTGTGTCAAAGTGTGAGAGAGTGTGATAGAGAGTGTCTGAGAGTGATAGAGAGTTTCTGAGAGTGTCAGAGAGTGTCAGAGTGTGTCAGAGAGTTTCAGAGAGTGATAGGCAGTGATAGAGAGTGTCAGAGAGTGTCAGAGAGTGGTAGTGAGTGTCTGAGAGTGTCAGAGAGTGATAGTGAGTGTCTGAGAGTGTCAGAGAGTGATAGTGAGTGTCTGAGAGTGTCTGAGAGTGTCAGAGAGTGATAGTGAGTGTCAGAGAGTGATAGTGAGTGTCTGAGAGTGTCAGAGAGTGATAGTGAGTGTCTGAGAGTGTCAGAGAGTGATAGTGAGTGTCTGAGAGTGTCAGAGAGTGTCAGAGAGTGATAGTGAGTGTCTGAGAGTGTCAGAGAGTGATAGTGAGTGTCTGAGAGTGTCAGAGAGTGATAGTGAGTGTCTGAGAGTGTCAGAGAGTGTCAGAGAGTGATAGTGAGTGTCAGAGAGTGTCAGAATGTGTCAAAGAGTGAAAAAGAGTGAGAGAGAGTGTCTGAGAGTGTCAGAGAGTGATAGTGAGTGTCAGAGAGTGTCAGAGAGTGATAGTGAGTGTCTGAGAGTGTCAGAGAGTGATAGTGAGTGTCTGAGAGTGTCAGAGAGTGATAGTGAGTGTCAGAGAGTGTCAGAGAGTGATAGTGAGTGTCAGAGAGTGTCAGAGAGTGATAGCGAGTGTCAGAGAATGTCAGAGTGTGTCAAATAGTGATAAAGAGTGAGAGAGAGTGATAGAGAGTGTCTGAGAGTGTCAGAGAGTGTCAGAGTGTGTCAGAGAGTTTCAGAGAGTGATAGGCAGTTATAGAGAGTGTCAGAGACTGGTAGTGAGTGTCTGAGAGTGTCAGAGAGTGATAGTGAGTGTCTGAGAGTGTCAGAGAGTGATAGTGAGTGTCAGAGAGTGTCAGAGAGTGATAGTGAGTGTCTGAGAGTGTCTGAGAGTGTCAGAGAGTGATAGTGAGTGTCAGAGAGTGATAGTGAGTGTCAGAGAGTGATAGTGAGTGTCTGAGAGTGTCAGAGAGTGATAGTGAGTGTCTGAGAGTGTCAGAGAGTGATAGTGAGTGTCAGAGAGTGATAGTGAGTGTCTGAGAGTGTCAGAGAGTGATAGTGAGTGTCTGAGAGTGTCTGAGAGTGTCAGAGAGTGATAGTGAGTGTCAGAGAGTGATAGTGAGTGTCAGAGAGTGATAGTGAGTGTCTGAGAGTGTCAGAGAGTGATAGTGAGTGTCAGAGAGTGATAGTGAGTGTCAGAGAGTGATAGTGAGTGTCTGAGAGTGTCAGAGAGTGATAGTGAGTGTCTGAGAGTGTCAGAGAGTGATAGTGAGTGTCAGAGAGTGATAGTGAGTGTCTGAGAGTGTCAGAGAGTGATAGTGAGTGTCTGAGAGTGTCAGAGAGTGTCAGAGAGTGATAGTGAGTGTCAGAGAGTGTCAGAATGTGTCAAAGAGTGATAAAGAGTGAGAGAGAGTGTCTGAGAGTGTCAGAGAGTGATAGTGAGTGTCAGAGAGTGTCAGAGAGTGATAGAGAGTGATAGTGAGTGTCTAAGAGTGTCAGAGAGTGTGAGAGAGTGATAGTGAGTGTCTGAGAGTGTCTGAGAGTGTCATAGAGTGATAGTGAGTGTCAGAGAGTGTCAGAGAGTTTCAGAGAGTGATAGAGAGTGATAGTGAGTGTCAGAGAGTGTCAGAGTGTGTCAAAGAGTGATAAAGAGTGAGGGAGAGTGATAGAGAGTGTCTGAGAGTGTCAGAGAGTTTCAGAGAGTGATAGGCAGTGATAGAGAGTGTCAGAGAGTGGTCGTGAGTGTCTGAGAGTGTCAGAGAGTGATAGTGAGTGTCTGAGAGTGTCAGAGAGTGATAGTGAGTGTCTGAGAGTGCCAGAGAGTTTCAGAGAGTGATAGTGAGTGTCTGAGAGTGTCAGAGAGTGTCAGAGAGTGATAGTGAGTGTCAGAGAGTGTCAGAGAGTGTCAAAGAGTGATAGTGAGTGTCAGAGAGTGATAGTGAGTGTCAGAGAATGTCAGAGAGTGATAGTGAGTGTCTGGGAGTGTCAGAGAGTGATAGAGAGTGATAGTGAGTGTCTGAGAGTGTCAGAGAGTGTGAGAGAGTGATAGTGAGTGTCTGAGAGTGTCAGAGTGATAGTGAGTGTCTGAGAGTGTCAGAGTGATAGTGAGTGTCTGAGAGTGTCAGAGAGTGTCAGAGAGTGATAGTGAGTGTCAGAGAGTGTCAGAATGTGTCAAAGAGTGATAAAGAGTGAGAGAGAGTGTCTGAGAGTGTCAGAGAGTGATAGTGAGTGTCAGAGAGTGTCAGAGAGTGATAGAGAGTGATAGTGAGTGTCTAAGAGTGTCAGAGAGTGTCAGAGAGTGATAGTGAGTGTCTGAGAGTGTCTGAGAGTGTCATAGAGTGATAGTGAGTGTCAGAGAGTGTCAGAGAGTTTCAGAGAGTGATAGAGAGTGATAGTGAGTGTCAGAGAGTGTCAGAGTGTGTCAAAGAGTGATAAAGAGTGAGAGAGAGTGATAGAGAGTGTCTGAGAGTGTCAGAGAGTTTCAGAGAGTGATAGGCAGTGATAGAGAGTGTCAGAGAGTGGTCGTGAGTGTCTGAGAGTGTCAGAGAGTGATAGTGAGTGTCTGAGAGTGTCAGAGAGTGATAGTGAGTGTCTGAGAGTGCCAGAGAGTTTCAGAGAGTGATAGTGAGTGTCTGAGAGTGTCAGAGAGTGTCAGAGAGTGATAGTGAGTGTCAGAGAGTGTCAGAGAGTGTCAAAGAGTGATAGTGAGTGTCAGAGAGTGATAGTGAGTGTCAGAGAATGTCAGAGAGTGATAGTGAGTGTCTGGGAGTGTCAGAGAGTGATAGAGAGTGATAGTGAGTGTCTGAGAGTGTCAGAGAGTGTCAGAGAGTGATAGTGAGTGTCTGAGAGTGTCTGAGAGTGTCAGTGAGTGATAGCGAGTGTCAGAGAATGTCAGAGAGTGATAGTGAGTGTCTGGGAGTGTCAGAGAGTGATAGAGAGTGATAGTGAGTGTCTGGAAGTGTCAGAGAGTGATAGAGAGTGATAGTGAGTGTCTGAGAGTGTCAGAGAGTGTCAGAGAGTGATAGTGAGTGTCTGAGAGTGTCTGAGAGTGTCAGAGAGTGATAGTGAGTGTCAGAGAGTGTCAGAGAGTGATAGAGAGTGATAGTGAGTGTCAGAGAATTTCAGAGAGTGATAGTGAGTGTCTGGGAGTGTCAGAGAGTGATTGAGAGTGATAATGAGTGTCTGAGAGTGTCAGAGAGTGTCAGAGAGTGATAGTGAGTGTCTGAGAGTGTCTGAGAGTGTCAGAGAGTGTCAGAGAGTGTCAGAGAGTGATAGAGAGTGATAGTGAGTGTCTGAGAGTGTCAGAGAGTGTCTGAGAGTGATAGTGAGTTTCTGAGAGTGTCTGAGAGTGTCAGAGAGTGATAGTGAGTGTCAGAGAGTGTCAGAGAGTGTCAGAGAGTGATAGTGAGTCTCAGAGAGTGTCAGAGAGTGATAGAAAGTGATAGTGAGTGTCAGAGAATGTCAGAGAGTGATAGTGAGTGTCTGGGAGTGTCAGAGAGTGATAGAGAGTGATAGTGAGTGTCTGAGAGTGTCAGAGAGTGATAGTGAGTGTCTGAGAGTGTCTGAGAGTGTCTGAGAGTGTCAGAGAGTGATAGTGAGTGTCAGAGAGTGTCAGAGAGTGATAGTGAGTGTCAGAGAGTGTCTGAGAGTGTCAGAGAGTGATAGTGAGTGTCAGAGAATGTCAGAGAGTGATAGTGAGTGTCTGGGAGTGTCAGAGAGTGATAGAGAGTGATAGTGAGTGTCAGAGAATGTCAGAGAGTGATAGTGCGTGTCTGGGAGTGTCAGAGAGTGTCAGAGAGTGATAGTGAGTGTCAGAGAGTGTCAGAGAGTGATAGTGAGTGTCAGAGAGTGTCTGAGAGTGTCAGAGAGTGATAGTGAGTGTCAGAGAATGTCAGAGAGTGATAGTGAGTGTCTGGGAGTGTCAGAGAGTGATAGAGAGTGATAGTGAGTGTCAGAGAATGTCAGAGAGTGATAGTGCGTGTCTGGGAGTGTCAGAGAGTGATAGAGAGTGATAGTCAGTGTCTGAGAGTGTCAGAGAGTGTCAGAGAGTGATAGTGAGTGTCTGAGAGTGTCAGAGAGTGTCAGAGAGTGATAGTGAGTGTCAGAGAGTGTCAGAGAGTGATAGAGAGTGATAGTGAGTGTCTGAGAGTGTCAGAGAGTGTCAGAGAGTGATAGTGAGTGTCTGAGAGTGTCTGAGAGTGTCAGAGAGTGATAGTGAGTGTCAGAGAGTGTCAGAGAGTGTCAGAGAGTGATAGTGAGTGTCAGAGAGTGTCAGAGAGTGATAGAGAGTGATAGTGAGTGTCAGAGAATGCCAGAGAGTGATAGTGAGTGTCTGGGAGTGTCAGAGAGAGACAGAGAGTGATAGTGAGTGTCTGAGAGTGTCAGAGAGTGATAGTGAGTGTCAGAGAGCGCCAGAGAGTGATAGAAAGTGATAGTGAGTGTCTGAGAGTGTCTGAGAGTGTCAGAGAGTGATAGTGAGTGTCAGAGAGTGTCAGAGAGTGTCAGAGAGTGATAGTGAGTGTCTGAGAGTGCCAGAGAGTTTCAGAGAGTGATAGTGAGTGTCAGAGAGTGTCAGAGAGTGTCAGAGAGTGATAGTGAGTGTCAGAGAGTGTCAGAGAGTGTCAAAGAGTGATAGTGAGTGCCAGAGAGTGATAGTGAGTGTCAGAGAATGTCAGAGAGTGATAGTGAGTGTCTGGGAGTGTCAGAGAGTGATAGAGAGTGATAGTGAGTGTCTGAGAGTGTCAGAGAGTGTCAGAGAGTGATAGTGAGTGTCTGAGAGTGTCTGAGAGTGTCAGTGAGTGATAGCGAGTGTCAGAGAATGTCAGAGAGTGATAGTGAGTGTCTGGGAGTGTCAGAGAGTGATAGAGAGTGATAGTGAGTGTCTGGAAGTGTCAGAGAGTGATAGAGAGTGATAGTGAGTGTCTGAGAGTGTCAGAGAGTGTCAGAGAGTGATAGTGAGTGTCTGAGAGTGTCTGAGAGTGTCAGAGAGTGATAGTGAGTGTCAGAGAGTGTCAGAGAGTGATAGAGAGTGATAGTGAGTGTCAGAGAATTTCAGAGAGTGATAGTGAGTGTCTGGGAGTGTCAGAGAGTGATAGAGAGTGATAGTGAGTGTCTGAGAGTGTCAGAGAGTGTCAGAGAGTGATAGTGAGTGTCTGAGAGTGTCTGAGAGTGTCAGAGAGTGTCAGAGAGTGTCAGAGAGTGATAGAGAGTGATAGTGAGTGTCTGAGAGTGTCAGAGAGTGTCAGAGAGTGATAGTGAGTTTCTGAGAGTGTCTGAGAGTGTCAGAGAGTGATAGTGAGTGTCAGAGAGTGTCAGAGAGTGATAGTGAGTCTCAGAGAGTGTCAGAGAGTGATAGAGAGTGATAGTGAGTGTCAGAGAAAGTCAGAGAGTGATAGTGAGTGTCTGGGAGTGTCAGAGAGTGATAGAGAGTGATAGTGAGTGTCTGAGAGTGTCAGAGAGTGATAGTGAGTGTCTGAGAGTGTCTGAGAGTGTCTGAGAGTGTCAGAGAGTGATAGTGAGTGTCAGAGAGTGTCAGAGAGTGATAGTGAGTGTCAGAGAGTGTCTGAGAGTGTCAGAGAGTGATAGTGAGTGTCAGAGAATGTCAGAGAGTGATAGTGAGTGTCTGGGAGTGTCAGAGAGTGATAGAGAGTGATAGTGAGTGTCAGAGAATGTCAGAGAGTGATAGTGAGTGTCTGGGAGTGTCAGAGAGTGATAGAGAGTGATAGTGAGTGTCTGAGAGTGTCAGAGAGTGTCAGAGAGTGATAGTGAGTGTCTGAGAGTGTCAGAGAGTGTCAGAGAGTGATAGTGAGTGTCAGAGAGTGTCAGAGAGTGATAGAGTGTGATAGTGAGTGTCTGAGAGTGTCAGAGTGTGATAGTGAGTGTCTGAGAGTGTCTGAGAGTGTCAGAGAGTGATAGTGAGTGTCAGAGAGTGTCAGAGAGTGTCAGAGAGTGATAGTGAGTGTCAGAGAGTGTCAGAGAGTGATAGAGAGTGATAGTGAGTGTCAGAGAATGCCAGAGAGTGATAGTGAGTGTCTGGGAGTGTCAGAGAGAGACAGAGAGTGATAGTGAGTGTCTGAGAGTGTCAGAGAGTGATAGTGAGTGTCAGAGAGCGTCAGAGAGTGATAGAAAGTGATAGTGAGTGTCTGAGAGTGTCTGAGAGTGTCAGAGAGTGATAGTGAGTGTCAGAGAGTGTCAGAGAGTGTCAGAGAGTGATAGTGAGTGTCTGAGAGTGCCAGAGAGTTTCAGAGAGTGATAGAGAGTGATAGTGAGTGTCTGAGAGTGTCAGAGATTGTCAGAGAGTGATAGTGAGTTTCTGAGAGTGTCTGAGAGTGTCAGAGAGTGATAGTGAGTGTCAGAGTGTGTCAGAGAGTGTCAGAGAGTGATAGTGAGTCTCAGAGAGTGTCAGAGAGTGATAGAGAGTGATAGTGAGTGTCAGAGAATGTCAGAGAGTGATAGTGAGTGTCTGGGAGTGTCAGAGAGTGATAGAGAGTGATAGTGTGTGTCAGAGAATGTCAGAGAGTGATAGTGAGTGTCTGGGAGTGTCAGAGAGTGATAGAGAGTGATAGTGAGTGTCTGTGAGTGTCAGAGAGTGTCAGAGAGTGATAGTGAGTGTCTGAGAGTGTCAGAGAGTGTCAGAGAGTGATAGTGAGTGTCAGAGAGTGTCAGAGAGTGATAGAGAGTGATAGTGAGTGTCTGAGAGTGTCAGAGAGTGATAGTGATTGTCTGAGAGTGTCTGAGAGTGTCAGAGAGTGATAGTGAGTGTCAGAGAGTGTCAGAGAGTGTCAGAGAGTGATAGTGAGTGTCAGAGAGTGTCAGAGAGTGATAGAGAGTGATAGTGAGTGTCAGAGAATGCCAGAGAGTGATAGTGAGTGTCTGGGAGTGTCAGAGAGAGACAGAGAGTGATAGTGAGTGTCTTAGAGTGTCAGAGAGTGATAGTGAGTGTCAGAGAGCGTCAGAGAGTGATAGAAAGTGATAGTGAGTGTCTGAGAGTGTCTGAGAGTGTCAGAGAGTGATAGTGAGTGTCAGAGAGTGTCAGAGAGTGTCAGAGAGTGATAGTGAGTGTCTGAGAGTGCCAGAGAGTTTCAGAGAGTGATAGTGAGTGTCTGAGAGTGTCAGAGATTGTCAGAGAGTGATAGTGAGTTTCTGAGAGTGTCTGAGAGTGTCAGAGAGTGATAGTGTG